>NC_140337.1:16337665-16909665 GCF_963514085.1 Chelon labrosus
TTCCCGTTTCCCTGCATCCGACAACAAAATGGGCGATCTGCGTTGCCAGAATGCAACGAGGCAAAGTTAAGGCTCAGTTGTGGCACGAAAGGAATGTCAGCTGATGAGACGTTCCAGCTGTAGCAGTACAATCTGAGTGTAATTTTGGTTCTGGCGCGTGAGTGTCACATCGGTAACTAGGCTTCAGATGTTACTCTGGTTAGTACAAAATAAATACAACCTATCTTTATTAGATCAAGTCCTTGGGCCCTCGTTTTAGAAGCGAAATAACCCAAATAAATGGTTAAACTTGTGGCTGCGGAGACCATTCCAACAAACATGCTGTATCAGGTTCACAGGAGGACGTCTTGGTCCATTCTGAGGGCCTGGACTCATAAAACAGAGAGGAAGCAAAGACCTGTAACCCATTTGAAATGTGAAGAGCACTTTAGAAATGCAGCTCAGAAAGCTCTGTGCGAGCATTAAGTGTTCCCTGACTGATTGATGGTAAAAAAAAACAAAAAACAAGATTACCTATTATTTACAGAACTGTCAACCCAGCTACTGTATATCAGAAAAACAAGACACACAGAAAAAACAAGAAGCCTCACAGATTTGTCAGAGTGAAATATACCAAGCAACGAAGAATGAGCATGTGAGATGATTCAGGCAGCGTTTGTCGTTGACTCATATATGCAGCACTCAGGTCCACCGTAATCCATGTAGAATCAACGTGAACAGGAAATAAAAAACAAAAGGCTCAATCTCATTTTGCTGTCTTAAAACAAACATTAACAAACTATCTTCCTCCTTCCTCCTACAGCAAGACCAAAGTCCACTCTCAGTGGTTAATAATGATACAGCATTAAAGCATACCATGACAACATGTGATAAGTTCAGAGCAGAATCAAATACTGAGTGAAATGACATGTAACTCTGACTGATAAAAGGTCTGGCGGAAGTAATTTAATCTTTATTGGCCTTCTGATTGGTCGGCCAATCACCAACCAGACGGATCGTTTCTTAAGTCCCGACGTCCTATGTTACTGTAATTTCCTCATTGTGGGACAAATAAAGGTTTTTCTTATCTTATCTTATCTTTTCTATGTTAGACAAACAATGCAGCAGACCATTCACATGGGAAAACCCATAGACTTAATTAACATTGAAACTCGTATTTGTCTTCCTGAAACATTAAAAACGTCAAATTAACAGGTGTGAGTATGGCAAAAGGGGCGGTACAGTTGCGAGGTGGTTAGCACTGATGCCTCACAGCGAGGAGGTCCCTGGTTCGAATCAATGGGCCGACTGGGCCCTTCTGTGTGGAGTTTGCATGTTCTCCCTGTGTCCAGGTACTCCAGCTTCCTGCCACTGTCCAAAGACATGCTCATTAGGTTAACTGGTGATTCTAAATTGGTCGTAGGTGTGAGTGTGAATGGCTGTCCGTCTGTGTTAGCCCTGCAGTAGACTGGTGACCTGTCCAGGGTGTACCCTGCCTCTCGCCCGATGACAGCTGGGATAGGCTCCAGCAGACCCCACGACCCTTCACAGGAACAAGCGGTTACAGAAGATGAATGAATGAATGAATGAATGAGTATCAAAAGATAAAAACTAAAAACTTGTTTGAAAAGACCTGTCTTTCTTTTTTGGCAATGGCTTCTAACATTAGCATGGTTGCTAACATTCGCTTTTTCATCCTGGACTCCATTATCGCAGGTTTTCAGCATTTTTCTTTTACTATTGTTTGTCTAACCTTGTAACAGTAACAAACATAGGAAGTCATGACTTGACTAAGAGTAGGAGCCCTCTGGTTGGTGGTCAGCCGACCAGTCAGAAGACCAACAAATGGTAGATTGCTGCCATCAATATTCACCTTAAGGCTTATTTAGAGTACCTATGCACATAGCCTACACCGGTGCGAGGCATTTATACTCGTGCACTCGTCAGTCTCTCTCATTCTGTAAAAACGCTGTGTCGTTTTTGCCAGTCGGGTTAATTTTTGTTTCTACTTCCTGCTTCACTTTCAACAATAGCGACTGAAACTTTCACCAAAATTTTAACAAAATTTCACCGAAGACGAGGCATACAAACGTCTGTATCTCCAAACCTCCTCTGTAAACCTCTCCTCGATGTGTTCCATCTTTATTGATCCAAAACAATGAATCCGAAATTGCGGAGACGGAGAGGCAGCTGGAAAAACCAAAGCACGGTACTACCAAGTGGACCAATCGCAGCTCTTGCGCTCTGCGCCAACATGGCACGTCGTTACATTTCTGCGGAGGTTCACGTCAGTTACGGTGCTAGGGCGTGGGCTGTCACCATAGCTATGCCGTCAAATTGACACAGAAGTCTAAACCGCCTATTAGTGTCTTAAACACTGCTACAAACTGTGGTTTTATTGTGTGGTCACGCTAACCAGACACAGTGACGAGTTGGAGATCAATGTCTTTTAATCACGAGAGGCTGATTGATCGGTTTACAGATGTGAACTGTCTAAGTATTGACTCGTGTCAAATATTAACTGACATCACTTCAGTCACTCTGTTCAAACTCCATCTGATAACTCAAACAGACCGCCTCAATACACACACACACACAATCGCAAACACACACTCGCCCACAGGGTAGACAAGATACCATATAACCCACACTGAAACAATCCACACAAAAAGCTGTTAAAGTTATTTGCTGTTGAAGTAAACAGGAATACGTTGAATTTAACTGTCCTGTTGATGTTGTTGTGTCCACTGTATTTGCAGAGAAAGAAGCAGGACAAAGACATGTGTTACTTCTTTTAACAGATGGAGATCAATGGCATCCAAATCACTTTTTCCATACTTCCAAACTCTTTCGAGAAGGATCTGTTTTGTCTAATCACCAGTAACTAGGTCAGAGATCGGAAGAGTCATGTGATCGCTTAGCTTCACAATGCACGGAATCGCTCTGTATTGATTACACATTACTAAACCAGACACCAGACACCCATGAGCTAGTGTCTGCCAGATGTGACTTACTGCTGAGGTCCTAAACTTCTTGGCACAATAAAAATGTTCACAAGTGGTATCAAAAAAGAATTAATATCATTAGACACCATATATACGGACGAAACAGCCTGTTTTAATTGATCACAAAGTTTTATTTAATGAATGGTGTTTAAGAAGGGTAAATGTCTACAGAGGCCTTAAGCAAAAAAAAAAAACCCTGTGGTCTTTTTAACAGTCCTTTAAAGGTCCCCCACAGGAATGTGACCTTTGCCTTTGGCTAAGTCCAAGAAAATACGAGGACTAACAGAGTTGCGTTCTTGTTTCAATACTGAACCAGTTTTACTTCAAATATTTCATCAGTAATTTACATACATGTTTGTAAGATACTAAAAGATATTTAAATGTCTGAGTCATGTGGTTTTAATCATTGTGAGCGTAATCACAGATCTCTGAGCTTCCCAGGCAACAAGTGAAACCCTGAAAATCTGTCTGAAGCGAATTATTTAGTTACACGAGGTTCAATGTGGAAGCTGGAAACCAGTTCTAAGCTGCTCGTTATTGCAAACCTTTAGATGGGAACTCAAAAGACTATAAGGAGTGTTTTATATTATACACCGATCAGCCACAACATTATGATCAGAGAAGTGAATAACATTGACCATCTTGTGACAATACAATGTTCTTCTGGGAAACTTTTGGACCTGGCATTCATTCATGTGGATGTTACTTAGACATGTAGCACCCACCTAGACCAGACCAGGCACCCCCACCCCATAGCAATGACACTCCTTGATGGCAGCAGCCATCCCCAGCAGGATGCACACACACAAAAACGCTTTAGGAACAACTCAAAAAAACATGAAGAACAGCACAAGGTGTTGACCTGGCCTCCAAATTCACTAGATCCCAAACTGATCAAGTATCTGTGGGATGATCCACAGAGACTCCTCCCCTCAACCCATAGGACCCAAAGGCCCCCACTAACAACATCCTGTTTCCAGACACCACAGGACACCCTCAGAAGGACCATGTCCATTAATATGATGAGTCACAACTGTTTTGGAGGCAACAAGGGAGACCTACACAATATTAGGAAGGTGGTCATAATGTTATGCCTGATCGGTGTATGTATTGCACTACACAGAATGTTAACTATGTAGTAATATATTGCACAAAAGTGACCAAAAAAGTAGTTTTGTTTGTATTCTTAATGGCTTTTTAGAGCAATTTCAGTATTATTGACTCCTCCTGCACTTGGGGGCGTATACTAATTTTGCTTTCAATGAAATACTTTCTTCCCTCCCCCTGAGTCTCTCCTCAGGGGAGGGAAGCGGTCCCTCTAGCTGTTTCAAGGAATGTAAATAGCTACTAGATCGGCCATTTCACAGGGATTCTAATTTTGGCAGTTTACCTGTATTTAATGAGGTTAGGTCTTCCTCCAGGTGTACGCCAAGACACACTCGAAGACACCTGACAGCACTATAAACTGTTAAAACTTTACTGTAACTCCTTCCCTCCCCAACCGTGAACATCAGTTATAAAACTGCCACAACCCAAGAATGAAATTATCGCTGGAAGGCCAAGATGGAATGTAGACGTTTCATGCCAAACGTACTCGGTGACCTTTTGTCTTCCTGTTGTCAGTTTCTAAAGCTTTCAGTCCCCGAGAGTCTAAGCAGCCACACAAAGGCACGAGCACAAAAACCTGTCCTCAGAAAAAACTATATCTGTCCAGAAACTTCGGTGCAAATCTCGCAACTCAGCAAAATCATATCAAACGCTTGTCTGTTCGAGGTTAAAGGTCGGAGACTACTGAGAGCAGCCCGTGTTTGCTGGGAAACTTAAAAGCACATCGGTGACAATCCGGTTCACACATTAACTTCATAGAGATCAAAGTTCTGGTCCGTTTTGTCTGCGATGTTGTGACACAGAAACACACATAACTCGCTTTTTTCGCAGCTTCACCTTTGCCCTGTTTGGCAAGTCATGGCGCAGGTACATGCACCGGGCTGTCTGCCTGCCTCTGCAATACTGGAGTCTACCTTCTCATGCTTTACAGCTAATCATTCAGGGCTATCAGGGCAGGAAAACAACATGATGTTCTGCATTTGATATTATCTTAAAAGAGAGGCATGACGTGATACTATCTCCTCTCCTCTGCGACTTACAGTATCTATCTGCATCTAGTAGGGATGGGCATCGCAGCTGCCTCCTTGAATCAAATCAGTTCAGTAAAAGAGATATTTCACCTTTAAATCTATGTTCCTCATTTATGAAAGAGGGTTACAACAAACTAATGTTGGCATCGGTTTCAGAGATGTGTGGTATCTCCACAATGCTTCACCTCTCACGGGCGCATCTTGCAGCCATCTCTACAGCTCTTCTATGACGCCAAAAATGCTGCCACACATCAGATTTCAGACCTGACAGTGCTCATAAAATTGTAGTTTCTGTTCTAGTTTGGATCAGGAAGACGCAGGAAATGGTGTTTATTACAAAAAAACAACAAAGAACTGGTCCAAGGCTGGTGATGAATCAATACTGGATCTTTCTTTTTACCCAGCCTTAGTATCTAGACCTTCTTTGATAGTTCTGAACTCACTTGGCATTGCTTCGTGCAGATCTTTGCTAAAACTGTGCAGGATACATCATGGTAAACAAAGATCCTATCTAATAGCTTGAAAGCATGTGTTACGCTTTTTCTCTTCACTGCTAAAACACTGCATGTAGATGGTACTGTGTGTTTGGACTCATTGTTGTGTTTAATAGTTCAACTGGTAACTTGGAAACTTTGGATGCATTTAAAAGTATTAATTATATACACAAATGGTTGTAATGAGCCGAGTGACAGGTCGGGCAGGGTTTGCTGCACTTCTAATGCACAAAACAATGAATGACTTCATCACCTGTGATCACCGGTCTCACGGTGTGACTGTGTCTGTATCAAACAAGTTACAACACACAGTCACACAAACATTACCCATGCTAAACTGGAGATAAAGTCGATTCCCTTTAAGCCTTAAAAAAAAAAGAGAGAAACGAATGTGCACTCATCCACACTCCCTTCCTACCTCCCTCCTTTCTTTCTTCCACCTCAGCGAGTCTCCTCCGTCCTACCTGTCTCTGACCTGATAGGCAGAAAGAAGTGCGTAAACTGGGACAGACCAGACCTCCTGAAGCGTGAAAGCACGTCATATTTTTCTAAAAACTAAAAGTTTGCTGTTCGCTGTAAACGTAACCAAACTATAATCACGGCTAAGGCTCAGTTTGTGTCCTCATTCCCCCAACACTTCAAAATAACTTCGGTCAAAGCCTCACCAACACCAAGCAGGCAGAGTAAAGTAGGGCAAGTCAGACTGTTACTCACCTAAAAACTGCTATACTTCAAGAAGACCATATAGGAATTAAGGAGGAATTTAGGTTGCGAGAAAGTATTACGTTAGGATCGGCTGTGCCAGAGCGGTGAGGGACAAAAAGGATGGGGTTTAAAAGGAGCTAATTTATCCTCAGCAGCACAAGCTCCAACAGCAGGAACGAGGTTACCAAAGCTGATTCTGTAGGCAAAACAAAGACTTGTGACTGGACTAAAAAGTGGCCACAAAGGTTAAAATATTGAGCTTGTGGAAAGGTAGACCATGGGCTTGAATGCACAATGCTCAAGAAATAAATACTCACATCCTTTAAATGGGCACGGCAAATGCTTCAACGAGGCAATAAAATGATAAGTCTCCGATAAGACATTTATTTCACTGACTGAACTCCTTCATAAATGAACCCAAGTGTGTGCTGTTACTCAATCAGACGTAAACGTGGCTGAGTATCCTTTGTGGTGAACTGAGACCACTGTCAGAGCTGCATTTTGCTTTCGACTTTCACTATCACTCTGCATGAGCCACTTTGCCAGCTGAGTCAACAAGATGCTCCAACCTCCTGCTGTAACACACTGGCCCTTTAACATGTGCAACATGTTGGAAGAACAGGATTTATCCACATAATTCTTAAATGATTCACATGAATGGGCTGCAGCGGTTAAGTAGAAGTCTGGAATTGATTTAAATTTTGATTATCTATCAAGGACGTGGACTTTTTTTCAGTTTTTTTAAGAGATTATGATTTGAATTCATGCTTTGTGTTGTAATGAGAGCAGCGATAAAGAGTAGCAAGGGACGAATTTCTTAAATTGTGTAACAGAAGGGCGGAGAGAGCGGTGGTTTCCATAAATTGACTGCAGTCCGCTAAAAATTACTCACTGAAGAAAGGAACGCCAAGTTATGATTCATTTAAAGCCCATTGTTATGAAAAATGTTTGTTTTAGATTTACCTGTCTGCATAAGAAATTATTTGTGAAATCATTTGCTGCCTATATAACCTAAGGTTATCAGGAAGGGTCTTTGAACTTTTAAAAAAAACTTCAGAAAACGTCAGCAAAGGTTGGACCAAGTCCAACTTTCATCTTTGTTTACTACTTGCCTACTGGCAGATATCTGGATGATGCCCTAGCTTTAGGAAACGTGCTCTTCATTTCTGAAGAACCCTAACAACGTGTCAGAACCTCAATTAGCTGACAGCCCAGAGGCACCGTCACCATCTTATTCTCTTTTTAAAATATCTATCATCTGCTTTGTCAAACGTTGTGCCACCCTCAACATCAGATAACTAGACCCACACATGCAACGGCACAGCACATGCAAAACACTTGAGGTTTCTCCGCACTATTCTCTAACATCCTATATTATAAGGAAGTGCAAGAAGTCCAAAATGCCTCCTTATAGCACAGCATTATAAACATATCAGTAAAGCCTTGCTTCTGAAAATACATTATCACTATCTGACCTGCCCCATATCTCCTGGCATCCTGCATGATTCAGCCTAAACTTAAGTGTCAGTGCATTACAAAGCATGGCAGTAAAGTAAAGGTTCTGTCAAGGTGTATGTGATTATTAAAAGTGTCTTTTTTTTTATCTTGATCTTATTGCAATGACAGCAAATGATCAACAAATTCTCTCCTGTCAACTGCTATGACTTTGAGTGCAACTGTCCTTCTGAGAAGATCAAGGCCTCAAATTTTTGGAAGTTTCCAAGAAAGAAATTTCTACAAATTTGTTCTTTAGAGTTCTAGTGTGTGTTCCTTACAAGAGCTACACAAGAAAGATATGATCAGGCACTTTCAGACAACAGGAACTTTTATAGTTCCTTTTGTAAGTTGTACCCACTTTAAAGTGTATCCATACAGCAGGAACTAAGAACAAGTTCTTAAAAGTCTAAAGCTTAGTTTATACTCCTTCAGCCCGTCTACAAGGAGCCTACGCTGTAGGGGGCTACGCTGGTCAGAGCATTACCTGTGCGCTGGCGTGTTGGCATTGTTCTGTAATTACACCACTACAACGCTAGGCTGGGACTGCTGAGCTGTGCTGAGTTTCACTCTGTACTTCACACAATAGCGACAATAGCAGGTTAATAAATGTGGATGGACAGTTACTTTCACCAAGATCATTCTGGCACCGAACAGAGTGGACGGTGAGTAGGAGGCTAAACACGGGTGAACTTTCTGTCCTTGTCTGGGTACACTGAGACATGTGAACAAAGAGTGGTCAACGGTCTGCACTGCCAAGCGTGGTAACATTTTTGGGAAGGTGCAAGTCAGGCTTTGCGGTAGGCATAGCCTGGAGCTGGCGTAGAAGTGACGCGCGACTGTAAATTGGATACTGTGTCGGCACAAGATGGACACTGAGTGATGAAAGTGTATATTGGTAATTCAAACACAGGCAGCAGCTGTTAAAAAAACAATCCAACCATATTAAGGCGCCTGCACGGTTGACGCCATCTACAATTTGTCGCTTTCATGGCATTAAACCGTTTAAGCTTCTATACTTCACAGCGCCTCCTGTGGTGAGATGAAGCATTGCAGCCAAACAGTCAGTGATTGCAGCACATGCCAATCAGGAGGTGTTATATTCATTCACTACTTGATTGGCAGGGGAGGTTCTGGGACCCTGTTCAGTGGTTCTCGTGGTATTCAGGTCTGAATAATGAATCCCCTTTGCCATGAACATTTTCTGTCCATTTTCTTGGCATTTTTTGAAACAGGAAATTCGTCCATCGAACGCACAAGGACACTACACTCACTTTAAGAGGCCTCAGACAACTGTCTGCATTCTTCTGCAAGGAAATACACCGCTGAGTCCTGCTCATGACTTATCAAAGTAAATGTCCTTTGCTTGATCACTGCACAGCTCCCACTGGGTCTCCCTGAGCTCCGGGATGGGGCAGCTGTTGGGCATGTACCACCGCCTGATGCGGAGTAAAGGTTGATTCGAGGATGAGCAAACAGTCGGATGACTCCCGACACCACGGACACACATGTACGGGTTCAAAGGTGAAAGAGCAGAGACTAGGATTTCTGCATTACACGCACGCCTTTAACGTGTGGCTTAGAGGAACATAAGCATCTTGTGCAATCTGCAAGTTTCGGCACGTAAACAAGACAATTACTCCCACCTAGTCACAGGCACAACGGGAAACTGAGATCCTCCTTCTCTTTTAAATGCCTCCATCTGGTTAAGCAGGCCCACGGTTAATCTCAAAAAATCTCAAAAAGTTCTTGTGTGCACAGTGGACTCAGCTATGACAAGGTAATAACAGGTTTGCCAGCAATGAATGGATAAGAAACTGTGAAAGTTCAACACTCTAAACAGAGTAGTTGTGTTTGGTTCGGAGAGACAAAAGTTGCAGCAACTGTGCAGCAGCTATGAAATGACACCACACATGTGTCACCGCGCTGTCAGCTGCACACATGCGGGACACTTTAATCATCTGGTCATTCTGTCACAGAGGCGGAATAAGGAAATGGTTTGTCTGGAAGTAAAAAAAAAAGCAAACAGCCACACGCACATAGAGCATGCTACTCATTCATACACGTTTTAGGCATCAGTACTCACATGCTGGTGCTTGGTCGGTGTCAGTAAAAAAAAACGGTGTGAATCCTCCTTAGCCGAGTAACCGGACACCGAATGTAAACAGTCGACTTGTCAGAGAGTGTTTATAGGTGTGCTTCTTTGCTTGCTAACCTCAAACACCAACACTGAACGGACACGCTGCCGGTCGGAAGAGGAAGAGGGTGAGATGGGTGGGTTTTTATACATATATATGTGTGTACACACACACACACGCGCGCGCGCACACACACAGAGAACACCGGCACGCACACGCAGGTACACGCCAGCACGCGGAGACACTTCGGGACGTTCCGAGCGGGCACTCAAAAGCGTCGACACGTTGTCAGTCTCACACACACACACACACACATACACATACACACACACTCTCTCCCCTCCTTCTCCTGCTCACTCCCTCATATATGCAGAGCTAGGACTCTGAAGCTAGTTGCTAACTGTCTACTGTGGCTAACTTAGCTAGCAGCTGGTACCGTCCGTCTCCTTCTGGCGGATATACGAGTCTGCTACTGCGCCTGCCTTCTACTGTTAATCTCCCCTCTCTCTCTCTCTCTCTCTGTCTCTCTCTCCCTCTGTCGCTCTCTCCTTCTCCATAAGCTTTCATCCCTCTCTTTCACATGATGCAACCAGACACTCCCCCCTCCCTCTGCCCTCGGCCAATCACAGAGGAGGACATGACAGCACGCAGCGAGCGGCACCATTTAAAGAGCTCGGGACCACAGTTGCGTAAGGTTACGTAATTAAAGCGTCATTAACGTAGCTTAGTACGTATCGTAGCACAACAGCGTAATAAAGTGAAAAATGGTCTAGAAAACACAGTATGCACTTATTCAGAAATGAAATGAGAATTTATTTTGAAACATTAAAAGGACTATTTAAATTAATCTTAAATCATCTTTTTAATATTGTACATATATGTACCCCCCTTTTTTAAAAGAAATCTCATTATGATCTATCCTTTTTGTGTTTTTATTAAATAACAATTATATTATTTATTCATGTTTGGAACTTTTATAATCTTTATCTTATCTGTTTTCTTTATTCAGTCTCTTTTTAACTAACTGATTGTATTCACCATGTTCTTATGTTCCCATTTGATGAATAAAGATTGAAAAAAAATAAATAAAATAATAATAATATCGTAAAACAATGCAACTATTCCAAGCTACATTAAATGATGTGGCAGGAAACACGTGTGTTAGGAATAACAGGTGAGCCCTGAAACTATTTATTGTAAATAAATTCAGAAAAAAAGAAAAAAATGGTACTTGGGAGAATTTTGCAATTATTATTTTTTTATTATTATTATTGGTCAAATAAAGATGTGTTACAGCAAACATCTTAAAGGCAGGAACAGTCCATGTGTAATGATGAAACGGGAAAAATATCTATATAAATTAAATCTGCATTTGTATGTTCATAATAAAAATGAAATAAATCAACTCTGAAAGATAATGTCAGCCGCAGCAACTACCTGGTGACCATAGTGAAGATTTTTGCAGTTAAAAAGCCAGATAGCTCTTTATAGCTGTTGGTGGAGACCAAACATAGAGCCAAAAAGAGAGATTATTTTGACACGTTGCTAGAAATATAAAACTAATATAGTGAACACAGTGCTTCCTACTTTTATAACTACCGCCATAGAGTCTAAAAGGAACGCCATAGTTAGCCTAAATGTTTATCTGCCCTCACCATTCATACTGTAGGTGGGGAAGTAACAGTGCTGACTCATCCTAACACAAAAGTTTGTTGAAAAGTCTCAAAAAAAAGTTTCCAGAGCTTTTGTGTGTGACTCTGTGTGTTTTGTCATGACAGTTGGACAAAGTAAACAAGTCACTGTTTACTTTAATTTCCAATTCCCAATAATAAATGAACTACAAATGTTTACACTTAATTATTTTAAAATTCTAATGAATTACTGGGTTGCCCCTAAAATTACTATTCTTCAAGACGCTTCCTCTGAAATGATTAAGAAATTAATGAACTTGTAAAACATACAACATAGAGATGTTTAAATGTACTCACTGAAACTCTAGTGTGTCCCCTTCCTACTTTTGCGTACCCCAAATCATTATAGACAAATGGAGTGCTTTTAGATCTTAATTTCTTTCTTAATAACAGCTGTGGAGAGGAGTTTATACAACGTGAGAGAGAGTTTTTGGTTCAGGAAGCAGCTGAAAAGAACAGGATTTGATTACAGCTCTTTAAATGGCTCTTTGTAGTCCTGCTTTGTAAAGTGGACAATAGACAACTGTGCTTTTATCTCAAGAATCTCACAATACACGTACAGACAAACTTACATGTGATCCAAACCTACAAAAACCTAGCACTTTATCCAACACGAATGGAAAGAGGAAAGACACCATAAACCCTTAGTGTTGTTGTGATCCAGTTTGTGCATGAGAAATGAGTCCTGAACTGTCTTTCAACCAGACCTCAACAGTTTGTGTGATTCTGTGTGGCTGCCAGATTTTAAACCCGGTGACATGTGGACAGAGGTTCAGTAGCATACACACACAGAAGCAATTTACATCGTCTTGACACAGGTACACACGTGATTGTTTCTCAACTCTTTGTTTGTTCTCTTATCGGTTCCAGATAACGGAGTCTGTGTCAATGACATTCCTGAGAGGACGCGTTCAGCTCGAGCAGAATTATTATGAGGGAGGAGGGGGCAATAAATAACGTACAAATCAAAGATACGCTCAAAGGGTTTAGTTAGTGAATCCGACAAGGTATCGACAAGCATAATCTCAGCTGCAGAAACTCCTCATCAGGTCAAATGATCCGTTATTTGTCTTTGCTCCGGCCTATTTCATTTTACCCTCTCTCACTGAATGTAAATCACACTGCTCTCGCTCTTTGTCCACCGCTTGCACTCTTCTTCCCTCCTGTGCCACCTAGTAAAGGTCATAATTAATGTCATGCTCTTACAGCCACTCACACAATTCCTTCAGAGGCAGACAGTGTCCTCTCAGACATGCCAAGGGGGACAGAGTGTTACCTCACATGTAGCTGGGCCACAATGGGCCGGCGTTCAGAAATTATCTCTTGATAATTTTATTGTCATGTTGTGCGCTTAAAAACTTGTCCTAATGTCAGAGCAGATGAAGAGTGTCAATATTTATCATTCAAGTGACCTTTCGAACCACATGGGGCCCTAGCGCACTGCTGCCTGTTTCTAAATGCAAAACAAACAAGCTTTGTACACCAATCAGGCATAACATTATGACCACTTTATGGCCATCTGTCGACAATACAATGTTCTGATGGGAAACTTATGGACCTGGCATTCATGTGGATGTTCTTTAGACACGTACCACCCACCTAGACCAGATCAGGCACCCCCACCCCATAGCAATGACACCACCCCCAGCAGCCCGACACAGGTACACACACAAAAATGGTTTAGGATCAACTCAAAAAAACATGAAGAACAGCACAAGGTGTTGACCTGGCCTCCAAATTCACAAGATCCCAAACTGATCAAGTACCTGTGGGATGATCCACAGAGGACCCTCCCCTCAAAGGCCCCCACTAACAACAATCTGTTGCCAGACGCCACAGGACACCCTCAGAAGGTCCATGTCCATTCTCTGATGAGTCACAACCGTTTTGGAGGCACAAGGGAGACCTACACAATATTAGGAAGGTGGTCATAATGTTATGCCTGATTGGTGTCGAGCTTTTGCAGAGGATTCCTCTTCGCACTGTTCATATTAATGTGACAGTTCTGGCAAGTGTTACATAACAGAGGCCGCCACCCAACTGTGTCAGTGACAGAGCCTGCTCCCCCGTCTGCATTATCTTGCAAGTGATAAAACTGTAAAAATGAATTCACCCATGTGTCCAAGAAAGGCAAGGCCGCCTCTCCCCTCTCCATGTTCTCAACCAAAGATAAAGGGGAGTGAATCATCATGTCAGTCGTCTGTTATTTCCTTCCTGCAAGTTCAGCTTTTTAGTATAAAC
The DNA here is from genome assembly GCF_963514085.1 of Chelon labrosus. Taxonomy (NCBI): domain Eukaryota; kingdom Metazoa; phylum Chordata; class Actinopteri; order Mugiliformes; family Mugilidae; genus Chelon; species Chelon labrosus. The sequence goes on from NC_140337.1 coordinate 16,351,551, forward strand.
AGACAACACTAAGTTTTAACTCTGGTAATAATGTTGCTAGCATCTTAACGTGGCAAAAGAGAGCATTCCTGCTATTGTAATCATGACGCATATAAAGTGGACAAAATCTGTCTATGTATCTTGTCTTTTGCTTCTTGTTTGGAACTTGTCTGGAGCCAGACTCATGACTTTGGCTCTCATTTCTGATTGACACATTCATAGTGTGACAGTAAAAGTACTGTAGCCGGATTATGAGGGCGTTCCCATGCAGGTTTCAACGGCGAACTTGAAGCTGTTTTTATTTAGCGTTACGGCTCTGGCCTGGGAAGAATAGGTGAGAGAAAGTGGGGACGGGCTGTAGCAGAGTTTACCAGCTCAGTCAACTGGCACAGAGCTGCTCGCTATGAATAGGTGAATGCCAATGCTTAGTAACTCCCATTGGTCTGGTTTCCCTCTCTCCCTTTAACTGCTTGCGTGTTCCCTCTCTCTTTCTCTTCCTCTCTCTCTCTTTGAAAAACATTCAACTCAGGGCAAAGACTACAGATTTCAAGTTCAGCCATCTCACTGCAGTAAAAGTCCAAATCATGGTTATCATGGATCCGGGTCACTCTGGTGGACACTCCAAGAATATGCTGTACAATGCATACAACGTATATACAATGCACATGGTGCATGTTTCAACCAATCAGAGCAGCAAAGTATGTGACATTAAGCGATTAAGGAATTCTTGACAAACGCTTTAAGTTAACAAACCCAATAGTGGATGGTTTCTCCGACAGCAGCCATGTTGTTCTAACAAATTCAACCCAGTGTAGAACGCCCAGATGATGAGTAGGACTACGTCGTTGTTACTCTTCGGCCTATAAAGCCCACCCACATGATTTGACTGGCCCAACAGACCTTTGCCAGAGCATAATTAGCTCCCAGTGGAGCAAGCAATACTTTGGGGCCCCGTGAAAAATGTGAAAACCATAAACCACCTTTAGACTATGAAGGCCCTACATGGACTTGGGGGGGAATAACATCTTTGCCTAGGGCCTGCAAGAACCTAGGATCGCCACTGCTCAGACCTTATGGTTCACTCTGATTGTTTCTCTTTAAGTAATACTTCAGCGTTAAGTTGACGCAGAGTGTACGGCAACAACGCAGACCCCTATGCAGACCCTCGCACCGTAGCTGACGTGCACCTCCGCAGAAATGTGACTAGAGCTGTGACTGGTCCACTTGGTTGTAGCGTGTTTCCGCTTTAGTATTTCCGGCTGATTCTCCATCTCCGCAATTTTCCAATTGATTGTTTTGGATCAGTAAAGATGGAACACATCGAGGAAAGGTTAACTGAGGAGGTTTGGAGATACAAATGTTTCGTCAAACTGAAAGTGAAGCAGGAAGTGGAAAGTGAAGCAGGAAGTAGACACAAAAGTCAACCCGACTGCCACAGTTTATAGCCTTTTTTACAGAGTGAGCCAGACTGATGAGTGCACAAGTATAAATGGCTCGCACCGGCGTGGGCTACATGCGTAGGTTACAGCGTCTATGTCCTGCGGAGGTATAGACTTCGCTTAAGTTTTCATGGTATGTTCACTGTTGGTGAATAAACACCCAGTTGGTCTGAACCTCACCTCTGTTAGAGGCCTACTGCGTTAATCCAGTCACTACTGCTCATCATATACCTTGTTTGAGACATGCATTTGCATGTAAGGGCATGTAAAGGTTAAACACACCACACAGGTAAAGGTATGTTTCAGGTATGAAGTTGTTCTGTATTAATAGGTTTATTAAGTTTAATATGACGACACGCTCATTGTGCATTTCATAGGTCAAGAGTGTAGAAGAATAAGAGCACAGGATCAAGAATAAAAAACACTAAGCTTATTTATTTACAGCTCACGCTATACATTACAGAGATGGGAGGTTCAGTGTTAGAAGCTGAAAAAAAAAAAAAAAGCCAAGCAGGCAGAAAAGAGGGGAGCCAAACTGCGTCGGACGTGGACTTTCATCGGAGGGAGGGAGCGTTTCAGAGGAGCAACGACTTTAAAGGCCATTGTTAACGTTTATCAGGGGGCCCACGGGGGTAAACACACAATGCACACCACCACATACGTACGCACAGACGCATTAACTCACATCTTATACACTTGGAAACTACAAACACGGTTATCATTATCAGAGTGGTCGAGGAGATCAAAGAGCACTCCCGGCCTTGAGAAACGCACTTTAGCTACCATCATGAAGTATGTGAGTGACCCAATCTGTACAGAACAGACATCTCCTCTGCAGTATATTCTAAAAGGTACATTTTGTCAGTGCAAAAGAAAATATTGTTTTTGGATTGATAACGCTTGTCAGTGGTGTTTGCCATTTTCAAATAAATTACAGCTGACCTGCTAAACGCTACCACTCAGCACGCTCATTCTTGGCATCTCCCAGAACACAATCACACACAGTTGCACTGCACAAACACATGTTCACTGTAGTTAACCATCAACAATTCTGGGCACTCAGACAGCTATAAGAGAGGAGATGGCTTCCTAAGGTCAATATTAGCCCATTATGGTGTTAAATCAAAACCTTTCAACAAGCTGTGTGTGTCTATGTATGCATGCCTGTTTTTGTGTATCTTTGTAAGGCCCCCTTTTGGAAACATGGCACGGTTTAGTTCGGCTTTCTTAAAAGGAGCCCCTCTGAAAGGTTACCTGAGGTTAAATGCATTTACGTTAATTAAGAACATCACTGCCTTTTATATGTTTATTTGTAAAAATACGGAGCCACAACCTGAAGATTGTTAGCTTAGCTTAGCATCAAAGCTAAGCTAAACAGCTAAGCACAAAAACAATCGTAAGGTTACAGATTTTATTCAAATGTCAAATGTATGGGAAACATTTAAATACGTAAGAGATTTTAGTACAAAATTTACAGCATAAAAACATGTTTGAAACAAGCACTGGAGTTTGAATGCTAATAAAAAAGGGTTTCACTTAAAGCACTTTTGTGCTGAAACAGTTTTGATTGTGGTCGTAATGCATTTTTGGCGTTGGAGTTTTACTGCCAGTTGACTGTCTCTTTTCCTGCCACTGTCCCAGCTCCTACTTCCTCCTTCCCGTCCAGGTTGCAGTAGAAGGTAGCCGGGTCTGGAGGATGACCGAAAGAGCCCCATGACTGGTGGAAGGGTAAGACAGAGGCGGGTTCTCTTTGATGGGAGTCGCTGGCGTCGATGTTGCCGATTAAATGACAGTTTGGTGGAGCGATGCTGCTGCTATATGTTACAGCCGTGCTGGGATTTAGGACATTGCTAGGCGCAATGGGGTTGCTACTGCTTACAGAGTTGTGGACATTGTCTGCATTGCTGTTGCTGCTCGGCGTTCCAGCCAGACCTGAGGAGGGAAACGTCAGAGCTGGAGGCTGAGGTGGGAGCAGGTTACTGCTCGGGGAGGGGATGAGGTTGGCGGGACGGCTGAGGGCCAGACGCTGGGTGAGGAGCTGGTGCTGGAGCCGCCTCTCGCTCCAATCCTCCTGAGGCTGCCGGTGGATCTTCATGTGGGCGTTACGGGACTTGATTTTGTAAAACATTCTGCAGCAAGGGGAGACAGAAATGGAAAGAAGGTTTGAAAATCCAAACCATATGTTGGCTCAGCCTGAAGCTAAACCCAAAAAAAGAAGAAAGCTTTTGTCTTTCACGTTGACTGGTCCTACTCACTTGCCACACAGCTTGCAGGGGAAGAAGCTGGCCAATGAGGGCACGGGAACCGCCTCCTCTAGCGAATACTGCCTGTCCACTGGCTGACAGATGGGCGTCACCTATGAAAACAAGACCCCTTAGACGACAGCATTCCTACGATTGGCTTGTTGAGCCGCATTCCACAATGGATAACCGTCTAATGCATTTAACTCATCATACAAGACTGCACAAATACGTCAGATACAGTATTTCCATCAGAAAGCACACTAGTCTATTGTGTTGGTGAAGTTGTAACATCAGGGATCTCACGACACACCAAACAACAAAAAGAATGGCACATATCCACATATCAGATCTTGACAAGAGGTGAAAATAAGTTCTTACACTTTTCTGTTGCTCCAACTCTCCTTCTCTGGTCTCCTCCTCTTTCTGTTTCTTCTGCTTGTCCAGCAGCTTCTTGCTCAGGTAGTAAAACTCCACACACTGGCGCACTGTCTTAGTCTTCACCTGCAACACACACAGACACAACCAGCGTCAGTCATTATACAGTATAATCAGTGTTCTCTATGTTTGTATCTACAGGAAGAAAAGACGTGTAACTTGTCTCAAAATAGTGTTTTAATTTAACAGTGGCATTATTTCCGGGCTTTAGGTGAGAAGCGCTCCTTTAATTAATAAACCTTCATGAAAGATTGGTGAAAATTAGACCTGAGTATTTACTCCTTCTTCTTCTTCTTCTCTGCATCACTCAAACTGCACTATGATGCCTCACGGTGACTCACCACAAACTGAACAAATACAAGCAAGGAAATGCACTCCCTGCACCTTCGGAAAATACTACTTCACAATTTATGTAATACTTTCTGAACCAAAATAGAACACTTTGAAGTAATGATAAGCGCAAAACAAACAACCACTACATGCGGTGCATTGATGGAACAAGTGACTATGTGTCAAATAAAATGCTTTTACTGACATATCTGAAACGATATAGGGCACACATAGCTTCAGCAGCCTCAATAACCATCACTGCATTAATAATTGTTTTACCATTTTCTCTATGAGCGAAAAGTCTTTTCCACAAGTCCCAAGAGCTGAAGTGAAGACACTCTTTTCAGTGTCTGTCCAAACATCACAGCCTGTAGAGAGGGAGAGAGAGAGAGAGAGAGACGGGGGGAGGGAGTAACAGGTCATGAGAAACAATGAACAAAAAAAAAAACACATGAATAACATGTAATTCAGTCACTGTAGTGAAATGTGGAAGCCGTGCACCAACTCCAAGTAAAAACTAAATCGAACAATGAGTCGGCCCAGAATTACATGTCAGGACTGACCGGGGACACGCACTTTCAGCAAGGCTCTGAAAGGGGGTGTTTGTTGTCAGTGGAAACCTGAAGTGATCCAGAGCATCAGAGATGGAGGGGGGGGGGGTCCTAGATCATGCCAAGAATGTAGGACAGCTAAACGCTGTTAAGCAGTTGTCAAGGGGCCCAAACTGTGCAGAAGAACCCCTGTCTACAGGAATACCCTCACCTGAGTGGACACGACTGTGAAGAACAATGTGTTCTCCGCACTTTTTACGTGGTTCTTGGAGGAGGGAAGTTCTTCTGCTACAGGCAATGGGAATAGTTTGCTGACTCATATTTCTTACATGCATTGTTGAAGAGAGGTAAACTTCCTACACGCCATATTTCTCCTCTTCCTTTTTCATCCCTCTGCTTAAATCTGACAAAGTCACAGGTACAAAAAAATAAAGAAATGTTCTGTATAAACCATATAAATACAGAGATCTCGGTTACGTGATCTTTGGCGACACCTGTGGATATAAGTGGTAATTGCAAGTGTCACTTCATAGAGACAGGAACAATACAGCCTCTGTGACATTGTCACTGACATTACCTCACCTCAGCTAACAAGGCTGTTTACTGTTTACCATTTGAAGCACCACTTCCACATTGAGTACCTAGAACTTCTATTCCCAGGAACTCTTTTCAAGGTCGCTTGTTTGAGCTATTGCAGAGATTGTCTGTGAGCTTCTGACTTCCTTTATCTGTTGTTCTTTACATCATATACCATTTAAATGACAAGCAAGTTATGAAGAGAGAGAGGCTCTTGACTCTGTGATAAATTTTCCCTTAGCAGGCGCAGGGAAGCCAAGAGTTAGAGTGAAGTCAGTGGTTACCGGAGTAGTGGTAGTCTCCTGTGGGTGAGGGCTGTGAGAACAACAGCATCTCCAGTGTGGCCTGTGCAGGAAGGAGGGATGGAGGACAGAAAGAAGAAATAGATGAGGCATGCAATGGTGCTGAAGACAATTGAATGGATATGAATGAGCGTGAACAAAAGAAAGAAAGGCAGAAAGTAAGAAAGAAAGAAAGAAAGAAAGAAAGAGTGACAATAGAATGCATGGGTGAGTAAAGATGCATGGGAGTAAGTCACGATGTGTGGACGAATGATGAACCTGATGGAATGAGTGAGTGGAGAGCAAAATAATCAATGGAGCATTAAAGGGATAGTTCACCCTAGAATGATATTTCGCTCATTATCTACTCACCCTCATGTTGACTAAGGGCTGGAAGAAGTTTCAGAGTCCTCCGTCCCTTCTCTGAGTTACAGGGGGTCTTGGTGTAGCAGTGCATTTCAATGCAACGGTTGTAAAGGGACACCAGAGCTCTTCGTAAAAAAACACACACAAAAAAACATCCAAATACCTCCATGATGCTCGTATGTAATGTCCGTCTTGTGCTGAAGCCCCAAATTGCGTAATTGTCCCGAAAAAAATTAAATAAGTCCACATTCCAAGCATGTTTGTAGCATTAGCTCCGAGTGTTGTTGTCCCGGCTCTTCCGCTGCCAGCGCGCATGCGCAAGGTTCGCACTGAGACTCGCTTCCTTGTTTACCCCGGCGAATTGAGCCAGCCGGCGAAGGACCAGAACCGCCGTGCAACGAGAGAAGAAGAAGAAGAAGAAGAAGAAGAAGAAGAAGAAGAAGAAGAAGAAGAAGAAGGTGAAGGTTTATAAACCGTCTTTGGAAGAAGAAGAAAAAGAAGAAGGAGAGGAAAAAGAAGGAGGAGGAGAAGAGTAGCCTGCCTTATACCGGCATTTCTTTTTTGCCATCCAAAATGGTTCTCGTCTGTTCCTACCCTGTCCCGGTGCAAGGCAGGCTATTACGGGCTGCTTCTAGTCCTTCGCCGGGGTAAACAAGGAAGCGAGTCTCAGTGCGAACCTTGCGCATGCGCGCTGGCAGCGGAAGAGCCGGGACAACAACACTCGGAGCTAATGCTACAAACATGCTTGGAATGTGGACTTATTTAATTTTTTTCGGGACAATTACGCAATTTGGGGCTTCAGCACAAGACGGACATTACATACGAGCATCATGGAGGTATTTGGATGTTTTTTTGTGTGTGTTTTTTTACGAAGAGCTCTGGTGTCCCTTTACAACCGTTGCATTGAAATGCACTGCTACACCAAGACCCCCTGTAACTCAGAGAAGGGACGGAGGACTCTGAAACTTCTTCCAGCCCTTAGTCAACATGAGGGTGAGTAGATAATGAGCGAAATATCATTCTAGGGTGAACTATCCCTGTTTCACGTCTTACCATTGTGTTCCCCTGACAAGAGTTGAGACAGTGCAGAGCCAGCTCTGTGTTGCTGCCTCCTCCTGGTAGGCAGCTGGAACTACACATGGACAACAGCTTCTCCACTGTGTGTAGAAAACACAAAACATGAGCAGTTTCACCAGTTAGTATTTAGAGACAATAAAGAAAAAAAAGTGGGGTTATTTATATAAAGTCACTGTAACTTCAACCCTTATTGGCTGCTTGTATCATTGAAGGCTGAAGAAACAGTTCACCTGCAGCCAGCCTTAGCAACAGGTTTTGGGGAGTGAAACTGTATTCTGACATTTACCTTGGTCTTGTAAGTTGGCACTGTCCTCCAGCTCGTTCCACGGTTTCCAGAGTAACTGTTCCCGTGGGGATTCTTCCTCCGGTTGCCACACCCCGGACCATTCACGACCCACGAAGAAAGGAGGAAGATCGGCCTGGAAATCAGGACCCACGTTGATGCATCTGAAAGGAGAGAAGCGCCAAATGAAAGCGAAAACAGACATGAAAGAGCACAATATAAAAAAGAAAGTACCACCATGTCCATTGATGTATTAGCGCTTTCCAAGTACTTGGTCATTCTATTACTCTTCAGCCAGCAACAACAGAGTAACTGTATTCGCGTTAGACTATTCCAACACTTACTCTGACATTTAATCTCTAGAGCAAGGGCGTCAAACTCATTTTAGTTCGAGGGCCACATACAGTCCCAGTTTGATCTCAAGCAGGCCGGACCAGTAAGATAATAACCTATAAGAAACGACAGCTCCTGATTTTTTCCATTTGTTTTAGTGCAAAAAAGAACAAGTAAATTAGGAGAATGTTACAGTTGATAAACTAGCCTTTAAAAAACGAAATTTCTTAAGTAAAATAGGTGCAGTTTGGGCACTTTGCTGTCTGTTGTTTAGTCCTGGGTGTCTGTGTTGTGTTCTGTCCACTTCTCTTACTAAAACAGTGGACAACTTAGGGCTAACAGTTATTTTCATTGAAAAACTGCAGTCTTCTATGTAATTTTTGTACTTTGCAAATTCACACTGTGGGCCAGATTAGACCGTGCGGCGGGCCGCTTTTGGCCCGAGGGCCGTATGTTTGACACCTGCGCTCTAGAGCTTCCTGACACTCTTTGTTCTTAAATCGTCTGGAGTTTAAGCACTTCACTCACGGCAACACGCTGCAATCCTCTTCCTGTCTTGATTCTTCCTCTCTGTGATGGAGGGATGAGACGGAGGAGTAGAGCCCCGTCCCTTTGCGGACCGGATTGAGGATCGGCCGAGGTGTGTAACGGCTCCTCTTCTGACCCCTGCCGGTGTGAAGGATACTGGGAAATGGCTTTCCAGTGTAGACAGGAGTGGCTTGTTCCTGCAAGGAGACAAGCAGTGATTTTAGAGTGTGCTTTTTGGATAAATACACAGTCAGAAACAAAAGATAGAAATACAATTGGTGTGCTTGTGTTACCAGAACATGCACAGTCTCATTTCAGGTGCATCAAGCAGAGACAGATCTCCGACATCTCCATATGTGAATCCAGAAACTCCAAGTCGAACAACGTGCAACTTCAGATCTCTCTTATTTACATTTTCACATCTTCTCGGCGTGTCTAAAAATAAAAACTCGGGCGAAGACTGTGGTTTTTAGAAGCAGTAATGCAGTCGGAGCTCACGTAATTTCTTGATAAACGACCAAATTCAAGCATCCGCCCACCACATCTGCTCAGCCTCTACGGCTGTAGCAAGTGCCGCCTGCCGCCTCGCTAACTCGGGCTCCCGAGCTCCGCTGATGGAAGATTGACGTCAAGGCATCTCTGGCAACGCCGCAGTGAGAATGTGACTCTTGCGGCGCACTGGTTGCTCGTGAAGAAGAGCTCCGAAAGCCCAATGTCATGTTTGTACATTGTGCTATCATTGCTGCTGTTATTTTGTCTTTCCCTTCTACAGGTTTTGTTCGAGATGAACTGACGTTTTTGGCGCTTGGATTCTCTACAGCCTTTCACCAAAAACAATAGGTTAACTAGAGGCAAAGAAAAAGTTAACCAGATTACATTTACACGTTTACACTTTAAGTTACTGGAAATTTTAGTCCCAGGAACTTGAGTTTAAGTGACAAAGATAAGATTAAATCAGATTGTGTGAGTTCATCTATTGTGTAGAAAGTTCCCCAAACAGGGGTTTTCTGGGGGTTTAAATTATTTCCCTTGAACTTAATTTTAGATTCTGGTCCCTGGTTGATGGTTCCTGTGGTTGAAATGCAGCTTTTGCTTAGCTCACCAAATGATTAGGTCACGAGTTAAGACTATGCATTATCTGAAGGCTTTCTTCGAAACATCTTCACACAGAACAGCCAGATTAATCTTGATTTTTGTAAAAGTGCTATTTCTTTTCTTTGTCTCACTTTCAACACGTGCTAACCAAAAGTCAAAACTGTTGCTTTAAATTTTCTCCAAATGTTCCCGTCTGTGATACTGTACCCGTGGTTGTGAGTGGTTCAGGCTTGCTGGTCCATTCTTTACTTTCTGGGCCACTATGCAAGGAGCTATCCTTTCTGCTGCCTCGTGACGCTGGCCAGAGAGGTGAGACTGGCGAGGCTGAAAGTGGAAAGGAGTTTGGAGGGATGGACTGCCGGAGGGACAGAGGGCTCTGGGCGGGTGAAGGGATGGACGGTGGGACGAGGAAGAGGGGAACAGGGATTCGGGAGACTGAAGGAGTTCGTGTGGGGCTGGTGAAAACATGGGAAGAGTTGCAAAAGAGAAGTCAGTACAGAAATGGTCCAAAAGTCAGAAACGTCATCGTTATCTGTGTAAACAGGAAAGAGTTACATCAGAGCGACAAAATCAGTTTGTTATTTGGAAACACTATTTCTCGAGAAAACCCACATGCACCGACACTACCTCTGGATGCAGTGTAAGCTGTTTGTGACATAAACTGCACAAAAGATGTATCTTACAAATTAATTTACCTGTGAAACTGTGAAAAGTGAAACTGACATTTGCATGTGGGAAACGGGAAATTTCACCAACACACCTACGAAAACCCACATGTCCCGTAAATTTACATGTGGGTATTAACCTGCGGTTGATGTGAGGGGGGAAAACTAAGTTCATTTAAATAATTTCAGGTTGAAGTACTCCTGTCTAGCATCTTATTTCTTTCTTTATAGTACTGACAGAGTACTGGATACACTTTTATAATTTACTAATTTCTGTTCTTTTTCATACTCTCGTAGTTTCATTCATAAAAATGACGTTACCTGTGTTGCCATAGTCGTCACCATGGGAGGATCTTAGGCTGCATTCAGTGTTGCCGGGGTCCCCTGACGACTGTTGAAAGCAGTGTGACAGCAGTGGAAACTTCCATAGCATCCCAGAGGGGTGGACGGAGGGCACAGGTGGAAGGCGAGATGTGAAAAACTGGAGCGTACCAAGCGGCTCTCCTCCCTGTGGAACCGAATGTCCGGTGCCTGCGAATGAACTGGGGGAGTCCATTTTGGAGGGCGAGTGGGATGGAGGGGGTAGCGGTGTAGGGGGAGGACTAAGGACTGAGGACATGAGGTGAGATGACGTAGGGGGAGACGGGAAAGATGGTAGAGATGGGTGACCGGGGGACGAGGAGGAGGAGGAGGGAGGGAGGTAAGAGTCTGTGTCAAAGGCACAACTTTGCCTTGCCAGTCCGGGAGTTTCTCCTCTCCCGATTCCAAATTCCCAGATTTGTCCAGAGGAATCTCCACTGGGCATCACAGGGTATCTTCTCTTTCGCTGGGAGAGGAAAGCCTCCGAGAAGGAGTCCAGTTTCTGAGTGTACGTCCTGTTGTTGATGCTGATGAGCGATCTCTGCGGTAGGCATCCAGACGCCAACGTGTGGTTGTCTGCAGCTCCTCGCCATCGGCCTTCCCCCTGACTCGAGGGAGAGACACTGAGCCAAGGTCCGTCAACCTCTGCTGGTTGAATCTGATCCTCGCCTGAGCCACAGCTGGACCCGTAATCTTCTTCTCTTCCTAAATAATTTTCACTTACTCTTGAATCCGTCCTACAGTACTCTACACCACCGTCGTTAAAGCTCCCTGAACCATTTCTGTTGCAGGGAGTAGTTTGTTTAGTAAAGTGGCTCATGTTAGCCTCCCTGCTGTAAATTGTTTCATTTTTGGCGTCACAGTTAACATGAGCATAATTATTATAGTTTGACCTGGCTCTGTGCCTGACTCCTTCCTCACTGGCACAGTTCATCGTGTAAAAAACATCATTTGCGTTTCCGTAGCAATCACCTTTAGCGGGAAAATCGTCCGCGGGGCTCTCGCAACTCTCCCCATCATCCCAAACTTCCTTTTTGGCACTGCCATACCAAGAGTCATCAAAATGGCTGCCTAACCCGTTATCACCGTCAAGGTGTCCCCCTAAACTAGCATCTCCATCCAAACTGTTAAGGCCGGAGTTCAGGAAGACTCTGTCAGCACCACTGCTCCCTCTTCTAGCACCTGAAGAGGCGTTTGATATCAAGAACGAGTTTGTGGATTCTTCCCCTCTACTCCCGTACGTCTCCAGGGAATCCTGACCGGACTGATTCGACGGGTATTCCACTTCGGGGCTGTGAAAGCTGGGCATGGTGACGGGAAAGGACGGGCGGTGGCGAGGCTGGTGGTGGTTGGAGAAGGATTGCGTGGACGGACGATCCTCCATAGTGGCTCGCTGGGTTTTGCTAGAGTGCCTACAGGAGACAGACAGAAACAGAGTAGTGTCAGTATCTGTGTTACACTTGACTGTGTGACCTAGTTGGGTTTCTGGCACCCCCACACCCCTTATGCCTGATCGGTGTATAAAGGCTTCAACTACGACTTCTGCGTTCTGAAAGTAAAGCATGCGCCCCATTTGATTCTGTTTTGTTTGCGGATTAACGGCACAGTTCTTGCTATCGCTGCCAAAACCTGCTTACATTAGTAAATCTGGAAATAACCCCCTCCCCCCCAAAAAAAAATTGTAATCTAAAGTGAATTACATTTGCATTTTTACTCAACCTTATCCCTCAGATTAAGTCAAGAAACAGCCACTTGCGCTAGTCTAGATTAGTAAAATCGAGGTTGCTCTGGAAACCAAGGACGTACCAGAATGCACAGCATATAACTGGTCTGAGAGGGAGTTGTGGTGAACATTGGATGAGTGGCTATGTTATATTTAGAGAAATATTACGTAGCCTAAAATGCGAGTAAATAGCAGGCTGACCGTGAGAAAGTTTCACTGCAAGAGAAGAGGAAGAGATGCTGTGTTGCTGTCAGACGAGCCGCTGACTGAGATTACCCTGAGCAGCATACAAGAGAATAAAATGTGGATACTTTTCATTTTATTTCCAACTGGTATGAAAAACACATTGCGTCTTGTTTGTCCATAGGATATCGGTATCCCTGTTTAAACCTGCAACGTTATCAGTTATGGAGACTCAACTATGAGAGTTGACCACACAGCTATTAGCCACGTCAACTGCCCTAGCTCCACAACCAAATCCCGTCCAATCAGTGCACTTACGTTGGGTGGGCAGACGACTAGACGACTGATGTTAGCTTGCAAATCAGTTCGGCGTTTTGCCTGTACAAACATACTAATTTAAAGTTTGGTGGCGTTAGCAGGCCAAGCACGTCCATTCAACAATTGCTAGCCTACCGACTGCTGGGCTTCGTTTTCAGTCAGTGCTCGCAGGTAAGCCAGCGGACTACTTTGTGGATTGTCAGCCGAAATATGTCTGTGGTAAAGGATCTGGTTCAACTGAACAAACTCAAAAGGTGGTCTAAAAACAGCTGGCTCTTTGATGGCTTTTTATGTGTCAGTAGCCGAAAATAGTAAATGATCGTCGGCATACAGTAGGCGGCACAAAGACGATCACGGATAATAACTGAACTTAACTCCTCTCTGGACACACAAATATTCAGATAATAGCTAAATACTGTTGTGGCAAAATCCCTGCTACTAACTAAGTTGTAAAGTGCAACACAATATTTGCAGTATTCACATAGCTGGGTTACTCAAAATGGCCTACAGAATAAAATAAGTCCCATGATTTGGTTAACACGGCATGTGATGTTTCTTTAACTGAGCATCTTAACTCTCTAACACCATTTTCTAACGTGTAGTTATTAATTGCAGGCTAAAATAGGCTTGCTGTAAGCCCCATGTTTTCACACTTGTCACATATTTGACACATAGTGTACTCTAAATTACAAAATGGTACCCTTAAATTACCCGCTTATAAATTATCGTCTAACCCTTTGACCCCAAGTCTTGAGCACAAATTCCTCACACAAAATATAGTAATATACAATTTTAAAGCACTGGCACGTTCTTAAAACTTCAAATCAGGCGCCAATTTTTTGTTTTTTGCCACCGATATTCCCGTTGAGCACTCGCGCTAACACATCACACCGACTGATGCCGTTTGCAAACCGAGCGTCAGGTTATCAGATGCATTTGTAAGCGTAAAGAAAGAAAATACGCGAACACCTGCATGAAGTCATGAGGCAGGAGAAGTCATAAAGAGACGGCGGTTTTTCTAGCAAACGCGGCGCTACTTCAAACAATTTCATTTAAAAAAAAAAACTGTGATTGACAACACTTCCTACGTAAAAACAACATTTCAAAAGTTAAAACTCACTCCAACTGCAGATATTTACATTGTGCGGCACTGAATCTTAAATTCTTCGTCAGTTTTTCTCCTTTCTTTCTTGAAACCACAGTCTGCTCTAAATAGGACACTGAGTGAGTCAGAAAGAGAAAGAATGAAGTAAGATGAAATGTACAGACAAATAGACTGTACGAGTGTCGAGGCTGTCGTTTTTTTTTTTTTTTACCAGTTCTTGACGCTTAATTTCCTTTTCGCGTGTGTTCGTCCCGTGTTGTTCATGTTTTCGGGCTCTAATTGTTCTCCTGATTCTCCTCATCGTTCTTTCTGACTCTGTCTGCTCTCCACCGTCTCGTCTGCTTGATTATTTCCCCCTTGAGATTTTTCGACCTCTCACTTAGTCCTTCCTTTTTTTTTTCTTTCTTTCTCTCTCTTTCTCTTTACTGTGCATCCTTTCCAGCGAACAAACGCACACACACAGAGCACCCAAAGTAAAATGGACACACATGACAACCACCCATACTCAGACCACATACGCCTTTTTCACACACACACACACACACACTCATTTACTCATTTAGTTACTCACTGAAACACACGCACACACACACACACACTGACTTTCACACACACTTGCAGGTGTCAAAGAGGACCAGCGGGTAGTGATGTTGCCTCGGTGCCTTTTCGTCGTCGTGGTAACCACATCCTGAGGAAACAAACGCTGACGGATCTCCCTCCTTTCAGCTATCTTTATCTCTCTGCCCCCCTCCTCCATCTCTCTGTTTCTCTTTCCGTCTCCTTGCCCGTCCTTATCTCACTCTGCGTCTCTTTTTCTCACCGAGCGCCCAACTTTGTTGTCTCTTGTCCTTTCTTCTTTTGCTTGCTTTTTTTTTTTTTTAATCTCTGTCTTTCTTTCATTCTGCCCTTTCATTTGTTGTTTGCTTTTCGGTGTCCTGTTCTAATGTCCCATGCACTTTATTTATTTTTATTTTTTTTGCATGTCCTCTCCTGTAATTCCTTTCTTTTTTTAACGCAAATATGCTGAGTTTGAGTATTATAACAAACCGAGATGTGTATAAAGTATAATCGGTTCCTGAAACGTTAGCATACTTTCACATATCATTCAAAACATTTACTAACATATAGGCACACGAAGGCTGTATCGATAAAGCACTACTTTGTTGGACCTCGCTCAAGTGATTTGACCGTGGAACATATGTTAAAAGTGTTCGGCTTTGTCTTTCCTGTACATGTGTGGTTCGTCTCTCTCTGTGTATGTGGCTACAGTACATTTTGTAAGTGTGTGCGCGTGTGCGAGAGCGTGTGCAGAGGCGGCTGCATAGATGTTTACCAGATTAAGATTCTCCGGCTGAGTCAGCTGACAGGAAGTGAGAGAGAATAAAACAGGAAGGAAGATGGCGACAAACGATGAGGTTCAGGGAACCCTCTAAGCACCCAGCCGCCCCTCCTACTCACCCACCCACTCAGCCATCACACATGCAGTCTACACAGGTTAGACGGGCGCCCAGGTGTTGGACACCTTCAACATGCTATGGTGTTTGTTTTCTGCCTTTGTTATGTCACACACTGGCCCTAAGATGCTTCATCGCAACCTCAAACATAACCGCACTGACAGGTCCACAAGACTGTGAACAGTTTTATTACCTTTTAAACACACACACACACAATCACACACAAACGTGTGATACTATCTTTGAAAGGACTCTAACCAGCTCAAGTAGACCTAACCTTAATCTAACCTTTACTCTAAAACAAGTTTAAACTGGTTTTAATGCTCAAAATGTGTGTGGACCAGAAATAAATGCAGAAGGACAAGAAGGCCCCAGGACATAAGTAATCTGCAAGACTATGGCCCCCACAACTTCATAAAAACAAGAACACACATACACACACGCACACACAGTGGCACTTTTTTCAGGCAGGACTACAATTTAAAACTCATCTTTCACAATCGAAAGTCTTCAGCAAAGTTTGAGCAGCCAAAAAAAAAAAAAAAAAAAAATATGATAAAATATTGTCAGGTTGTATGACGTCCAGGTTGATCTAACTGTGTCACACCACGCAAGACGAAAAAATAAAATCTTTGCTATCGGACAAAATCTACGATCGAGAACGTAAAGGTGTGAAATGTGCCAAAGCAGATTCATAATGTGACGTTTATTCGATATGATATAGGATTGTTCAAGGTGTTATGCATGATAAATAAGTACAAGAGAAGTGTTGCTGCCTACCCCACTCTACAGTCACGTGTGTCAATATACTGCTTTATAATGTACGTCTAGAAAAAGGGTTGTATGAAAAAACAGCTGTATTATGTTTGAAATCAGGGACACGAATACATCATTTATCTCCGATGAAGTAACAAATCATCAGAACTGTTAAATAAGACATTTCAGAGCAAAACCGGCCTATGTTTAGACACGTTTTCCTCGTCAAAACATTGACCATACGAGGATGCAAAACCCCGTAACAGTCCACATATGTTGATGACAATCGTCAGATCTTTCGTGAATCAAGTTAGAAAAATAGCAGCCCTACATGTATACAACCATCCATTCTGAATCCTTTAAATACAGTCCTTGTAACAGTAATGAATCAGTTCTATCAGTTTAAAGTCAGTTTCCTTGTTCATTATCCAGCCAAAATTTAAGTGTGTCACTGTTTGTGTAGGTGATCATGTTAATGCTCAAGTCCCTTGTACAGTGTTACAACATCTCATAGCTGGAAACCTCAACATTAACATATATAATAGATAATAATGTGGTGACTAGACAACCTGTGCCTGACCGAACAACCTCAACATTAGCATATTTGATAGCCTCAGCAATATTTTATTGCTGTGTCACACACTGGCCTTTCTTCAAGTCACACTGAACTACAAGCAGCTATTTTAAAGCTGGAGACTCTGGTCAGTGGAAACCGTTTCAGATGTGGTTAAGTGTACGCATTATCAATATAAGTCATCTTTAAAATGAAGTGGGTAGCAATTTGAGAATGGAGAAGTCAATTTGTTCCTTGTTTTGTCACACTCGAGCAGACGCCACGTAGCTGACTGGCGGCTAAAGGTGAGATTCTGCAGCTTCAGATTTTAAAAGATTCATTAGACGTCTGAGAAATGCATCCTAGCAATGAAGCATAAAGCTTTTTTTCTGAGACTCTCTTTCGTCCATGCTTACGTAACAAGGTTCCTACTTTGTTGAATTCAAAGTGTTGACTTCAAAAACCCTCCTCATTGTAATTTTGTCGCATATCGCAGGAGAGAAAGTGCAAAAATGACGATCACGACTGAAAGAACTTTGCATTAATGAGGCCTCTTAAACAAATCTTTTTCTTCTGAAATTCAGCACGTAGACCTACTGAGACAACCTGCAAGGTCTGCTCATGTCTCCGGGGAGCGCACATTTGCATACATTCATGTTTGTGTGAGCACTAAAACCTTCAAAAAAAAAAAAAAAGAAAGAAAAATGTGTGAATGAAGTGATGTGAGAGGATGGAAGAGGAGTGCGGAGGAGTGTGTACGGGGGAGACGTTTCTCTGGTTTTCTCTCAAATTCAGCATAAAAACCTGGGGGAGCAGAGGAGGGGGAAACAGACGAACACGTCTGGACTTTTTCTTTTTCTACAGAGATTTTTTTTTCCCTTCTTCTCCGAGTCGTCTCTCCGCCTGTCGCTGAGTAAAATATGCGTTGAGTGGCGGGAAGAGAGGAAACTGAATGGATGAGTGAACTTAAACGAGTATCAAAAAAACACGATAGGGACTATTTAATTCATCTTTTGGATGAGCGGCAGTTAAACGGTTATACCGGTGGGCTTGCAGAACAAACTTGTCGTTAATTAGTGCATTAGGAACGACACAGGAAAGTGGAGCATCACCTCAAAAGCATGACTGTGTATATAATACAGCGTACAGAACACACAGACTGAAACTGCAACCAGACTGTTCATCACACAAGAAGTTAAGGGGGCAGATCACTTTTTAAAAAGGTAGACTTTTCATTTAATCTCTGTTAAATGACTAATGTGCAAAGATGACATCGAAAAAATTAAGAAATGCACTCAAATAAAAGTAAAGCATCGTCAAAACACAGTATAAAATAAAGTCTAAAGAAAGAAAAGCATGGGTTTCTTTTATTTCACTTGCGCATTCGCATAAAATTGTGTATTTTTGCAAAGATTTGCTGCAGAGTCTGATCTGCGCGTTTCAGTCTGTCGCTTAGAATTTATCATTAGTATTTAAGCCATATGTGGACACATACGCAGCTTAGGTTGATATCCAGAGAAAGTATCTATAGAGTTCAGAGGCGGCAACATTTCATGTCATTTTAGTCAAAAATAAAAAGGTTGCAAATATGGTACATTTTCCTTATGGGAAATGCTTTTTAAAGCGGCCTAAAAATCACATGACGAACTCACGATTAAAAGGAAGATCACAGGGCAGAAAATGTTCAGGGACTCCGCCACGTACATGTGTGCCCGCAGTGCTGCGCAGTGAGTTCTGAAGACTGCTAAAGATATCTTTCATGTAAAGAAAACGTGTTTTCCATCTGCTGCACCTAAAAGCGAGACTGGATGCAATAATTTCAGCACGCTGCGTCATTTGTTTTTGCTTCGATATATGTGTTGACACATTCGGATGACGGCAGTTTCGCCTGATGAGACTTGGTGTATCGGTACGTCTTAAAGCACACTAGACGATGGGTATTACAGCGACAACAGTGTTTAAGTGGTAATCTACGGATCCACCAAAACGGCGATCTCCTATTACAATACGTCCACGTTCCAAGAGGTACAAGGCTTATCGAGCTTCGATGGTGACCGACAAAACCTTTATTACACAATGATGTACATATGAAGTACGCGTCTATTTCAAACAGATTGTTAACTGCTGCCTGATGTTTAATGTGCACGAGTGTAGCACAGGCTAATGCCAGCTTTACAGTAATGTCTACTTTAATTCTGGTATTACACCTAACTGCAAAACGCACATGCATGCATCATTTCATCTCTTAGCCAACGTCCAGGGATGATCCAGGGAAGAAGATACCCACACTCGTGACTCGAAGTCATTGAACATGTGTGCCTGAATTTTCTTCCATTTAAATAAAGGTCAAAAGGGTCAACCGTAGGTGAGGCAAAACAATCAGCACACCGTTTTTTTGGAAATCTGATTTTTAATTGGATTTCACTTTCTTCCCTCCATCCACGTACACTACACTAGTTCAGAGGGAGGATAAGAAAGAGCTATCATTCATTTGATTGAAGAAATGGATTACGTCCATCTAATTAGCAGCAGACAGAATGTAGGAAGATGTGAAAACAAGGTGTTGGGCGTCTTCACATCTGATTCTTTTTTAAGGTGAATGCACCAAATATTGCATAATGATCATCATCAACTACTAGAATTGGCTATGACCTTAACTTCAAAATTGGTTTGATGATTTGTTAGTTAAAGAGTATTATGGTCAGCTCTGGGAAAATATAAAAATTACAAAATTTTATAAAAACTGGACTTGTAGAGTTTTTTTTTTTTTTGAGAAGACGTTCATCCGAGTAGCTCCTTCAGTTCTAGGGGACTGGGGGGAAGTCTGTGGTTTAAATAGGAACTCCTCCTTAGAAACTTGCTTGTTGTGCTAATAACCAGAAACTGGTGCAGCTAATTTTCATTTATAAAAATTATAAATATTTATTTGTATGAATGATGAGATTTTTAATTTCCGCGAATTCAATCCGTAGCAGTTCCGCAACTGCAAGGCCAAAATGTGTGGGCTCTACGGATGATGGACACTTGGGAAGATTCTGAAACACCGGCTCCGAATCCCCAGCAGCTGGGTGGGATTTCTGGAAACGTCCAGCAACAATTTACATTTTTACATCCAGAAATAACAGCCTTGTAAATAACAGCCTTGTAATAAAATTGTAAACATTGACGTTATTGTACCGGTTCTAAAAAATTCTCAAACGTAATGGTGTAATACCAGAAGTGGAAAATAAAGAAAAACACCCATTTAGATCTTGATATTACCATGCAACTTCCTTACTGAATATTTCTTATACGGCAATCTTCGGAAAAAGTTGGCAGATTATGTTTTAAGTACCGTTACGGCCAAGTACAGTGACCGGTTTCAAACTTATACTGGGCTATATATACAAACAGATTTTATCATTTTTCTACTTTGGAAAACCACAATAACTGTAAAATATATATTATTTTAAATATTACATTCACCACTGATGGACCGCTGAATATTCTGACAATTGAATATAAGTAAACTGTTACTATAGCGATCAACTAAATAAGTAAATACGTAATTAGAGATCGTCTTTTTGCATTGTTTACTCTAACGTGAACTGCCGCGTCAACAGCACGACAAAAAGGAGAACAGAAACACAAATCACAGCTTACAGATATTTACAAATGGTGTTTCTCTGAAAACAGGAAATACAAATAAATATTTATAATTTTTATATTTTCCCAGAGCTGACTATAATACTCTACTACATGCTACTTTAACCAACAAATCATCAAACGATTTTTGAAAGTTTGCTTGGAGTTAAGGTCACAGCCGATTCCAGTAGTTGAGGATGATCATTACGCAATATTTGGTGCATTCACCTCAAATAGAATCAACTGTGAAGACGCCCAGCACCTTGTCTTCACATCTTCCTACATTCTGTCTGCTGCTAATTAGATGGACGTATTCCATTTCTTCAATCAGATAGCTCTCTCTTATCCTCCCTCTGAACTAGCGTAGTATACGTAACCTTCGTTATCTTTCTATTTTACACTTGACACTGACTCTGGCGTTCTCATGACTACAGCATCACAAAGCAGTAACATGGAAGGCCTAGAATGCTTCTTGTTATTTTAGATCTTAAACTTCAGATCTCAGTGGATGTAGCTAAGGTCAATCAAACCTGCTCCCAACTTATTTCAGAAGTTGCTTAAAAACTGAATTGAGATAAACAAAGTGTCATCAGTGAACGTATGCTGCATGCACGCACATCATACGGTATCAAGACGAAGTAGTATTTTAAATGAAGTGAATCTGAAGCGATATACGATAGCACAAATATACCTAGATAGAGCAGACATGTAGGGAAAACTGGCAACCGCAGCAACTGCAAGGGAGCTACAGGTTTCCACGGTTGACAAGGGAGACACTGTTGCATACAACAACTGCTTTCCGGATGCTTAACCAGCCACAGCTTCATGGCAAAGCGACTGGCAAAGCAAAAACCGCTGTCGAGAAAAAAAACGTCACATGACGTGAGGTTTGCCAGAATGCACGCAGGGGAAACGATGCTAAAAAATGTTCCATGATCTGACTGAACCAAAATCTGTCTTTTTTTCCGGCTTTTTGCATGTAAAATCTTCGGCGTACACAAAAGAAACTAGTCCTACACTGAATCATTCCGTAGGGACGCGTCTCTGCAAAGGTCCTCGAAGAACTTGTGAAGGTGCACGGGAAACGAAATGAAACAATGTGTAGAGGAAACCCGTGGCTGTTGGCAAGAGAAACGACTTCAGAGCAGATCTTATTTTGCAGCATCGAAATTATCTTAAACATAAAAATAAAACTGCAAACGATGATAAAAGTCAGTCGTTAGTGGTGCATCGAGGCCAAGACAAGGCCAAGAGTCCAGACCTCCGACCCATCAACAGCCATGCAAGCTAGCAAGCCTCGAGCACTTTTAAAAAGAAGAATGGGGAAAACTGCTGTGTAAACATGTTTCAAGCAGATACAGAGACACGTTCACATTTTAAACTCGGTAACCGCTACGACAGTCACGTCTTCTGCGCGTAAACTTGCCGAGGATAAATTTTGCGCAGTAATTTCGAAGCGCCGAATACTTTTCTCGTCTTCATTGTAACGGCATGAACGAGCTCCAACAAATGATTGAATATTGCGTTGACTCGTCCGCAGTTATAGTAACTATACGTCTCAGATATAACTAAACTGCGATTTAACTCACTGCGAATTTTTCTGGTGTTTCATTTCACCCCCGTGTCCCAGACAGAGTATAGAAGGCCGGATCAGTATTCATAAAGAAGTATAAGTTCTGTCCTGGATGTTCAATGCAGACGTTTTTACTCTTGGCCTTTGTTGGTACAGAAGCTGAAGTTTTACTTCTTAATGTGAAAAAAAAAAAAAAAAACACCCAACAACACAAAAGCAGTTGTTGGCCCCGTTACCTCTGCAGATGTCAAAGAAGGTCACAAAATCGAAGGAAGTCAAAAATAGCAGCAACGCAAAAACACTGAACCTAATGTCTGGTCCACCTCAACTGGGAGAGACCTCAAATGTGAAACAGCTCTTTAACACAACACACCTGCAGCGCAGACTACAGAAAAGAGCAAAACAGCTTTGAACTCATATCAACACCTCGATAAAATAAATCTAAATGTTAGGTGCAGAAATGGGTTCATCTAATATATATGGCTACATAATGCCTCCAAAATCACAGGTAGGCCTTTCGCCAATAACCATAATGTCTGCCTCTATATGGGTCAGGGGTACGCTGATGCCCTGGTTTATCATGCAATCTTTAAAGTGTTGACGATGAACAAAGTCGAGCTTGTGGTTTTAAGCCTCTCTGTGTGAGACAATGTTTGGTGTAAACACCAACGGGTCGTGGGTAAGAGCACATTAAGAAGTAATGTTTGAGAATTAAAACTCAGTTTTGTTTGTGAACGTAGAAAAAAAATATGATTAGCGTCTTTCGGAAATATTTGTTGCACGTATACTCACGAATCAGACTTTTAAGATATAAAATGACACTTAGACACATACGTATTCTACGTATTATGTTCAGTTTAAACGCACATCTGTAAGAAATCACTTGAAGCTCCTTTGTGTACAGTACTAATCTCAGGGCTCTCACTGTCATTGGACTGATTTTTAAACGCATTAATCTACAAATCAGATCATATAACATAACATTTCTAAAAACGTGCATCCCCCGTGTAAATTTTATTGACTCAAACAAAAATGGCTCCCTTGGATGAATGCTAGGTGATGCCGGATAAGTGGGAATCAGGGCTCTTTTAGTTAGACTAATGCTAATGATGCTAATGTGTGAGCCATGTGTTTGGTTTAAGTTTCTCTGAAGGTATTCAGAGCACTCCTGCCAAACAAAACCCTGCTTTTGTGTAGAAAAACAAAAGAAAGAATAAAAAAAAAAAGTATTCTTACCGGTTAAGTTGTCATTACGAGGACAGATGTGTCAGTGGCGGTGAGGTGCATGTGTGTGTGTGGTCTGTTCGTAGGTAGACATGTGTGTGAGAAAAGGGGAGGAGTGTGGGATGGTGAACGAGAGAGGTCTTGGGTGTAGTTTCACTCAAGACGATCGGCCCTGACGCTGTTTCAGTTGATCTTTAATCTTTCATCCTCCTTGTCATAACGCCACTGTGTGTGTATGTGTGTGTGTGTGTGTGTGTGTGTGTGCGAGCATGCGTGTGTGTGTGTGTGTGTTACGAGCTGTGTCATAGTGATGCTGGAAAGAAAAGAAAAACACCCAAGTGTGTGGTTCAAACCTCACACATACATACATACGTGCACACAAGAACACTTTCAGTCTGAGTGGGTGTTTTTTCTCCCCTCTCATCCCTCATTTTCTCTCTATGGTCTCTGTGTTGTGTCTTTTTGTAGTTAAAGGGCCACGCACACACACACACCCTAATGACTTACACCCACGCATATAGACGCCCAATGCTCATAATCATCGTGTCACTCTGAAACATGCAAATGCAGCTTCTGGATCTCTAAGTCACCATTGTCAAATTACGTCCGGTGAATCTATTGTTATTGCGAATTGTCTTATCTCTTATTGAGTTGTTTTGGAGTTCTGTCATAGCTGGAGGGAAAGGAGGGGGGAAGAAACCTGACAATTGGGGAAATCCACTTATTTGCTCTCTTGCCGTGACTTAGATGAGCAGATTAACGCAATGAGTATCAGTAAGTCTGGCTCGGTCCTAAAATAGAAAAAATGTGTTTCTAATAGCTTCCTGTGAAACTGTCAGATTGAATTAAACCAGGCAAGTCAGTTTTGTTAACTTAGGGCGGTGTGTGTGGAAGCTAAAAAATTGAGATCCTCATGATTCCTCTCTTCCTCTAAACATCTTCCTCTCAACAAGAACTAAATGAATACAAGTGTAAGTAGTTTTATCTTTTGAACTATACATACCTTAAAGTTACAGTATGGGATGTGCAGCTGGCCTATGGAAAACTGAGATTATGGTGAAGAAAATGAGCTGCAAAGTTACGATTGTAACCAAGGTTCTATGAATTCATCAGTTGTGGTCAGAGGCGGACTTAGTTATGGGCGACATGAGTAGCATGGCATGGCCACTCAAAAAAAAAAAAAAAATCTGAACATTTTTGCAATCGGTTTTCTATCACCTTCCACTACCTGACAGGTAACGTAGTGATTCTCCACTGCCAAATTAACACCATGGAGAAGAAGAGGTCCAAGTCATCAGGTACCTGATTTAGAAAAAAGAAATAAGAAGAGGAGTTAAAACCTACAAGAGATGAAGGTATGTTGCTGTCATCTATTTATGAGTGATGATATTACCATGTAATAATGAAACAGGATGGATAGCATAACTATGTTAGCCTGATGCTATGTTGCTTGTTCGCTATACTGGCCGCTGTCAGTCCAACTAGCAGCTAAAACTAGATATAATTTCACCTCTTTTATAATAATACTGTCACAACCCAACACATGATTTATCTTTTAACTTATGATATGACACCATCATGAATGTTCATAAAGCTATCTTAGAAGATGTATACATTATACTCATATTACTCGTGAAGGTTATAATGTCCCTATCGTAAATATTAAATATATATATATATATATATTATACATTTTTATATAATGTACTTGTACCTAGACCCAGACAAATTCGACCTCATGCCAACACAAACTCTCGGATGTATAAACATATGTGGAAAAAAGATCTGCCATCCACCTCCTCCCACTGAATTACATTATCCTGTATTTTATTTTTACATATATATACCAGAGGTTGCGCTAGACTTTTTCGTTGTCGGTCATTTTGACTGACAAGGTCATAAAAATTCCGTCATGATCTATTTTTACCCGTCACTTTAATTTTTAAAAATGATAATAAAGACATATTCAATAGCATTTAATTTTCCATTAAAGTTTCTTTAACTTTAAGTACTTTTTTCAGAACAGTACTGACTTTAAATGGTAAAAAAAAAAAAGTTTTGGCTGCCGACACGTCTTGTCCGTACTCGGAACGGGACTGCTAGCGTAAACAGCTCTTAGACGGTACAGTAGGGTTGAAGCAATGGGTTGAAGTGCTTCGGTGGTATGTAAATTCCATTTTGGTAGCCATTAGCTGCATAGACATAAACATATATACTGTATATATGTCTATGGTCTATGGTTAGCCGAGTTCTGACGTGTGCATCAGTGTGATCGGTGTACCAGGAAATCGTGCACCGACAAAAGTTCCACAAATTGCGATGAGAGACAAGAGCCAATTAATAAGGTCACTCGCCACCAAGTGGCCAGGGGTGTGAATTGCAATCTGTCAAAATGACGGATGGCCTTCAGATTTTTCTGTCACATTTAACAAAAAAAAAAACAGTCAATGACGGAAAATATTCAGTTAACGCGACCCCAGATCTGTATGTTCTTTCTAGATGTATGCATACTTATGGTAAAACTGTGATGTCTTATTTTAAAGGGTGTGTTAGTTTGTAAAATGTTAATTTTGTTTGATGAGAGTTGGGGCAGGGGGTGGTGGTGAAGGGGGGTCATTACCGAAGATTCGCCCAGGGCAATAAACAGGCCAGAACCACCTCTGGATCAGTTGGTCAGGAAGAATGGTACTGAATATAGGACCTGGCTAAAAAAAGTTTCTGATGATCCAGATAAAATAAAATTGTTCTGTGTGACAGTTCTAAAAAGAAATCATTTATCTGTTATGATTGGTGTGGATTTTTTCTCACTGGAGAGTAGTGAAAAAAGAGAAGAAACTTTAGACTGTGAGCACATGCCATACTCACACATTGGCAGTGTTTTTATTAATTACTCTCGTTGCCAGAAGGAAGACACATGAGTGTAGCTTTAAGTTTAGCCTCGTGGCCACAAGATGGAGAAGATGTTAGCAGGAGAGGCTGATCCATGAACAAAATTTATATAAAAGAAGAAAAGGAAATCTTCAAGAAGGGAAAGAATGACGGGAGGTGTCTATGTGTGGAATGAGAGAAGTTTCTAGATTGAACATAGTGAGCTTTGTGGGGCGGGGACAGTTTCTCCCTATTTTCAGTCATGTGCTAAGCTAAGCTAACTGCATGCTATAGATAGCTTTAAATACACAGTTTTATTTTATTTCTTAAATGTATTTTTGCAAAGAAAAGGCAAATGCACATACTAGAATATAGATTTTTACTTAACTTTACTTCTTAGTGTTTTCATTGTCCATACAGTTGTAAATATATAAATAAAGTAGAACACCTGACCAGTCTTGCCAGACAGGAAAAGCTAAAGTATCATACCAGATGCATAAAATGATGGAAAATAAGTCATAACTAGGAGATTAAAAGGAGTTTACAAAAATACGTAAAATACGTAAAATAATAAAAATAACGATTATAGTAAATAGCAGCCTGCCCGGCTACTACGTAGAAACGTAAAGCTTACCATATCAGCCTCATCAGCTCAGTGAGAGATGTGATTTTCATGATCACATTTACAAATTGTAAACAGACCGCAGACATATATTTTACCACACTAAAACTATTTTACTTTTACAGTCAAAGCTGTTCCTTCTAAACTCTTGTTTAGAAATTGGTGGTAATGCTCCGAAGAGCTGCCTACTGCCAAGGATATGAACAAAGGAAGATGTCGTAGCTGCCAAATAGACTGACTGCAACTACACAGTAGCATAAAATGATCAAACTATGATAAAATATGGGATTTTTGCGAGGGGATGAAGTGGATACAGAGGGAAAATCTATCATAGAAATACTCGAATTCTGGACCTGTTTCTTTCTCAATGGAAAGTAGCTAACAGTTAGCAAGTGAATGTTGTGAATATTTTCATCAATTTATAGGACTGGAGTAAATTTGTTTATGCTGTTGGTAGGTGCTGTAAAGATATAAGCAACACGAAGGGGTTAATAAGGTTAAGAAAATCACCCGACCTTGGCAGGTTGATCCTGCCCCAGTCAGACTAGACAGGATCGACAATAATTTTATATTCAAGGGGGAATTCAGAAGCGAGGAGGTAACTGGGTATCTCTTTCCCTTCTAGGCTTGCAGCACACTTGAGCAAGACACAGGACCTCAAAATGTTCAAGAAGAGCTGCGCGTGCTTGTGATGTTCGTTTGAAGCTGGTTCTCGACGTGCAAAACTGCATGGAGAAGGTTTTTTTTTTTTTTTTGAACACCGACTTTGGCTCAAGGGAGACATCCATTCATCATCAAAGGGATTTAAATACATTTGATAATGAAGCTCATCAAAATCACTGAAACAAGAGGTATCTTTTCATACATATGGTTTGTATGCACACCTAGTGGTTTATTAAATACTCAGTGCCTGACTATTTAGTGGAGTGACTTCCTTTATGATTGATTTCTGCTTGTACAATCTACTGTTTTTAGTCGGTTTTCAGATCGCAAAGGGTTTTCAGTGATCAATTAAGAGCGAATTACGGTCTTGTATTCCATGATCTCTGTCTCTGCATGAAAGCCGATGAAAGGTCATGCATCTTCATGTCACCGAGACGTAAAAGGTGCGTGAGTATGTGTCAGACTCAGAGTGAGAGTCAGTCATGAGTGTGCATGGTGGCGGTTTGGTTTCACAGCGGCGTGGGGCGCTCACAGACGCGCCGAGATGTGCTCTGATTCCCGGTATCGTCGACTTCAAACCTCCCCTCTGATACCACAGCAACACGGCGGCACTGTATTGTCAAGACCCCGAAACTGTGCTGAGTTAAGTTATGCTCTGTTACACCTGTTGGAGGAACTGTTTGACATTTTTTTTTTTATCAGATGAGTGGGTTTGAACCTGTTTCTGAATGAGAAAGGTGTCAGTGTGATGACAGTAGATTACACACAAGAATATGGAGCGAATTCTTCAGCTTACCTACTCGCGTATTTTGAACATTTATCCGATCCTATGTGGAAATACGAGACAACTTTAATGTTAAACATCAAGAAAGTCTCCCAAAACAGCAAAATCTTAGCCCTACTGTATAACATTACACATTCACCATAAACACTGAAGACAGCAGTATAAATGAACACAGATAAGGCTGGAAATTGCACCAATAAATGAGAATAAGCGAGATGGAATAGACTGTGGTGATTTTTGTGTTTCAGACGGGTTGTAAAAAAGCTGACATCAAAAGCAGTTGTAGATATCAGGTATCAAAAATACTATTATTAGTATATATGACAACCTTTAACTACAGAAAAACATGAGCTTACACATAAATGCATTCATATTAATATAATATAGTAATAGTTAATGCTACAGAACATGCCCTCCTTTAAGTTTTTACACTTTTGTTGCAGATAACACTCACATTTTAATGTTAGTAACGTAATTAATGCAGGATTTTTATCTAGTGGTGTTTAAGTAAAAGCTTTAGTGAACAGTAGTTAAAAATTTTTACAAGCAGCACTTGAGCAAATGCTCTTCCCGCTAGTGAGGGTAAACTACTGCAGGCTCGTTTAAGTCTACGTGCTGCGACGGCTTGGCCCACACATTACTGTTAGGCTCATGCACAGCACTGTTGGATGAATAGATCCAGCGTTCCCAAATACCCCCGTGAGATAAAGTCAAACGGGGACTTTGACGTCAGTGAGTGTAAACAGCAAAAACCACAGATGGTGTATACAGATACAGTACATCAGTAGGTAACAGTGTTCTTGCTCCCCTGCCTTCCTCTCGTCCTTTGCCACCGTTCAAACTGAACGCGACAGCACTTAACACATAATCAATTGTGTGTGCGGTACACAAGCTACCTTGTTTTATTATTTTGACTCCGTTCATCTTGAATGTTTGAGTCGAAATAGCACAACGAACCGTACGTCTTCCATTACTTAATCCTCTTAGATAAACAACTGAGGCCACAAAACAGAGGTCACGTCGGGTTCTCAATCACAAGTGTGTAATTTCTATCAAAACGAATCTCTTTAGTAAAAAGGTGAAAATGCGGTACACACAGAAGGGAGGATTATGTATTTATCTAAAATCTCATTCATCTAGTAGCTTTAGTCACTGCTGATTCATCTACTGTATCAGGAAAGAAGGTAAGACACAGGTTCAGAGACCACCGTGAGAAATCTCTGCAACACTTTGCATTCCTGTAAGATGCATTTCTCTTAGAGTAAAAGGGTTCTCTGTAAAGAAAACTTGGAAATGAAGCTTTTTCTTATGAATTTGAAATTGTAATATTTCATTTAATAGGTTTTTTTTTAACATCAGATAGTTGAAGAGTGATGGGCAAGTGTGTGTGTGTGTGAACGGCTTAGTTTCTCTCTTAGGTGTGTGCACAATCTACGTGTTGGGAGTTGGGAGTATGATGCGCCTATAAAACGTATCGCAGGATGGTGATACAATAGAGACGCGCTTCCTCCGTTAACATCTGTGACACACTTTCCTCACACCTGTACGCACTAAAAAACAGTGAACGCCTCACGATGCTATCTCCGACACGAAGACAGTGAACATCTCATCTGATATCATCGCCGGTATAAAGGCAGTGAACATCTCGTCTGATATCATCTTCAGCTACGACACACAAGACCCGTCGTCACAGAAGTGTTGTCACAAACATAAACAGTACACGGCAGTCGGTGCAGAACTTTCTCTTTATTCTTTTCGTTTTTCTTCAGTTTGGGTTCGCTTGAGGAGCTCAAGCTGCTGCACGTGTCCAACGTTAACTTGTTTTTCCTGTTTGCCTTAGAGGCATTAAAAGAAAATACAACTAAAACACTAAAACTGGATTTCATAAAACTTATAAAAAACAAAAAAACAAAACTAAAATACAGCAGGACTCGTAGGAAATGCCCCAAGAACAGGAATGGAATGTCTTCCACACATATGGACAATGATAACAACCTATAAAAGACCACATAATGCTCAATTAAAGGTCTCTGAATCTTTTCCCAACATTTCCAAAAATGGCAAAAGTAAAAAACTAAACATTTATGAAGAAATATTCCAAATGAAGTGATACTGGCCAATGTTTTGCATCTGTATGGCAATTTTTCTTTTGACTTAATTAATTTATATTCTGGATAAAGTTCTGTTTATTCTGGTAAAAAGACATCTTTTGAATACATCATTTTAGCTTAAGGATTAGTGTCTTTTTAAAAAGAAAGAGATAGGCGGCTTCCAATAGTTTGGCGCCATCCTTAGCCTATATAGGGGAACTGCAGAAGAACTGCTTGCTCCGGTCCCAGTTTGATTTCATCCAGGCTCACGAAGGAGTGTACCTCCAGGTCTTTGTCAGTTGCCGCAATCACCTTGGCCGTCTCTGGCAATTCTACTCCATCTGCAGGGACAAAAATACGATTTAGTTCAAAACGAAAAGTCAACGCTGCTGGGGATTTTCGCTCTCGACTGGATTCTTCTTGCAACTTGCCTGTAGGCGGCAGCTTGAGCTTCAGCGTCTCCTCTTTTGCTCCCCAGTTCACGGCGGTTATGTATCTCTCGCTCTGGTCCCACAGACGGAGGAAAGCGAGGGAGGTGTTGGAGGAGTGGAGGGGGTAGTAGTCGCCGTGGAGGAGAGAGCGCTCCTTTCCGCGCAGGTCGCTCAGAGTTTTGAACCACACCCTTATACCAGCACGTTCTGTACGATTAGCCTGTAATTGTAAGGTGGTTTTTTTTTTTTTTTTTAGTAATGACACTGACAGCATGTGAGCATTTGCTAAGCGACATCTAATGTGAACACACTCTTACCTCAGCAGCCTCATTGACAGTAGCTTCTTTAGAAGGTTCCTTCTCAACGTCCCAAACCATCTTAGGTGATTTGTTACCCTAAAAAGGAGGAGGAGGACGACAGAGGTTACACTCTGAAACAGCTGTTGAACCATCCGAACAGCTGGTCCACTTCATAGCTTACCTGTCCTGCCTCAAGGCCGATTTCATCTCCATATGTGAACACTGGCGTCCCAGGCATGGTGAACAGCAGAAGCTGGTAGAGCCGGATCAAGCCCAAAGATGTCGCCTGTCTAGATAGATGGTCCCGTTGGGCGGCACCCAGACCCCAGCCCATGCTTCTCTGCTGACTGTGAAGGGCGTCCATGGCCTTGATGCGCTCTCCGCCTGCAGATATTCAGGAAAAATAATCAAGATTTTTACTTTTTGCATTTGTTCTCTACATGTGTGATGCTGCGGACTAATCACAAGTATGTGAAGACAAACAGGAATCTCCAGCCTACCTTCCTTGCTGCTACTGAGCAGGTCAGACAGGACGAGGTCTACCCCAGAGGTGTTGAGCAGCTGAGACACCTCGTTAGCTGAAATACGTTCCACTACACCCATCAGCGCCCTGAGAGAAAGAATGGGGGCAAGTTAGTCGTGTCGCAGCTACAGAACAGACAGGGAAACACTGACCACTTTAAATAAGTTAAAAGTAGTCAACTGACGGTTATAACGGGACTTGTTGTGAAATTCTGATTGGATATTTCCACATATTAAAATACCTCCCTGATTGTTGAAAACTGGTTTAAAAAGTTGAGTGTAATTCTTGAAAATCACCACTAGGGGTCACTTTGTGGAATGCTTTTGATCTCTATGTGCTTATTTTTTAGTTTATGAACATATACCAAATTGAGTTTCTTGCATCTTCATATAAAAAAGGATAGATAATCACCCATATATATATATATATATATATATATAACATGTAAATACTTAACTCTTAATCTTGCAAATTAAATATTCTTTGTTCCTAGACTGATATCTTATTCACGCTGCACTTTACAGGAAGTCAGAAAATGGCAACTTACTTTTTCTTGGTCTCTTCGGTGTCGTTGCTCTGGAAGATGAGGCGAAGTTTTGACCAGTCAGTAGAGCCTGAGGCACTATGGAGATCAGACACCTTGATGCCATCAATGCCCACACTCAGCCAGTACTCGGCTGCAGCCTGAAAGAGGACGAAGACAGTTAAGCTACAGCAGCAGTAAAACCACGTCATTGAGACTCATTGAATGAAGGACGTCTGACCAAGGGACAACAGTTGAAAATGTTGCCCTATGACCAGCGCTGGCACATTACAGTCAATTAAAACATTAAAACAACCCACCTTGACTTTGTCTACAATGACATCAACACTGCCACTGAACCAGGGAGCAGATCCCTTGTAGTTGGGAGTCAGGTCAAGCATCACAGAAATGCCTAAAAGAAAGAGGAAGCAAAAGTTTGCTTACTACATCTGGTGTTTGAAGAGATTCAACAAAATCTAATAATAACAGTGTACAGGTCTGATACTGCTGACTGTGAATGAACTTCGTATTAATGATTCATCAAATCTGAGCTTTTAAACTCCAATAACCGTAGTTTAATATGGCCTACCCTTCTTGTGGGCCTTTTCCATCATGGATACCAGGCTGTCCTTTGTCCCCTGGGATGGGTCGATGGCTTCAAGATCCAGAGTGTTTGGCTGGTCTTCCTGGACGGTGTGAAGAGGGCCGAGGACCAGGCCTTTCACCTTCAACTGGTTCAAGTCATCCAGCTTTCCCTCAACACCTATACGAGAAAACCGACAGACAAGCAAAAAGAATGAAGTGCTGCGTCTGTGCGGGTTTCACATGTGGCAAAGACAACACAGTGTGAAAAGTAGCAGGGTCAAGGGGTTATGGAGAGAGGGCAGAAGGCTGGGGAGACCGTTTGGTTGTGTGGGAGATAACAAAGTACAAAATGAGGAAGCAGAAGCAGTAATCCTGCTGCTATTATAGCTCGACATTGACGCAAAGCAGGACCATGTGAGTGCTTCACACCCTTTACTGGCCATGTCAAGTCTGAGCACAAAGAGGTCGTTCATGTGAGAACAATACCAGGTCACGTGTGGTTTTTGGAATTCCACCCCAAGCCTGCAGGAAACCCGAGACTCCCCTCTTAACTCACTGTTAGAACAGTAGTCTCCTAAAAACAGCACTGTGTCTAAAGTCTTTAAGAGCAATACAATGAAAATAAAAGCCTGAAAGTAAGATACATTCCTTTTATGGTTTAAAACGAGGTCTGAAAAGATCTCAAAAATGTTTTTACACCACTAACGACAGTTCAGGGTTGCACAACTTAGGAGATATGAAATAAATGACTCATTCGTTTTTTATGTCCTTCAGACCTTTAGTCACGCCGTGTCTGCGTAGTCAGCAATGTGGTATCTGGCCAGCAGATATGGGCCCCTGTACAGCTAAGGAAACCTAATACACTGTCACAAGACTTTTGATATGTGAAGAGACGGAGCGAGCTGCCAAGCGGTGACCCAAGCACTTTTATGTACGCCAAATACTCTACCTTCCAGTCCCTCAGAGAAGGCTTCAAGGTCTGAGATCTGGTACAGAGGTCCTTGGTTCCACCAGTTCATCTCAGGGATGGGTTTACAGCGAGGGGCCTGGACTATAATCACTACGGCTCCAGCCAGCATGCCGAGCCAGCCCAGCCAAAAAAGGACAAGCAGCACCCAACGGGTTCGCACCCATCTAGACACAAAGAAATGAGAGGGGAAAATGTTAACGCGGCTGGTCTGGTCTAGGTGGGTGGTACATGACTAAATAACATCCATACGATGGCATGTCAGGTCCAAAAGTTTCCCAGCAGAACAGGGCAGGGTATCTGTAGAAGCTCTTACCCTGGAGTGCCAGCCACCTTCATCAGCTCCTCTTTGGACAGGCCCGTGAATGCAACCTCATCGTCAGGAACCTTCAGCTTGACGCTGCCATTTTTCTCTCCGCCTGCAGCCTGGCCGTCGGCCGTCATGGGCTGCTTCTCGGCGTCCACCTCGTTCGTGAGGTCCACCTCCTTCATGTCGATCTCCGTCATGCTTAAATCTGTGGAGAGCAGGAAGAAGTATATAAGCGGTTATGTTAGTTTGGCTTTGTCTGCAGTGTGTACACAGCAAAAGCCAATATTGTTTCAATGGATATGTGTGAGAAAAAAAGTGGGGGGTTTTCACTGTTCATTATTATTTATATTTTTATTCAGCCTTTATTTAACCAGGTTTGTCCCATTGAAATCAAATAACTTTTACAAGGGAAACTTGCCCAAGAGTGGCAGCAACACAGTTTCAGCAGCAAATAACATAAAATATGTTCATATCTCTAGTTGTCAGGAAATTAAAACTAACGCTTAAGGTGCTGCTAATGAAGTTAATGTTAGCCTCTGTTAGCTTAGCTTTACGATAATTGATAAAAAGCTCAAGAGGGGAAAACAATAACCAATAAAACATGTTAGAAAATAAACCAGCAACATTGCAGTAAGTATTTATTACATATGTGGCGGTATTAAACATTAAACATGCACCGGAGACTCTTCAAATGGTGCCCCTCCTTCTAAACTGTTCAAAAAGTTTCTGATGAAATAACACGCTGACATGAACTCAGCTGTGTCAACGGAAACACGCGCTACACCCTTTCACAATAAGTGTACATTACGTTCATTCATTATTAATAAAGCTTAACAATTACAGTAGATATATTTATATTATTAATTACTCACAAAAGGCTTCGCTTTATGTCCGCTCTTACACTGAATAAGCAACGTTTTAGTTACTATTATTACTTTTATTTACGTTTATTATTTACCACACCGGAAGTAGCTGACCGGTTTTTTCTGGTTCATTAAAAAAAAATAAAAAAAAAATAACCAAAAAAAACAAATATCTAAAATAACTAGAAATCCTGAACAACTTTTATCGAAGTGAGCCAAGTTAGAAATCAGCCTAGGGTAAAAAAAATAAAATTAAAAAATCCCCAAAAAATCGTGAGATTCGTCTTCTCTACAGACGATGAAATCGGCTCCAGCCACGAGTCCCCGGTCTCGTGGCTGTGTAAAGTACTTTAATTCACAACCAACTGTTGCAGCTAACTTGATCTGTGGCTGTAAACTCATTTAAATAACTTCATTTTTACCTGTATGGAAGCAATCCGCGTATAGTCCGTCCGGGTTCGTATAATCTCCCTCGGTCGCTTATCCTTGCGTCTCTAGTAATCTGACAAAGAGGCTCACTGAGTGTATTTGTAGCCGCTCTGCTGTTCTTCTCCGCCTACAAGTGACTATCCAATAGTCTCTCTCTCTCTCTCCCCCCAGTCTCTCTCCATCTGTTTTCCCAGAAAATGGGTACAAACAAACTAACAAACAAACTAACAAACATCAGACTACACCATATACTCCAAACAAACACATTTGAATAACCTCCGACCATGCATGTTGTGTTTTTTTTCAGTTTTATCCCTTATACTCCACAAACTAGATAATGTAATCAGTTTCATACGTCTAGCTGATTGTTAGACTGATGATCCGAGCTCCTTTTGAAGACTTTTTTATCATTTGATCAAAGGGGATTTTCTGATCAATCCAATCATCACCCCCATCTTATTGTTTTTTCCACACAGAGCTCATTTGCAAATGACTAAATTGATGTAGTTAAGACTGCCACACGATGCTCACACTATCAGCAAAGTTAAATCAAATGAATTGCAGTTCTTTTTAGTTTTCTGTCTATGAACAGCTGAGAAACTGAATCATTACCATAATGTACGGTAAAGACAGGCATGACATTTAAACAAAGGCAGGGGCATTCAGTCTCTCCGCATGGGGATGTAAATTAGCTTGTTGATTCTTTTCTTCTCTTTTTTTTGTAAGCCTCAAGTTGTTGACCACATTTTCTGCTGATGACAGATTATCTGAAATCGTATTGTTGCCGCCTGCGTTGAATTGAAGAGAATATTAGTGAGCAGCTAATCTAAACTCCCTGCTTCTGCTCCAAGCCTGCCCCAGCTGTTTTTGGACTTCATAGAACTACAGTCACGGCACGCTTCTAGGAAAAGCACCAAAAAATGTTAATGTCATGTACATAATGTACTGTAGGATGTTTCTGGCCCCTACTTGTGGAGTACATGTACAGTATATTTAGGTGTATAGTGAAGTTGCTGCAACTTGAATGCTTGGATCTATACATTTGCGTAATCATTGATCACATTCTTGCGAGTCTGTTGTCATGTGCAAACACTATATAACAAGGACTGATTAGATCTGCTTCCTAGCAGAGCATCTAATGGAAGAAGACAAAAGCTTATCATGACTGATTAACGGCACAATTATATAGACGATAACATCGCTCTTTAACTTTTCCTTCTATCTTTTCCCACTTTGTTGTTTGTTGATTCCTCTCTTTTTGAGGGGTTGTTTTTGTCCTTCGATCCCGCCCCTTTCCTCTTTGCCTCATTCTTTCTTCACAGTAAACATCTTTATGCAGTGTCAGGTATCAACAGGAAACTCGCTCCACTGCTTTTCCTCTGGGGTGCCTCTGCATGTGAGAGCTTGTTCTGTGCATGTGTCATGTATGTTTTGGTCTGGCTTCGTCTTACAGGAACATGAAGTGCTTTGGCACCCTTTGCTGTGTATCTTGTGAGACAAACCAGAACTTTTGAGCAACTAAACAGATTGTTTGTATCACAATATAGTTCATAATCATAATAATATGTTTTTTTATGTTGTTTCTTTTTGTATTTGTGGCTACACATTAGTTAGAGGTGGATCATTTTTGGATGTGTGTCATTATAACCTTTTATATCCCAGCTGTTTTATTTCATTGTGAGAGGCTTTGAAACACGATGCTTGAAACCTGTAAAATGGCATCTGATCATCATTTCTGCATTTCCAAGAATAAATCATGGGTAGTAAAACACGTGTTGAGCAGCTGCACGGCCCTCGTCTCTCTCTCTCTCTCTGCACAAACAG
Source organism: Chelon labrosus (assembly GCF_963514085.1). Taxonomy (NCBI): domain Eukaryota; kingdom Metazoa; phylum Chordata; class Actinopteri; order Mugiliformes; family Mugilidae; genus Chelon; species Chelon labrosus. The sequence goes on from NC_140337.1 coordinate 16,388,386, forward strand.
AAACATTCAGGCTCCTGCTCTCCGTCAATTTCCTTTGGACAAACACACACCATCTGTTTTTATCTCTGCCTGTTGATCGCATGCGAGTCTGGCAGTGTCGGGTTCATAGAGAGCTGGTGGTGGATGTGAACGCACTCGATGATTTGAGAAGGATGGAAGACAGGACACGAGGAAAAAGACAGTTTTCTGCTTTCATTAACTAAATGCTCAAGTGTCCAAGCAGTGTTTTGAAGGTGCTGGTGTTGGAGGTTTGTGAAAAAGAAGAGAGAGGGAGAGTGGAGTGCCTAGCTCAGGGAATATGAGGAAGGAGGAGCCAGAGGAATGAGGAGAAAGGGCAGACAGCCAACTGAGGAGGGGGCTGGGACGTCCAAACATGTTTATGCGTTGAGGGTGAAGCAAGTGTTGAACAGGAAAGCACTGAGTTATGTCTGGTGTCTTTTCCAAAGACCTCTCTCACATGCTGCCTCAGCCCTGTGGAACCTGTGCCACAACCTGGACTTAGAAGGCGAACTGAGCCAATGCTGCAAGATCCGAGCAGCATTTGAAACTTTGTGACACAGATAGCAAGTAGGACGGAGTACGCCAGTGAAGATTTATTTATACATCTGCATCACTGCAACACGCATGTATCAAACGGCCAGCACGCTGTACTGCGTGCTCTGTGATATTTCAGTACGCCACAGTAGCCCTAGTCAGCGAGAGAACTGAAACCTCTCAGATCACGTTGGAGTTGGCTCTTGGTTTGCCTGTCCTCGATTTGGTCCATCACGTTTTTAGGAAAGGGTCGAAAGGAAGGAGCAGCTGGAAATGTAATGCTTGCAGGCTGACCTGAATATATAAACCAAGACTTAGCCAACTACATTACAGCTAAGATGTAGATTCAACACATACGTATAAATTAAGCTTCAGAAATGCAGTGGAGCCTTGTTTTTGCCTTTTTCAGTCGAGAAGGAGAGCCAACGCTCAGCCGTCACACTGAAAGCAGAGGGAGGAAATGAGGGCAAAGTTCATGCATTATTTCTTTGAGGCAGAACGGGAATAAGCAAGGATTACCGTATATTACACCGCATTTCAGAGTCAGGCAAAAATATTATACTGGAGGAACAATGACAACTGTTGTTTTTGTGTGATCGAAAGTTAAACCAAATACATGAGACAAACCTGAGGAAGTGTGAAAAGTGTGATACTCAAACACAAAAGTGACAAAACACATTAAACTGTACCTTAGTATCAGTGAGTCAGTGCTGGGGGGCCTCTCACATGAATGCAAACACACACACACACAGCCTCACTATGAATCCCCCTCTGATCCCTGTGTGAGACAGTTTATTTTTTGCCAGACAGCGTGAGTCTGAAGAGGAGGAAAGAAAAAAAAAAAACAGCAGCAGCAGACCTGGACCGGTTCAGGCCAGTCTGGCTGAAGTCTCATGCTTTCATCTCATTGTTTCAGGATCCCTCTGAGGCGCTCTCACATTTACAGCTCGGGCTGGACGGGCGAAGTTCAGGGAAACGGTGCTTTGATTTCATCTAAAAAAAAAAAAAAAGGCTCAGACAGACCGGTTCAGCTTTATGAACAATTATGTTTGTACTTCAGACGTCAGTCAGTCGACGAGAGCTGCTGTTGTGTTCTGCATTTACATTTACTGGATATAGTGCAGAAACCTAAAGTTCACACATGTTGAACTTTATCATTAGAGCTAAAGTTACAGATAAGCTGATAAAAGAAACACTTTAAACCCTAATGACATTAAGTGTACATGGACTTTGAGTCATACTGTGTAATTTTATTGCTTTATCATGTGCTGTAACTCTCACTACTACTATTGTAATTGACCTATGCCATGATTATACGTTTCTTCTTTTCTCTTCCATTTGTCTTTGTCTGTAAAATATACCTCCCTGTTCCTTTTTCCATCCTTTATTCACTTCTTTCTCTGTCAATGCGTGGCCTAGTTTTCTCTCACAGACAAAGACAAGCTTGTTCGGTGTGCACAGCCAGCCTCTCAGACTGTTTGGCATGAATGGAGCTAATATGGATGCTAATTAATTAGTCCACCCCATCAGTACATCCTCCATAAAAACATGCCACATATGTATAAAAGAATATTAAACAAACTAAAAGCTGCACACATAACACTGTTCATAGTCGACTTAGCACATCCCAACTAGGCAACATGACCAAGCTGCAAGTATTTCTTTTATAATTTGTCTTTCATTCAGCGCATTCAAGCTCCCTCTCTAATGTTACAGCAGGGTTTTTTTTTTTTTCTCTCCCTTTCACACCAAACCTCCCTCTTCCTTCCTCCCCGGGCCTCTCTTTCTCTGTCTAGCTGCCCCCACCTCCCTCTTTCAGCAGAAAACAATGGCTGTACCTTATGCAAGAATGCTCCCTCCCCGTGAGAAGACTGTAAAGCAGCTCTCTGATGAAGAAGGTGCTCTGCCTCCCAGGCTTAACCAGAGCAGAGTGGCGCAGCGGAAGCGTGCTGGGCCCATAACCCAGAGGTCGATGGATCGAAACCATTCTCTGCTATTTTTGACATCTTCTCTCGCTCATCTGTGTTCACACTACATCGCCAATTGTGTGCAATGCGCACCTCTCTGTATTTAACTGTAAAGAGATAGATGAAATGCTGCTAAATACTGCAGCTTGGACACAGCCTGCCTCTCTTCCTGCACTGATCTTGTTAGTTTTTCATCAGAAATACCAAACCAGACTAACAGGCCCTAAATTAAATATTTACCTCATTAGTGTCTGCTGCACATTTTCCCTTCCATTTAACAGGCAATTACCAGAGGGGAAAGCAGCAGTGGAAGTGATGAACACTGACCTTTGAGCTGCAGCCTGTCGTACATAAACTCACACTCCTCTACAAGTCCTTGACACATTTTTGATTAAAACACTGACACGAGGATATAGTTTCAGTGCCCTTATATGAGTTAGCTGGGTGAAATCCAATTGATGCTGTTAAGTCCTCTGGCTGTGAATTTATCATATCATAAAGGTAAACTGGAGACTAGATATGAGCTTGGGAAGATAGTGGAAGTCAGTACGACACTATGTGCATTAAAATGTACATAATTCATGTTAGAATTACGCGTAATAACTATCAAACAATATCATTTAATAAAAGGATCAGGCCACAAAAATGTTGTAAAACTTTCACTTCAAGTGTCATTTGAACATTATTATACATGACCCTATAGCACCCCCTGGAGTATTCAAACGCTCTCTACATGTCTGAACCACTACGTGAAGTTCGGTATATGTCATCACACAATCTAATTTGAATGACCGACCTCAGTATTACCATAGCTGCTTTTTAAATCAGAACGACTTTATTTAAGCTCTATAACTATTAATAGTAATAGTAATAGTAATGTTTGATTACTGCAACAGCACTGTTCCCTCTTTTAATTTTAGACCCTCACGATTAGCTATCTTATATATGTATGTTCATATAAATTTCAGTATTGATAGTTATACACAGCGTCAGTGCTGATGTGGCTTTAGATTTAGAAAAGGTGCATTTATTTTGCTTTCAGTGACAGTGTTTCAAGTCTTAACAGCCTCTAAATTGAAAATGCACACAGCTTGACTGATGACATTATTTGAACAATGGCGTTTCAGACTCTTTGTGTTTATCTCGTTGCATTAAATGTTGACAGTTCATGAGAAAACTGCATCTTGCAGTGCAAAATAGAGAAAATGTGAACATATTCGATTCAAAGATATCAGTGTGAGTGATGTGTTCTAATGGGGAAAGATGTATTTTTACATTTGGCTTGAATAATCATGCTTTTGTGATGTGTTACAAGCTGCCGGCATTGTTAAATTTATAAAATTTAGTTATTTTTCATATTTTAGAATAAAAATAAATGTGATTTAATTACAAATTAAAGAGTATTGTATCGCCAATATTAGAAATATTAACAAAAACGAACAAACAATATATAAATATAAATTAACTCAACTACAAACAGCAATAATAAGGAGATTAATACTTAAAAAATAAAAGAAAATAACATTTCCGGTAAACACTTTGACGTCGCGTCTGTTGTACGCAATCACGCAATCGCGTACGTCACCAACCAGGAAATGAGTGCGTCCACTGAGGGGACGGACCGAAGAATCACAACAGAAAAGAGACACTCACCGCGGCTTGTGATTGTTTTGTTTAGTGCCGCTGATACACGTTGTGGTTTTTTTTTTCTATTATTGTCGAGAACGGACATGTCACGAAAACCCAAAGAAGAATATTATCGGTTCTTCACCGTTACCGAGCCGCGAACACACGAGAAGGGACACACGGAGTACAAAGTGACAGCAAGGGTTAGTTTTCACTCTTTATCTCTCTTTGGCTACAGTGGCAATTAATATAAACGCAATTCATTGTGTAATTATTATGCCTAAAAGGTATCTAGTAAGATAATTTACCAATGTATATTTTCTAGTTTAAATGCTTACAATTTTACTCCTTGGTGAGATTTTTTAATTAAAAAGTAAGTAACTTTGTGTTGTTATTTATTCATGACACCGTGAGGTCTCAAAGGCCCTGCAGCAGACTCAGATGGATAGACAAATAAATACACAATAGGCCTTTTATTTGAGGCGGTGGTGCACAGTGAGCGCTGAAGTGAAACAGAGAGAACTTGTGATTCAGTTCAAGAGCTCCGGCACCCCCATGACCACACTAATACCCCGTGGTTTGGACAGGCATGCATTCAAAATCAAAGAGGGTCGTGTCTGTGTGGGTCTAGCTTAAAGCCTTCATCATTTTCCCTCAACACTAAGAATTTGTCATGGGGATGTTTTCCCAAACATATCACCCAAGATTTCTATTTTGAATGATGCAAAGGTGCCAAAAAACCTGCAGTGAGGCTTAATGTTTAACATGGACATAATCAAACAACCCCATTTGTTTTTTCTTCTCTTTTGTGGTGTGCAGTTTGTGTCCAAGCGTCGCCCAGAAGATGTGAAGGAGGTGGTCGTGTGGAGGAGGTTCTCAGAGCTGAAGAAGCTGCACGGGGAGTTGGCCTACACGCACAGGAACCTGTTCAGGAGACAGGAGGAGTTTCCACCTTTTCCCCGCGCACAAGTTTTTGGTAAATTGTGCTGAAGACTCATCACTAACTGATTAGGTCATTTAGTGTGCTGCTAGTTAAGTAACAGAAGAGGATCTCAACTTGGAATTTAAGTTAGCTAGTCAGTCATTTCTGGTTCCTCCAGCTTGCCAGTTTTTACAGTGTCGTCATAATTCTTGTGACATTTCCCGTCGGCCTATGACTGAATATTTCCTGTTTGTACCAACTGCAAAGGCAGCAACACAGAGGAGACTTAATGAAAAGCGATCATGTTTTAAGTTCGTAGCAGCATGACCAGCCCTGTCTTGATGTATCAGAGGCCAGAATGCTTGGAACAGCATCTCACACTCTTTACTGGTGATTAGATGTTTGTTCTTAGCACCTCTACAAAACTACTGACACATAAAGAAGCTTTACCAGTCTGACTTTTATACATCATTTTTTGTAATTTTTTCGACGCCAGTGACTGAATTGTATACACAAATCTAAATGCGCTATTCCTTGTGTGCATCTGTTTCAGGGAGGTTTGATGAGGCCGTGATTGAGGAGAGGAGGAAAGCTGCAGAAGCCACGCTTCTTTTTGCTACAACCATACCTGCGCTGTACAACAGCCCACAGCTCAAGGACTTCTTCAGAGTGAGACACACACATCCACGCAACCACACACAGAAAAAAAAAAACGTGTCAGACCAAAAGTCAGACTCTTTTAACTTAGTCTGTTCTCACCCCTCTTGACACTTCTTTTAATTTTCCTTCCTTCTTCCTTCTCTCAGGGCGGTGAGGTCATAAGGCCTCTGGATCCCTCTCTGTCCTCTGCCGAGTCTCTGCCTCCTCCTCTCATCCCCCTCCCCAAGCGGAGAGCTTCAGACTGTGAGCCCGCTGAGGAGGAGGAGGGGCGGGAGGCTCCTACCCTGCCCCAAGATCTGGGAACCAACCTGAGCTTGGAAGTGGGAGAACCAGAGGTGGCGGCCGAGGCTTACAGCGAGGTCGGAGGGTCTCCCAGAGAAGAAGAACAAGAGGACCTCAGCGATATAGACCTGGACGACAGACGTATGGACAACACCAGTATTTATAATTGTCTGCACTTGCTTTTACTTATATTTTAATTCTTAGAATTACCTTTTTGTCCATGTTTCCACTTCCAGTTCCATCTCCCGACCCATCTCCTGCCGGAACCAATCACCAATCAGGAGAGAACCAGGAAGAATTTGATTCACTGTTTGACTCGACTGTGGCAGAAGAACACGTTCCATCTCCAAAGGAAGAAGGTCCTCCTCCTTTGACTGATAATGACCTGGCTGTCTTTGACCCCTGCTATAAACAAGGTGATAAAAAAAAAAATCTATGCAGATGTAATCATACAAACTTCTTTAACCCAAATCTCTGTAAAAATGTAATATCCTATAGTCCTACAGACTGGATAACTTCTTCCCAGTGATGGATGTTGATGATTCCTGATTGGACTTTGTCTACTGGTTTTGATGAGTCAACAGTTTGTGTAAATAAAGGATTATGGCTTGGAGATCACTGGCAATAAATAACGATATGGATTCTATATTTAGTGCTTCCTTAGCACCCCCTTTTTGTATGTTTGAGATCTGTCAGTTTTTTCCAAAGAGATCTCTGCTAGTGGTTCTGGTTGTTGGATTAGAAGTGTTTGTTCAAACATCACATCAGCCATACTGCAGACGTTATCAGGTGACTCAGGTCCGTGTTTCCTGGTGGTAGGTATGTGGTGGAAAGTATGTGGTAGCGTGGCCGAGCGGTCTAAGGCGCTGGATTAAGGCTCCAGTCTCTTCGGGGGCGTGGGTTCGAATCCCACCGCTGCCAAAGCTTTTTCAGTGAAATCTCAGAACAGAAGATTTGAGTGTTGTCTAAAAGGTGACGTGTTGCAAAGGTTTGACCGGCTTAGACAAGGGTACACAAACTGTTAAATAAGGACATAAATGGCCACAATTCATCTATTTGTGCTGCCTGTTATGTGCTAGTATTTAAGATATGGTTGCTTTATTGTTTTAATTTGGAAATCAATTGTCTTCCTGAACAACTTGCTGGAAATGCCCCAATTTCTTGACTTGAAATGTTCTTCCTGTTCCTTTCTATTTCAGAAAGATCAGATTCCTCAACTGACCATTCAGAACTGTTCTCACTGCCCACGGCCGGTCTGAATGAAGGCGACGCGGGTTACTTGAACCAAGCGGCCAAGGAGCTAACCGCCGCCATGGACAGAGAGAAGGAGGGAGAATATAGTTCTGCTATTCGTGGATACAGAACGGCGGTGGATCTACTGATCACTGGAGTGCAAGGTGAGCAATCATGAGAGTTTCACAAACAGTAATGATTTTTTTCCTACATAGATCTAAACGCAGTGTCGTGTTCATTTCTGCATGAAATACGGCCCAGTATTTTTGCTATAGCGACGGACAATGAAGTCACTTATTCAACCGCGAAAATTTCAGATTGCATGATGTTGCACCACGTGCAAAAAACAAAAAGTGTGGATTAAAGCATATAAACAGCTGTTATGAACATATGTACACACGTATAGCACACCAAAGTAAATATGGCCAAATAAGATTCTATCACTATTATAACATCTAGTCTGCGATGGGACTCTGTGACACATAAGCTACTAGGTACTAGGTTAGTTGCTCGAATTTCCATCTCCTGATCTCAAGTGTTATATGGTAGCATGGCCGAGCGGTCCAAGGCGCTGGATTAAGGCTCCAGTCTCTTCGGGGGCGTGGGTTCGAATCCCACTGCTGCCAAGAAAGTTTTTCCAGTGATCAGTGGCATTTTAGGAAAAGAAGATCCAATGTCCAGCATGCAAGCTGTTGCTGTTGACGTACTCCTCTCTCCGATCGCAGCCATGTACAGTTGACATTGATGACACGTGAGACGAGTATCTATTCTTTTGCATTTCTCTGGAAAAATCCTCATATGTCAGTGAAACCAGACGATTGCGTACCAGATGTTATAATGGCGTACAAACCTCGGTTTCTCCCAAAATCCCAGCTAATGTCAAATATGCCCCTGGTCAGCCTCACAGTTCAAGATAAGATGAGATAAGATAAGACTTTATTTATCCCAGAGGAGAAATTAGGGTGTTACAGCGGCAGGGAACAACAGTGCAAGATACAAAGGGATACATAAAATAGAATAAGGTAGACAAGAGAAACTATATAAAAGTAAATACGTCATGGTACAACAGATATTTACATATTGCATCAGGTTTTCAGGAGCTAACCAAAAGTTAAAAGAACCAACTAGTGTAAATAGAGGCCTTGGATTCAGACCATTGTCGTTCTCCCCTGACATTACAAATTAAGTTCACTGAGCAAGCTGAAGATGGAAGCATGGTATTTAGTGCTTTGATAGGAATCACGGGAAATTCAGACAGTCAAACTAGCAAGTTTTGCTATGACTCATCATGTCCTGCCAGTTTTATCTCTGAAAGAAATCTTGACTACGCTGGGCAGGGATCTCCCCCTTGTGGTGAGGGAAGGTGCAGCAAAGACAGGCCGATCGATATAAGTTCACTGTAAGTACTGCACTAATAGCCTATAAAGTTAACTGCTAATTATTCAACAGATTTTATTTTTTATCAGCTCAGTAGTAAATGCTTTTTGGATCGGTACTAGTCCATGGCCCAGTGGATGGGTACTTTTGTAGGTTGTATTGCTGGAGGGTTTGAATCCCATCATTGCCAGGGTGTCCTCTACTTCAGTGACATATAATTAGTTAAAATAATAACTCCTCAGAAATCCCTGCTTCAAATTTCATATCAGTGTGCAATTTGTTGTATTCGTTGTCGGGTGAATTAATTGTCAAGGTCACCTTGGCCTCACAAAACACATGTTCCTGTTCCTTTAAGCCCACGTTCAGTTTCAGTGTCCTTCCAAAATGAAAGCAACAAGGGGTAATGAAAACACGCTCTGTTCCTGTGTTGTCAGAAGCTGTCCATGAACTGTAAATCTAATCAGAAACTGTCAGCTGAATAGAAACCAGATGTAAGGCCAGCAATGAGTCACAGTAAGCTACTCAAGCCTTATCCTGCCACAGCCTGCAGTGGCTCTGTCACATGGTAGCGTGGCCGAGTGGTCTAAGGCGCTGGATTTAGGCTCCAGTCTCTCTGGAGGCGTGGGTTCAAATCCCACCGCTGCCAGTTATTTTGTCTGTATTTGTTATTTTAAAAGTGTTTCCAATAGAGGCGTTTTCACGTTCACGTTCTTCTTACAACTGCACACCTGAAACCCATTCTCATTGTGTCTTTCCCGCTGCAATGACATTTCTAAACAGAGTACCCAGGTGGCTTCCTCCAGCCACCTGAGGACCAACAGAGTGCTCTTTGTGATGCACAGTACTGCCATAAAGTGTTACACAACTCTCACATGTCCAATCTACTCAGGTTACACGGCGCTAGAACAGCATTATGAAGCTGTTATTTTTACGGCAGAGTAGATGCACAATGCTGCTTTGCGTAAATAAATACAATGATTTTGCGAGTCATATGTAAATTGCTCAGGGAAATACTGTCTACGTTGCTGCGTGAATAAAACAATAAAATAAAGGTCAGACACAAATAAAGACTGAACGTCACGAGCCGACACAAGTTCAAACACATCTGCTGCTGTTCAAATATGCCACAACCCTCCCATCTATGGTTGCCCTTTTCTATTTATAGACCGGTGAAAGTGGTCTAACCTCTCCCATGACATGCCTAACAGTGATGTGTTTGTTTTCATGAGGTAGCGTGGCCGAGCGGTCTAAGGCGCTGGATTAAGGCTCCAGTCTCTTCGGGGGCGTGGGTTCGAATCCCACCGCTGCCAGATAGTCTTTTCCTGCGCTAAAGTTTCCTTTAAAGAGATAGAAAAAGTAGATAAATAAATATTGGTCAATTAATTGTTCAAATTTAGTTTTGACGTCAAAGGGGAACTACTGTTTTTTTACAACCTGGACCTTATTTCTGGCATAAAATGCGATCGTTTACTCGCCCATATAACTTTTGTGTAGATAATTAGATCTGCGTATATCCATACAATGGGAGTGAATGGGGCACCGAAACACACCCTCTAAATAATGCATTATCTGCCGCGAAACTTGTTCATTTCACCAATATTTTGTTATCGTACGCTAGTGCTATTCCCCGTTGAGTCCGGAGTTACCTGTTATCATCATCCGTGGTCTGTAGATTGACCTACAGACTGCATTCCGGTGCCCCATTCACTCCCCCTATATGGATATACGCTGATCTAATTATCGCCCGAACAAATACAAATTACACAAAAGTTATATAGGTGAGTAAACGATCATATTTTATGCCAGAAATAAGGCCAGGTTGTAAAAAACAGTAGTTCCCCTTTAAGGCAAACCTTTCAGAAACGCACCCCTACTTTAATCTCTATTGTATTCTTCTGCTTTTTCGGTAACAGCAACACATGTCCGGATTAAATTAAACAATTTTTTTTATGTTTTTTGTGTCTATACAGGAGACCCAGATCCAGTACGTAGGGAGTCCGTGATGAGAAGAACGGCTCAGTACCTGAAGCACGCCGAGATGCTAGTTGAAAGGCACTCCTCGCCCTCTCACACTCATACACCTACACATGCACAGGACCCGTAGATACACAAACACATACACACACACACACACACAAATTTTCAAATGCACAAAGGTCCATAAAAGAGACACAAGCTCAGGGTTGTGGCATTAACATACATGCTCTAAAAGAAACGCACAGTTAAGCATGACAACACACTCGTGCACATTCCCAAATCCAAGCTCATGCAGGTGGAAAAGAACTACAGTACATGACACACACTCATATGTAGACACACACTCCTGAGGTGCACACTACACTGCAGCCTGCTCCTTTAGCCGCCTTTGTTTTGGAAAAATTAGAATATACAGAAACTGAGAGATAATTAATCTTCCTTTTACAGTGTTTCCTTGAATACGGTAATGTGTATGTATATCAGTGATTTGCATTTTTTGCACAATGTTTTGTTAATAAATATGATTTTAATTTAACCCTGTAAGATATCGGTTTTATTGGTTAAATTTTGAGCTAAATTTGTACGCGCTGTAGCACAAAAGCTAATGTGGTGAAGCCTCCAGCTGCAGTGAAGTGCACAATGGCTGCTCGTCACAATCTACTGGTCCTAGAGGGGTTTTCAGGCTCGCAGTAACCAAACAGCTCCTCTGAGAGGCGCTGCTGGCCATTAGAAAATAACCATTAAACATCCTCTAGTGCGGAAACTCCTCATTTTCTGTGTTAAAAAAAAAAAATTTGTTTTCCTAAACTGAACAATTTTTTAGCACGTACCAATAAACTGGTGAGTATAAGACAAAAAAACTAGTTGGAGTATTTAAAGTTCATTTAGCTTCTGCTGTCATTATTTTTATTTCCATGCTTGACAGTCTACGAGGTACACTGATCAGCCACGACATTAAAACCACCAAACCGTGCAGCGAGTAACACTGATTCTCTCTTATTCACGTGGGTCTTTGCTTTTATGTGGGTGCTACTTTGATTGCACCACCTAAGCAGACCAAACACCACGGTAACAGCCAGGTGTTACATTCCTGTACAATGTGTGCAACCTGATAAGCAATGCACACGCACCCTTGTCTCCATATGATCTATAAGAAAACGTAATACAGCAGACCAGGAAGACTTTTTCCAGCTTTGATGCTCGTAGTTGCTTGCAGCAGTGGATAGGAGTCAGCACGGGCCCCCTGGTTGTCTGTGATGCACTTTGACCTGACGCCTTTTTTATCAGAACCAGCATTTGTTATTTTTTTAACCTGAGATTGGACCACATTCGCCATTTCCCAAATCCTTCCCATCCTTCCACCTGCCTATTTATCCTTCCTCTAGCATAAGTACATGTGGAGAGACTATTTACTTGGTGCTTACCACTGACAGGCGCCATGATAAACCAGATAATCAGTGTTTTTCAGTTGACCAATGAATATAACCGCATGGTCATAATATAATGGCTGGTCAGTGTATATTTTATGTATTCCAGATAAGCCCACATTTGATGCCTTTGTTTAAATAACCCGCGCGTTAATAACCAGACCAGCCGCCTGGTTTTTTTTAAGGTAAAGTTTTCGACTAAACCAAAGAGGAGGACAGTGGCTGACTGAGATAGGGAAAAGAGAATCACTACCATACAGCAGAATCCCTTCTCTGGAGAGGAGAGAGGGATGGAGAGAGAAAGAGAGAGAGAGAGAGAGGGAGCACTGGAAGGATAAACAGACGAGAGAGGCGACAAAAAAGGGAGGCCGGCGAGAGGAAAAGGCTAGCTTTCTCTCTCGAGATGAGGAAAAAAATTGAGGGGTTGCAGGGAGAGAGAAAGAGAGAGATAACAGAGGAGAGGGGAAAAAAGAAGGGATGAGATTAGAGGATAAGCAGAGATCATCCCTCCATTGTTAGAGGGCTGGAAAAAACGGACCCTCCCTCTTCCTCTATTTTCATCCCCCCATACCTCTCTTTTTTTTTCTCTTTCTTTTTTTTTTGATGCACGCTTTGTTTTGACCATTGTGGTGAGCTTGAAGTGGATGGAGGGATGGCGGAGAAAGCGGCGAGCGATAACATTGCTCCATCCTGTTATACATCCCTCTCTTCCTCTCTGCCTCTCTACCTTTTTATCCGTCTCTCTCCACCTGTGAAATGCAGAGGATGTGAGATGGAGAGACAAAGAGATGGAGGGAGGTTTGAAATCAGAAGAGAGAGCGGGGGGGGGGGGGGTGTGTGTGTGTGGGGGGGGGTTAGGTAGAGCCTCACAACATTAGCATGCTGAGAGTGTCAGCACTCCTCTCTTTTTTCTCTCCCTCCATCCCCATCCCTCTTTCCTTTCCCTCCCTCTGTCTCTTTCTCCTCACTGGTCACTGCAATTATACCATCAAAACACTCCAGCCTGAGAGCATAATAGCTTCCCCCTGTGTGTGTGTGTGTGTGTGTGTTATCGTGAGAGATCAAAAGAAAGAGATGTGTGTGTGTGTGTGTGTGTGTGTTTGCGCATAATTTAGTGCCATACATGGTGCATTACGTGTATGACATGAAGGGCAGCTGTTGGTGTGCGTGTGCCAAAAATCCGGGTTTGCAGCATGTGTGGGTGCACATGAGAGTGTGTTTGTGTGTGTGTATGTGTGTGTGTGTGTGTGCTGAAGTGTCTTTATGAGTCCTGCCGGCTAGAAAAACTGCTTCTCCAACCTCTGACCAAACACACTCTTAAACGCACTCTAAGAGACCCACTTTGCATGTGTGCGTAGCCGCTGTGTGTTTGCACACACACACACGCGTTGGCTCACACTAATGGATGCACGCGGGCGTACAGTCGTGGCTTGGAGACACAAACCGTTATGACCTACATGCCCAGTGGGTCATCATTAAACCAAACCGCACACTGTGACACCTTCGGCTGTCTAAACACACACACACACACACACACACACACACACAAACACTTTCTCTCTGGCTGCTCTCACTGTTTTTGTTTTCGCTCCCTCAACTTCCTCTATTCCTCTTCCCTTCCGCCCTCTGTCTTCCTTTTTTCTCTCGTTCCCTAACACACTCAAACACACTACTCCCCCCCCCCACCCCTCCTCTATGAGCTTGTTAGCTCTCTCTGTCCGTTCGTTTCTCTCTGTCACCTTGCCCTCAGCTATTTGAGTACACTTCTGCCTCCCTCCCTCCCTTCTATCTCCCTCAAAAGCACAAACACTCTCATTCTCTTTTCTGTCTGTCTGCCTCGCCCTCGTGCTCTCTGTTCAACCTGTCTCTCTCTCTCTCGCTTTCCATTTCTACATATGTCGCCCGTCTCTCAGCGTCTCCTTCGCTCTAACTCGGCCTGGTGCGTGGTTGAAAAATTAAAGGGCCACTCCACCAATTTCGCAAATTAAGTTATCCTGTCACGACGAGAGCTAGACGGTGCGCAGCGTTTTAAAGCGGTGTGCACGCTTGGGCACGTGGAGTTTGGGAAAAAAAAGAAGGCATCAGGAGCCGGTCAGGGCAATGAAAAATGCATTTGAGTTGCATTGTGGGAAATGTAGGATCCCGAGTTTGTCTCATTTGGTCTGCTTGTCAGTTAGAAGAACAGAGCAAAACAGGTATCTGGCAAACAAGTAACTGCTATCTCTGCCGCCCAATCACAACCACGTGATGAAACTGTCTTCCCACCCCCAGAAAAGGAAGTGTTCAAATTAACACCTGTGTGTGTGTGTGTGTTTTTGCCTCGCCTGTTTTTTCCAGTACACATCGGGAGGAAACCTGTGTGGACTTGGGACAACCAGGCATCCCAGAACTCATTTTGCTGGTACGCTGCTGTTCCAATTTGCAGGATGACCGTACCGGGTCCTCCCGTCCTCCAGAGTTCATACTTCAGAGTCCAACTTATCAAGTCTAGTCTACCCAGTTGCGTAAACACCCCGAGGTAGCAGCCTCAGAAACTGCCAATTAACCCAGATTAGAGCCCAGTCCTTCCTATAGTTTAATGAGCCATGTGCTCTATATAAGGATGCATGGACCTATTGTCAGTGGTTCTGGTTGCCGCCATCTTACCAGTTTCTAACTCCACCTAACTTCTAGATGATTCAAAAATCGCCAGACCAACGCAAACAGCATCCATCTATCACTCAAAGCAGTCACGCCCCTAGTTTTTTTTGCTTTATGCAATTTATACGAGCGAGTTATATGAAAATTCATCCTCCCTTCAGCTCTCATGAACAGAACAGTTAGCAGGCTGTAAACATCTATATCTCTGTGGGAAAACTGGCTCTGTGGGGATTGACTCACTTCTGCAGCAAGGCCTCGATTGGACAGGATTACAATTATTGGCACTTTGCTTTGGGTTTATTTTCCACTGTGCCAAAAGTTGCAACTTGGGGCAGACACATCGAGTCGGGCTTGGCAAGTGTCTGGCTTGGATTTATTTGCACCATCATTTGTCTCTAAACAGGAAAATGGCCTAAAACAGACCTGTACGGACGGACTGTTATACCAAGAGGAAGAAGAAGGAAGGGGACCTAAAACTCATGTGACTCTGTTTGGGATGAGTTGGACTGGAGAGTGGTGCAAAAGCAGCCCAACAAGTGCTCGGCATAAGTGGGAGCTGCTTAAAACACTATTTCAGGTAACGAGTGAGTAAAGCTGTTATGAAAGCAAAAGATGGCTACTTTAAAGATTACATCATTTAACATGTGAGGGTTTTGTGCTGACAACATGGTTTCATACACACGTAAAGTCATAATTCTGGTGTATTCAGTATTGTTCATCAGTGTAGAGATGTGTCCAAAAAGAAAACACCAACCGCTGTAACTGCTTGTTCCTGTGAAGGGTCGCAGGGTCTGCTGGAGCCTATCCCAGCTGTCATCGGGCGGGAGGCGGGGGTACACCCTGGACAGGTCTCCAGTCTATCTCAGGGCTAACACAGAGAGACAGACAACCATTCACACTCACATTCACACCTACAACCAATTTAGAATCACCAATTAACCTAATGAGCATGTCTTTGGACGGTGGGAGGAAGCCGGAGTGAAAACACCATTAAAACGATAATATATATATTGTTTGTTAAAGCTACTACAATGGATTTTTGGCTACTAAACCCAGTTACACATACTGTAGTCAGAAAACATCATTGGGATACATTGGGAGTTGTAAATCTGTCCATGTTATTAATGTAGGTCCGATATCCGATTTTTTTAGCTCGCTTTTTGGTCTCCACCAACTACAGAGGAAAATAACTAGCCTAGCTAAAGCCTCTTCTGGGTTTTCAAGCTAGTTGCTAAGTTTATCTTTCAGACATTTAGTGCTGGTTAAGCAAGTTTATTGCAGATTATTCACCCAAAATTGCTTGTCTTTTTTAAGAAAATATTTTTTTGTTAGCATGTTCGTACACCGCCTCACTGGGGCCTTTCTGTGTGGAGTTTACATGTTCTCCCTGTGTCTGCGTGGGTTCTCTCCGGGTACTCCGGCTTCCTCCCACCATCCAAAGACACGCTCGTTAGGTTAATTGGTGATTCTAAACTGGCCGTAGGTGCGATTGTGAATGGTTGTCTGTCTCTCTGTGTTAGCCCTGTGATAGACTGGCGACCCGTCCAGGCGGTGCACGCCACCTCTCGCCCAATGACAGCTGGGATAGGCTCCATCCCCCTCGGTGACCCTCCAGAGGACAAGCAGTTACAGAAAATGAATGAATGAATGCTCGTAAACCAAAACATTTAGGCTAAAACTGAGGGCAGCTGCAGAGTGGGGAGAAATCTCTCTGTGGGTTTTACACTCTGATTGACCTCTTTCACATTTAAAAAAAACACCATTTTGACCCCCTCTTAATATAAAAATATTGATTTATGCCGCTTTAATTGGGTTTTTATAACTGTTTTCCCCTGCCACTCCCCTCTCACTGCAGCGCTCTGCTCCCTGCTTTTTCTGTCTGCTCCCCCATTACTCCCCCACTGTAAGTAAATCAATGGACATACACTTTATGCCATTTATTGATCCTTTCATATCTATGTGTCCTCCCCCTTCCTGTTCTTGCCCTCTCACTTGTTTATACTCTCTCTCATCCTATTTCTCGCCCCTTTCTATCCATCCCCCCCTCTGAATTTATAATCCCCCCCTCTCTCTTTTTCTCTCTTTCTCTCAGTCCCTTTCTCTTTATATCTCTCGCTCTGGGATATCCTATTTATATGGCTGGCACCTTGGAGCTTCTACTGAAGTGTGTGTGTGTGAGAGTGTGAGAGAGTGTTTGATGTTAGTCTAAGTGGTTAACATAATATGAGCCCTCCGAGAGATGATGTCCAGCCGCTCGCACAGACGCACAATTTTAGGCTTTTTGGTGGGCTTTTTAGTATTCTCCGGCTTGTGCGGCAGATCCGTGTATTATCCACCAATTGCATTCTCTCACTCTTTCACTCTGTCCAAAAACACACACCTTTGTTCCTTGACCGCCTTCCTAGAATGACAAAAACACCGTATTATCTTTTGTTATTTATTATCGCAGATGGAGCCATCATTTCATGACCCCGCCATCTCTCTCTCTCTCTCTCTCTCTCGTCCTCCTCCTCCTCCTCCTCTCTCTGCATATGTTTTTATTTATTCAGCCCTCTTTCTCTTTTTCCTGCCTTGTCCTCGTCCTCTCTGCATTTTGATGTTTATTCAGACACATCTCTCTCTCTCTCTGTCTCTTTTTCCCTCCGTCTCTCCCCCACCGTTTCTCTCCCTCTGCACCCATGTGTCCGGCTTTTTTGTTAACAGCCTTGTTTCCATAACAACTGTGACCTTTCGCTCAGTGCATAACCATTTTTAATCAGAAGTAGAGAAAGACGGAGATGAGATGAGACAGAGACAGAAAGAGAGAGAGAGAGAGAGAGAGAGAGAGAGAGAGAGAGAGAGAGACGGGGAGTGAATTGGGAATGTTACTCAGGTGACGCACAGGTTTGACAACAAAACAAAATGCTTCTCAGAAAGAGGCGAGAGAAGGAAGCAGCAGGATAAACTACCGAGATCAGATCAAGTTTAGATGAGCAGCAACAGGTAATGGAGCGCTGAAGAAGTTCCAGCGTCTACTTTAATGTGTTCCCTCGAAACAGCAACAAACTGGAGGCAAAATCAAGAGCGAATGCAACGTGCAACTTGCTCTGTGATACACGATACAGTCATTTCCTCATCTGTTCTGCTTCTCTTCCTAGAAACGATTAAGAAACAGACTACACTTCATATTTCTGCAGTTTAAGTTGTGTCAAAGCCGCCGAGAGTTGTAATTAACTGATTTATAAAAGCATCGAGGCTCATTATTGCTGTTTTCTTGAAATCAAATTAGACCTGGTGTGTGTGACTCGATACCGTGCACTCACTTGCCAAAACATTAGGTACATTCAGCATTAGGTTAATGCTGAAAAAGCATCAGAGAGGTGGTAATTCAACTGTATGGTCGTTTGGGAGGATGTAGTTTGTGATGTGAAGCAGGACTGGAGCCTTTTCTGTGTGGAGTTTGCATGTTCTCCCTGCGTGTACTCCGGCTTCCTCCCACCGTCCAAAGACATGCTCATTAGGTTAATTGGTGATTCTAAATTGGCCGTAGGTGTGAGAGTGAATGACAGCTGGGATAGGCTCCAGCCCCCCCACCCCCCTCCTTCAACCCTTCACAGGACAAGCGGTTACAGAAGATGAATGAATAATAGAAACGATGGTAATCGGATAAGACATACCATTTATGGAATAGTTTGGCTAATATGGGAATACTGGGAATCTTCTACTGCAATAGAACCAACATTTTGAATCGCAAGTGAAGAGTGTCAGATTTTTACACTTCCACTGGTTAAACACAGCTTCCAAAATAAAAACACACTTGAATCAACAAATCCCTCGGTTATTTGAAAGTCTGAATACCATAACCTCCACAAGGCTGGGATTTAGTGCCGTCTACTAGAACGTATTTGTGTTTATTAGCGTACCTAATGAAGTGGCACCCTAAAGTCTTTCACAGCATGGTTGGGGATTCATGTAACCGTCAGTTCTGTGTTTGCCTTTGTGTCCAGTTTCAGTGCCGGATTCCTGCGGTGAGATAAAACTGTTAATGAATGACCAGGTGACTTTCAATGATGAACATGTCATTTACAGTTTGCTGAGAACATCCTGCTAAAGGTCTAAAGGGACTCTGCTACTGTGTTGATGCAAAGGCGGGCAAAGAGAGAAAAAAAAAATGTCATATTTAAATATTAATGGGTGTGCCTGGTGGTGAAACTGTTGCTATCAAAAAAAAAGAAAAGCTAAATGATTTGAAATGAATTAAAAGTCATAGGCTGCATTGTGAGTGACTATTCATTGCAGCAGAGGTTGTGTGTGTGTGTGTGTGTTTGCATGTGTGCGCACATACTGGGGGTCATGCCAACATGGGAGGGACCGGACCGTCAAGTGGACAGCTCTCGAGCTCGCCTGCCCGCCCACCGCGCGCCACTCCACACCGGGAGCAGCGGGTGAGGTTGATGCCAGCCAGAGATGGATGGATGGAAACCTGCACAGTGACACAACTAGAGTAAAGAGGAGGCGTCCGCGCGGAGTGAGAGTAAAAAACTGAGAGAGTTACGGAACGCAAATATAGAGGGGGGAGAGAGAGAGAGAGGAGCAACTGGAAAAAGCCGGAATCCCCGCTGCTTACTGGTTCCTCTCTGCCCGCACCGATGTCCGAGGCCCGTCCGGTGCCAACAGAAGACCGAGACGGAGCGCGCAGGAACGGCCGCTGGAGTGGAAAGCTGCTTCTTTCGGAGGGGAACCGCTGGAGCTCTTCTGTTTGACTGAGAGTGAGTTCATTTTTTTTAATATATACATATATTAAAAAACAAAAAAAAAAACTTCAAACGCACTCCTTTTTTTTTTTTTTTTAATAAGGTCAGCGCTCGTCTCGCTCTGTGTCCATCTCTTCTTTCGTACTGCGACATTAGTCCACCGCTGCCAATTAGTCACAGGACGCATCGCAGCCGCGCGCGCACACATATATACAAACACGCGCGCACGCACACACGCGCACACACACGCACTAAAACTGACAGCTCGCGCTTTCAGATCGGCCAAAGCGGATTCCTCTCGCGTGGCAGAACCGGCAGATGTTGCCACGCGAGAGGCTTCAAACATAAAAGCTTCAAACATTATATAAATAATTCAAAGAGTATTTACACCACGGCTAAGACAGATAGATAGACAGATAGACAGATAGATAGATAGATAGATAGATAGATAGATAGATAGATAGATAGATAGATAGAAGTTAACGTTAGCTTTTACACACTTGGATTATCATAAAAATAGCCTATTTGAATTATAAGCCCGGACAAAACTACACAATGAGCTTACCCAAAATAATTTATCTTTAATCACATTATTTGACCCATGGGGTTGTGAAGCTACACCACTATAGTGGCACCATTTTAATTTATTTATACTTCCTGTTTTTGGATAAAGCTGAAGCACAAACACTTTCATTGCTGACAGTAGCTGTAAATCTGCAGTAAGAGTTTATATTTATCCCCGTCCTTATGTAATACAGTTTGGTCATCACCAAAATAGTTTTGTTTGAAAAATATCTACCGCTTGCATGCTATTAGGCCTGCCAAATATTTAACTACTGTTGGCCCGTGTGATTTTTCTTTTTTATTTCTCCATATATTAGAAACCCCTGTCAACACCTTGATCTCTGGTTGTGAATTTCCAAATATAACTTAATGACATGATACCAAAGAGTTGTGTATGTGTGTGTGTGCTTTGTTTGGGTGTGCGTCAGTTTTCCCGGCGACAGCCCTGGCAGTCCGAGAGCACCGTTCTTAAGCCTAATCTAGTGGTTAATAGCTTTCGTTTTCATTGCTCGGTGTTCATATTTTGTGCAGCTTTCCGCTGGCTTTGAAAAGCTAATCTGTCCCTGATATAAGCG
The DNA here is from genome assembly GCF_963514085.1 of Chelon labrosus. Lineage (NCBI taxonomy): Eukaryota > Metazoa > Chordata > Actinopteri > Mugiliformes > Mugilidae > Chelon > Chelon labrosus. Next base: position 16,408,903 of record NC_140337.1, read on the forward strand.
CATTGGCTGGCTTGCCATCTGGGCTGTATTATAGAAGAGAGGAGAGGGCATTTGAATAATTGATATTTAGCTATTTATAGGAGGATTATTCTCTTCATGTCGCACCAGGGGATCGACGACTAACAGGATCTATCTATCTATCTATCTATCTATCTATCTATCTATCTATCTATCTGTTTTTAATGGTGAACAGTGGCAACCAAGTGGCTCAGTTGGTCTAAAATTTGTATTCCTGTCCATCGGCCTGTCCTTACATCTGTCCGTTTATCATCTGTCTATCTGTCTGTTCAGTGGGCTGTAGTGTATCCATCTGAAGTGGATTAGGGGTGTTATCAAAGCTAAGTAGGACTACTGTTCACACACACTCTTGCATATGCGCACACAACACACACACGCGCGCACACACACACATAGCTTACACATGCTGCTCTCACTCTATTGCACTCCACAAGGACCATTGACCATTGTTAGCCCTCTCTCAAGCCTCTTTCGCTTTTGTGCGTGTGTGTGTGCGCATATGTGTGTGTGTGTGTGTGTGATGGTAAACACTCTGATCAAACACTGCTTAACAAGCTGCCTGAACTGATAACAGAGGGAGAGGAGGAAGAGAGGATGAGAGAGGAAATAGAGAGGAAGGAAAAAGGGGTGTCGGGAGGCAGAGAGGTTACATATATATATATAAAAGAGGAATGGGGGGATGTGTGCTTTTGATCTTGATCGAATGAGCCTAGAATTACGTGTTACTTTTCAAGTTTTCCATGAAATGTCAACAATGAAATGTTTTAAGTGCAGAAAGTTTCCCACACTTTTGTTATTCTGCTCTTAGCCCAGCTCCGTGCCCAGGCACGATCATCGCCCTCCATTTTGTCATTTTATCTTTGTGACGTATTTGCTCCCTTATAGAGGCACGCGCTCAAGAGCAACAGGAAAGGCAAAACGAGGATCATGAGCCAGATGTTAACCCCGATGCACCGGCAGCTCGCGAGTTGACCCCTTTTCTCTCTGTCCTCCATCGGGTTCTGGTTAGGCCTGCGGTGTGCCGTTTCCTTCTACGATGTGTTACAAGAGACCCAAGGATTCATCCTTTCCGTGCTCAGCTAACCTTGTTCCCTTGAACTACTTTGCAGCTGGATGCACGGACCCTGCGACTCTTTCTTATCAAAGTGGAAGTGATAGACCCGTGACGCGTTTCGCTGTGCAGGTAAGCAGAAGTCATGTTCCAGTCGAATCATGATCCATGCCTCTAGCCTGTACAGACAGTCATGAAGGCTGTAAAGAAACAGTATCAGGTGGTAAAACAGCTCCAGTGGTCATTTTACTCAGATTTCACAGAGAAAGAGACGGTACTGTATTTTAAAAGTGAGCTGTAATAGCATATAGTGAGATATGTGTCTTTGAGAGTTGTGCCATCGCTGTAATTCAGGGCATTCAATTTAAAATGACATTGAAAAGAAATAGTATTTGAAAACGACGTCTCTCGGATTCTTGTTTAGCCGAGTAATCCACACAAAACATTTAACCAGACCTCTTCCTTCACCATCGAGTGGTTCCAGTGAAATGTTCAGAGCTTTGAATATTACAAACAGAACTCCATTCATCTCCATTATATTGTCATTTTTTTGTAGTCTGGGTGAACGTACCTGTAAGCGCAGGACACAAAATAGATACGAAGCTCATTGTTTTCTCTGTCATCGTTTGTTTCTGTCTCTCTGCAGTGATGGATTCACCCCCAGATGTTTTTGATGATTCTGCTCCTCAGATACATAACTTTGCCCCCACACGCAACTCGACAGATCTCTCTGGAGTTCACCCTCAGGGTGGCGCAGGTCGCCCTGCTGCTGCTGCTGCCGCCTTTAGACCTCCTGGCTTCCCGCTCATCCACCATCTCCTCCAGCCGGGCGGAGGCCCCAGGAGGATTGGAGGGCTACTCAACGCGAACCTGAGCAGACACCTGGAAGACCGAAACCTGGAAGAAGATGTAGTAGAAAGAGATGGCGAGCTAGAAGCGGAAGGCAGCGAGGAGGGAGCGATGGACGGGGAGGAGAACTTGTTGGGGGTTAAGAAGAGGCACAATGACGCCGCCCTCATGGCCGAGTGGAGCCAAGACATATTGAAGGTGAAAAGGATGAAGCTGGAGAGCCGTCAGAGAGATGGAGAGGCGGAAGAGGGAGGCAAGAGGCGCGAGGGAGGGAAGGAGGGAAGGAGAAGAGAAAGGGAGGAGCTGAAAGAACAGCTGGAAGAGGCGAGAGAGAGACTGCAGGCACTGCAGGAGAAAGTATGGAGGGCTTTTGGAGAAAAGCACCTGGCAGAAGAGGAGAAGAAAAGGAAGTGCAGAAACGGCGGTGGAGAAGGTGGAGGAGACGTAGATGACGGTATAACGGAGGAAGAGGAGGACATCACTGAGGGGATGTACGACGAAGAGGACATTGATGGTGGAGGGATGGACAAGGAGTCTTTCTCCCTCCTTTCTGCTTCCCCTTTTAACAGCTTCCACAAACGGAAAGAAGAGTTACAAAAAGACAGAGAGGGGCGGATGGAGAAAGGGAGAGGGCTGCACCTGGAGGGCGTGATGGAGGGAGCGGGGTTGTGGTTGGACTGCGGAGGACTGGTGAGAGGAGACTGGGACGGAGGGACAGAAGACGAGGGTGAGGAGGGAGGGCAGAAGTTTGCTCAGGCGCTGAAGCTGGAGCTGGGCAGCGCCGTGGCCCGGGTCATCGACAGAGTTCTCCGCCTTTACACCGAGATGACAGACTTCACGCCGTCTTCTCCCCCCGCCGCCATCTCTTTCCTCCCGTCTGATCCGGGGAACGACGGCGGGAAGGAGAGGGGGGTGTGGATGGGGCTGCTAGCAGGCGGGAGACGAGACACGGCGAGAGGTAAGGAGGAGAAAGCAGGAGGGCAGGATGGAGAGAGAGAGAAGCAGAAGATGAACAACGGGAGCACGCTGCCTCCTGGGCCGCCACATCGCTCCGAGCCGACAGATCTAGCCATGCCGTTGGCTGTCCAGAGGTCACCTGACACACGAAAGGCCTACCCACTCCTCGGCCCGCCTCTCTCTGCTCACCTCAATCCCTCTCACCCCAACCTCTCCCTCCATCACCCCTCTTTACCTCGCCCACCTCCTCTTTCACACCCTCCCATCTTACCACCGGCGTCACAACCCAAGGATCCCTCCTCCTCCACTTTCCATCCATCGTCATCCTCCTCTTCTTCCTCCTCATCTTCCTTTCCCGCACCTCCCCCTCCTCCTCCACCTCCCCCACCTCTCCCTCTCCCGTTGCTCCATTACTCCATGCAGCAGCTCTTCTCCCGCTCACTCCACCACCCTCAACTCCCCCACCTCCCGCCGTCCCGCAAGGACTATTTGAACTCCGACCCGTTCTTGGAGTTCTCGTCTCACCCCGCGTCTCACCACTCCTTCCCCCCGCTCCCCTTGCTCGGTCACCTGGACCCGTCACTAGCGCGCCACGCGCACGGCGGCCGGGAGAGGGAGAGAGGAATGAGGGGAGACGGTGGCATGCGAGGAGGGGGAGGAATGGACGGGGGAGACCTCTACCTGACAGCTGGAGGAATATCCTTTTGTTGGTGTGCTGGAAGGAGTGAGGGAGTGTGTTTATGTGTGTGTGTTCAGCGGGACGTGTGTGTCTCCTTAACTGTCCTCATGTGTACACCCAGGAAGGCCTGTCTCCGTGCCACCTGAAGAAAGCCAAGCTCATGTTCTTCTACACTCGCTATCCCAGCTCCAACACGCTCAAGACCTACTTCCCTGACGTCAAGGTGTGTGTACCCCATCACAGTCCTGGAACGAGACTTTGTCTTTTGGTTTTAAAAAGGGGTTTGAACTGTGCATACATTAAAACAAAACAGAAATGAAAACCCAATATAGTAGTAGAAGTAATATTGAAGCGGTCTTCCAGGAAAAGGAAGACCAAGAGTTACCTCTACTGTCAGGATAAGTTCATTAACCTTACAAATGACCAGATAACGGCACCTCAGATTTGAGTCCACGTTAATGTTTCACAGAGTTCAAACCGTCAACGGTTTCAAGCAGATTGTGTGAATCAGGCCTTGGTTGAACTGCTTTCCGGAAACAAAACCGATCTGGGGAGGACAAAGGATAAATAAACCCTGAACAGAGAACACTTTGTCAATTAAAAACTTTTTGGCCCGTACGGGGATCGAACCCGCGACCTTGGCGTTATTAGCACCACGCTCTAACCAACTGAGCTAACCGGCCATGAACGTCCAATTAAAACGTGGCGCTTCACCGGAAGTGATCAATCATGTGTTTGTATTTTTGTCTAAAGTCTTGAATAATTGAGAAGTTGAGAAACTATCCAAGAACATGTCCAGTCACACACCTGATGGTTGTAAGATATTCATCATAGTTCAAAGTGGGGAGACGTGAATCCCTGTGTCAGGTGTTAAAAACACACTGGTGTATACGGTTAAAATGACAATTAAAAACTTTATTACCTAATTACAGAAGGTTGCCGACTATGCTGCCGACAAAACAAGCTCACTACTATAAATGCCATCACTGGTGCAGCCCGCTATGTTGTAGGCTCTATGAAGTCGCGCTGCAGGAGTAGAAACCCAATGTTATTGTTATTATTTTAAGCCTTATATCTTATTAGATGTAAAAGAAAGACAGGTCTGGCCCAAAACAGTACTGAGAAAAGACGAAGGACCAATAAACCCTAAACAGAGAACACTTTGTTAATTAAAAAATTTTTGGCCCGTACGGGGATCGAACCCGCGACCTTGGCGTTATTAGCACCACGCTCTAACCAACTGAGCTAACCGGCCACGAACGTTCAACTAAAACATGGCGATTCAGCGGAAGTCATCAATCATGTGTTCAAAAGATGGCTGTCATTGGAATTAGACCTGGGTGTCAAACTCATTTTAGTTCAGGGGCCACATACAGCCCAATTTGAGCTCAAGTGCATTATGGAAATATTTATAATTAATGAGCTATCCTTTTACAAAACTTTAAAAAAAAAAAAGTTCTGTTCTGTCCGCTACTCTGACTAAAACAGTGGACAAATTAGGAATAGCAGTTACTGTTGTAGTACTCTGTTCTCTTATTTTACAGGAGGGTGGGTAAACCGCCTCTATTCTGAGTAGTCACTCTTTGCATGGGAGGTGAAGGGAAGACAGGTCTACTAAAATATTAAATTTGGGATGTGTGTATAGCAGCAGTTAGAATGTATGACTCTTTCTAGGGTGCAGAGAGACCTGATTAGTAAAAACTATATAGATGCTGGTTCAAAAGAAGTCGTGGCCCGTACGGGGATCGAACCCGCGACCTTGGCGTTATTAGCACCACGCTCTAACCAACTGAGCTAACCGGCCATGTGATGTAGCTACACGAGACTGTTTGAACCGGAAATTGTACTGTACATGGTCTCATGTGCGTTGAAGCGGTTAGAGAGCTGTCCCAATGTTTTAGCCTAAATAAAATGCAGAAATCTAAACATGCAGCCTATATAGTGCAGTAAATAGAACTTGGTTGTTGTCAGAAACAAAGCACAGTGACTTTATTGATGATCAAAACAGTCTATTTCTCTCTTTGTCACTGGACATGCTAAATGAAATCATGTAATAATAATCACCTCTCTCTCTCTCTCTGTCTCTTTCTCACTGTCCTCACCTGCTGTCCACTGTCTAGTTTAACCGCTGCGTGACCTCCCAGATGATTAAATGGTTCAGCAACTTCAGGGAGTTCTTCTACATCCAGATGGAGCGCTTTGCACGCCAGGCTGTCCGCGAGGCTCTCACACGGTTGGTTTGGACTGGCACTGGTTCATGTTTTATTTATTTATTTATTTATTTTTAAATCACATTATTTTATTTCATCAGACTTTCATTGCTTTATTTGGGTTTTATGTGGTAGCAACACGTTGGCAGAGCACTTCTACCCTGACTTTGATTTAGTCATCAGATATACTGCTCTCTGCACATTTGGGATTTTGTTGAATGAAAGATTTACGAATTACAAATGCTTTCTTGTTTTATACAACCGCGTAAAGCAGCTTGTAAACGAGCAAATTTAATAATTTACACAGTATTTGTAGTTTTAGAAATCCTTTTTGATACTCACTTATTTGTGTGCATAACATATTTTCTGGCAGCTGCTGCCCTGTTTACACCTCCCATCACTTCCTCTACAAATATATAAGATGTAGCAGGTAGTAGTTTGGTTTTGTGACCATTAACATGTCATACAAATAAGCACAACTGATTTCACTGTGACTGCATTTAAATGAGTCTATTTGTCGGTCTGTTTAATCCAGGGATGGTGCACCTCGTCTGGGCCGAGAGAGTCAGCTGCGAGTGGGCCGTGACACCGAGCTGTACCGCATCCTGAACATGCACTACAATAAAAGTAACATCTACCAGGTGAGGGGAGTGTGTTCACTCTAGCTCTCCGTCTGCTAATTGTAGACCTGTACACAGTCCTCGGGTGAGTGGTTTAATACGGTGAAATCATAATGCAATTATATTTAATGGATCGGGGACCTGGATTCTGATTCGCTCCAAGTTTTCCCTAATGGCACGACGAGTGTTTTTTTTTTTTTAACCACGAGGATTCCTGTCATTACGATGTATAATGCGGAGAATCTTATCATATGTCACGGCCTCGGTGGACTGCTATGAGCGGAATACATGTAAATACGTGCAGCAAGTGTCCTGGTGAAAATCAAATTACTAAAGTGTGAACCAGATGTTGCGGCAGAGTGCTGTTTCAGTGCTGCCTTGAATTTTAAATAAATCACCAGATGTGTCTGCTACTTGAACTCTGAAGCACTGACGTGGGCTCTAATCTGAGTTGTGGTTAATTGGCTGGTAGCACTAATGAACCTCTGCAGCATCTGGATTTCTGTTCTCACTGTAGGAAGATAATAGTCCTCGTAGTAGTTGTTACTGTGAAATGTCAGACTATAAACTAGAAAATAATGAAAATATTGTGCTGTAGCAATACTACAGATTCAAAATAAAGTATCTTACAAGAAAACTCAAGGCTATGCTTGGGTGTAAATATTCAGTAAGCTCTCGGGTGTTAAAAACAAAGCTATGCTCATTTCAAACATGCTTAATTGTCCTAGCAGAGAAACCAGGGTCTAATTAATAATAACATTAGTAGCTGTAGCTCCGCACATCTACAAACGTGTCATCTTTTTACCCTGCAGGTGCCAGAGAGGTTCATCGAGGTGGCTGAGGTGGCTCTGAGAGAGTTTTACTCAGCCATCTGGACCGGGAGAGACAGCGACCCCTGCTGGAAGAAGGGAATATATAAAATCATCTGCAAACTCGACAGCCCCCTGCCAGACGCGTTCAGACTGCCCGGCTGCCCCGTCGGCTGATGACGCCGCCATCGGCCACAGTTTTAACTAAAAGAGAGAACGTTTATAAATCACGCTGGTATGAGGTCGTTCATTTCCACGGTTCGGCTCATTCGCTTTGAAGAAGTTAAAAAAAAAAAGATTATTTACGACAGTTAAAGCATTTATCTAGACATAGAGTGTCATTCACCCAGGCTCAATGGGGCGACACACTCAGCGCTGCTGTCTTGTGACCTTAGCATTGAATTAAAGTGGACAGAGCAGGAATTCCCTGTCCAAACATTCTTCAGCCGTCAGCTGACCTGTGAATTCCCACTGCTCCTACACAGGTCTGATAAAACTATCTTCAAATTTAGACACACAGAGCAGTTTATCATTAGCTGTCTGGAAATGTGGATAGCTGTTTGTCACCATGAGATGGTCAGATGTGTTGTCCAGGCTCCAAACCCGCACAGAACTGATTCACATTAAAATCTAATTTGCATTCCCTGGAAATAACTTGTGAAATACCAGAAAAAGCCCCTATTCTACGCCACCGTTTCCAGAAATACTTTCACATAAAGAAAATTCCAGCTCCCTGATAAACACTTTTAAATAAATAATAAAAAAAAAAATACTGCAGTATAATGATGAACAATCACAGCCAAGCATTTCACTGCTGCTCTCCCTTAGGGATGTCCATCATTAAACAGTAAATATGCTTTTTGCTAGAAACTATTTAAGGGAAACTTTTGTTACGCATTGTTAAAAATATAAGACTTTAAATGTGAGGTTACCCTCGGTTTCATCGCACAATCTGGTCAGTGTTTCCAGTCAGCTGCTTGTATATCCATCAACATCCAACATTGAGTTATTATAGAGCTTTTGTACATGACGGCACAATCAATCAAAGTGTAACTACAATTCTGTCCAGTGGGACAATATACTGAATTTAAAATTAATGTTTTGCTGTTTCCTGGATGTGCTCTTATTGTTGAAATATTTACTTATGATTTTTTTTTCAGTGTTACACTAAACTAAATAGGCCACTTGCACAATTAGTATATATATACTGTATATATATATATCAGCTGTTGTTTCCTATTGAGGGAACTTCATTGTATATCATGACTCTTTTATCTAGAAGAAAGTTTCAGTTCATGAGCTAGTTGGTGGTGTGTTCAAGTGCATGTTTCCTACGTTTGCATTTTGTATTGTATTCTGTTATGTTTCTCTCTTTTATATTGTACATAATTCTGTATTCTTTACTGTAGGTCTGTGCCTCATTCCAATTTTGGTGAATTCTGGTGTTTAAACTTATCGAATTAAAGTGATTCCAAGCTTGAGTCGTGACGTTTTGATGCCAGCTCACACACACATGCTTGGTGGTGTTCAGGTCCTGGTAGCCAGCAACACTAATGCCATCATATTTTAAGCCTTTAATCTAACAACACCACCACAGTAACACACACACACACATTTAAGCACACATTCTCACTGACACTAATACTTGGATGATGGCTTTGTAAGAGGCTCTGCCCGGGACTAAGTCTAACCACCTGAGACAGCGCCACACACACACTCTCTCACACAGACACACCATTTCTCCGGTGGTATGTGTCCTTGTTTTGACTCACATGCTGGACAATGAGTCTTGTCACATAGAACCTAGTTAAGGGAAGGTATGTGCTCCACATAGCAGTTTCAATTTGATATTTTGGGGAAATAAGGAATAGAAGTTGCACATGGGCCCAACAGAGTGCACATATACACTCGCTTTCCTCTTTACTAGTGAAAACGAATGTGTTCTAATATAACAGTCCTGCGCTAAATCTTAGAATCATCAAGGTTAAAGGGGAATTACCATTTTTTACAATCTGGACCGTATTTCTGGCATAAAATATGATCTCACCCATATAACTGATGTCATTTGGAGTCATTCGGACGATATTTAGATCCAGCAGAGCACCACGTATATCCATATAGTGGGAGTGAATGGGGCACCGAAACGCAATCTCTAAATAACGCATTATCTGCCGCGAAACCTGTTCATTCCACCAATATTTTGTTATTATACGCTAGTGCTATTCCCTGTTGAGTCCGGAGTTACATGTTATCATCATCCAGGGTCTATAGATTGACCTACTAACTTAAATATCATCCGAATGACTCCAAATTCCACAAAAGTTATATGGGTGAGTAAACGATCGCATTTTATGCCAGAAATAAGGTCCAGGTTGTAAAAAACAATAATTCCCCTTTAAGGCCTTTGTCCATATTAGAGAATGAGGACCACCTATATCATCCTGCATTACATTCAGGATAATTGAAAACTGGACTCAGCACCTGGATAAGACCAATATGTATATACAGTGTATTGCACATAAATTACTTTATGTGCAAAACAGGGTTGTGCAGTGGCAGTGTGGAGGGGGGTGACTCCAGGACGCTGGAAGTCACTGTTAAGCCTTCTCGAGGTGTCGTGGGCCTAACTTAACGAAACATCGGTGAAAGGAGGTGCCCACTTGAAAACCCCAATGACATGCTGCATACTGCTGTTGTTTAGGCAAGGTTCCTGTTGTCTTCATATTGCTTGGTAGCTATGGTTAGCTGCTAAGCGGGCCATACAAGCCAGAAGCGTTTAGTTAGTTTATGTTTTACAGTGTTTGAAGTATCCTCTGCTGCTCAATGGGCTTACAAGCCAGCAGCTTTTACTTGGTTTATGTAGATTATAGGTTAATTGTCATATCACATGACCATAGGTTTGGTAGGGCCTCTTAGTTGAACAGGGCCTCTAAATGTGTTTTGCCTGGGATCTTGGCACAAGGGATTGTAACATCTTATCCTGTGTATTACTGAATGTTAAAAGCATCCAGGTTCAGTTTCTGCAAAGGTAACTTAAAGGCTGACAACAAACTGCAGCCTGACTGTGTAAACCACATAAACAACTTCTCACAGCTCGCTGCTGAGTAGATCTAAGCAGGAACTGCTAATCTTTTAGAAAATGGGGAACTATATTTAATCACATTGCAGGTAAGGGAAATTAAAAACTCAGTGCAGTCTAATGGTGTTTTTCTGGCGGTCTTGAATGATGAAACCCACGGTGGACATGGGTCATGGGTCATGAGTAAATGCATTTCTAGTGTAGAGGTGAATTTAGCAGCTGTATATAAATGGTCATATGACACAAGTCACAAGGTTTGATTAAGCATTCTGGGAAAGAAGTAGTACCTCCCATCTAAAACATGCACACACACACACACACACACTCACAGTAGCCTCTCAAGTAGCTCGACATTTGACCACATCACACTGAAGGGTTCAATGAGTGTGCTGATCTGCTTCGAGTTAAATTTGGAAGAATGACATAATTGTAAATCTGATTCATCGCATTTCCACCCTCTTCTCCCACCTGCTTCCCACAGTCCCTTTTTTAGTTTAGTATCTTTCAGCTGAAAACAGCCGCAATAAATGCGATGAAAATCGTTCCTTATGACAAGCAGCGTGAAAGTGTGACAAAAAAAACTAAACGATTTAAAACGCATTCAGAGGTGGACGCGCAAATGTGGGGAAGTCCCACAGAGGAGAAACCGCTAGAGAGGATCTTGGACGCAGTCTTGTAGTTTCGGACAGTTTGACAGTGACTGACGAGGATTAAAAAAAAAAAAAAAAAAAAAACACATGAAAATATCACCGGAAATCTAATAAAATTACCTTCAAAATATAAGCGTTTCACTTAAATCGCCCCAAGAACAATCAGGTGAGTTGAAATTTAGACTTTTTTTTTTTTTATTTTAAATAAGACAATGTTTTTTTTAAATTGTTATTCTTTCTTTTTTTTTTTTTTAATTATGGTACATTGCTTGTCTCCTGATTTCCCCCTTCAGTTTTCTAAATATTTGCAATGGTAAAATAAAGGCTTGCTAAAATGTACCTATAATGCATTGATGCTTTAAATTAATGTTCATCATAAATCAAATTATACAGTAAATATACCTTTTTTATTTATCAGTTAATATCACAGCGACAGTTTTCGCCCGTTCACCTTTTATTTTGAAACATTTGAGCGGAAGTGGTTCGTGGTGTTTGTGGCTGCCTTCACGCTGCTCTCCCTCCAGACGGGGGGACCGGGCCGTTGGACGATGGCGTTACCGGTGCTGCTGCTGCTGGAGCTGGCCCTGTACATCAGCTGTTTCGTCTGCGGGATAGTCACCGCCGCGTCCCTCACCATCGTCCAGGTGACTTTTAACCTGTAAACTGTTCTGCTTAACGGTCGCGCTGATATCCTCTTCCGGGGTAGACTTTCCAAGTGCGTGCGTCTCAAAAGTTCTGGAACGTGAACCAAAAACGAAAACGAGAGTTTTGTTTTTATGTGCGGAGCTTATGTTGTCGCTACAAAACAATACTTTGTGTTTATTTCGTTAAATAATTTACTTAATGTGTCGTAATGTTTGCTTTAGAAATGGCTGCCTTCTTTTCTGGATCAAAAATGATTGAATTCCTTTTTTTTTTGCTGGGCCAACGGCAGAGCGCGAGGACACGCGCTTTCACTTCTGATTTCCTACTAAAGCAAACGAGTTAGTCGTTTTTTTTTGTTGTTGTTGTTGTTGTTTTTTTTAAGTAAATGTGTTGTTGCTACTTTTCCAGGTGCAAACTAACCACTTTCACTTCAAGCTGTTTGTTGGGAGACGCCATAAACGCGTCTTATTAATTGTGACGCTGTCTCTTCGTAGCCAATCAGAAAACGCGCGTGTGTTGGACGTTTGAGTAAGAGCGTCTCATCATGTGACGCCGAGGCTCCTCGTGCCCCAATTACTCTCTGTGCTGCCTGTTGATAGAAGTCAGGTGCCGCAGTTTAGGCGTCCACAGGCTGCTTGTCTTCTCTGTTTGTCCTGTTCCCAGTTGAAGACAACATCCGAGGGGACCGTAATTCATCTGTCTGTCCTCTTCCCAGGGTAACTTCGGAGGTCGGTGCATGCTCTATGGACTGGTCAACTTCACCGCCTCGACTAAACTCATCGGGGTCCAGTCCTCCAGCTCCCCTTCTCTGTGCTATTTTGTCTCCGCCATATCCATCCTGGTGGCAGTGATGTGCTTCTCCCTGTCTCTGTACTGGGGGTACACCCTCTGGTTCGACAGGGACCAAACAAGGTGTGTGTGTTGCGTACACCGATCAGGAATAACATTATGACCACTGACAGGAGAAGTAAATAACATTGACCATCTTGTGACAATTAAATGTTCTGCTGGGACACTTTTAGACCTGACATTCATTCCTGTGGATGTTCCTTAGACATGTAGCACCCACCTAGACCAGACCAGACACCCCCACCCCATAGCAATGACACTCCTTGAGCAGGATGCAGCCTGACACGGACACACACACACAAAAACAGTTTAGGAACAACTCCAAAAAAAAAAACATGAAGAACAGCACAAGGTGTTGACCTGGCCTCCAAATTCACTAGATCCCTATCTGGAACAAGCCTGAGTCTACTCCACATCGACTGTGTGATACAATGAAACGGCAAAATGGACGACACCCCACCCAACACAATAAAACCGTTTGCCACAAGGACATGGCCTCTTTTAGACAGAGTCACGTGTCACATTTCTGTAGATTGTCAGCATGTTCTCGTTTGGTCAGAGTTCAACGTTGCTGCTGTGTTTTGTTTTTCCTTCGCAGGGAGCGCATGTGGATGAACATGGTCATAGTCCTGTGCGGCGTCTTCCTGTTCTTCCTGCTCATCACGGGCTGCATGTTGAAGATCGGCCGGGACTCGCTGTGCAACTCCGTCACGCACACCGTTCCCAACATCACCAGGTGGCGCGAGCACGCACACACACACACACACACACACATGAACAGATATGCCGGCACAAAACCAACCTGCTTTACCTTCTTTCTTGCATGAATCTTGAATGTGAAACCATATACACATTGTGTAATGTTTCTTGCTGTAGTCATGTCACACTGATCTCATGACTGCTGTGGCTTTTGTCACACTGAGTTAGCAGAAAAAAATGACTCTTTACATGACTCAGCCTACACTGTTCAGCCACAACATTACGACCACTGACAGGAGAGAAGTGACTAACTTTGACCATCTTGTGACAATACAATGTTCTGCTGGGAAACTTTTGGACCTGGCATTCATTTGTGTGGATGTTCCTTAGACATGTAGCTCCCACCTAGACCAGACCAGGCACCCCCACCCCATAGCAATGACACTCCTTGACGGCAGCAGCCATCCCCAGCAGGATGCAACTCAAGAAAACATGAAGAACAGCACAAGGTTTTTGACCTGGCCTTCTAAATTCACTAGATCCCAAACTGATCAAGTATCTGTGGGATGCCAGGCACCACAGGACACCCTCAGAAGGCCCATGTCTATGAGTCAGAACTGTTTTGGAGGCACAAGGGAGACCTACACAATATTAGTATAATGTTATACCCGATCGGTGTATATAACAACTCTTTTCTCAGCCATAGATAATGATTTAACTTTTATTTAATAGCAACCCTGTGAGTTTTAAGTTAACCCATCACTAGCGTAGCATCTGCTGCATAAACTGTGAGTCTTACATATGTAATGTTCTATGCTGAGTCTCAAAGGAACTGTTGCAGCCGTTCTCTGTCTTTGTGTCTAACATTCATTCGGTCTCTGTCTCTCAAGCTGTGCAGAAGCTCAGACTCAAAACTGGGTCAGTCCGCTCAAAGGAGGAAGATTCTTCACGGGTCTACAAAAAGCAGAGGTCAGAATTTTTTAATTCATGAGTTTTATTTGATAGAATCTAGAAATCACATTTTATTTACTTTGAATTTGTCGGCAGCCGTGTAAATTCGTGCCCCGATTTCATTTGATTGAAGTTACAGAAAGGTCAAGGCTCCAGCAGCACATGTGGTGTATGGGGCAGCTGTGTCAGACCAACTAGAGAGACGTTAAAAGTGCTGCTGGTGTCTTGAGCTTTTTACAGTTTCCTCCATGAACCTTGGTAGCGAGTAAAGTACATACATTTTTTTTTCTACAGACAATTTAATTTACTTCTATTAGAGACTAAAAACAGATCTAGGACTAATCCACATATACAGCAAACACAATGGTTTATTCTTTAACTGAACCCCAGGTATTTGAAAGCATTCAGCATCTTACAGAGGCAGCTTCATTTAATCACGAAGCTTCATCTCAGGATCTAAAAGCCGTGCGTCATGTCCTTCCCCTCCCTGTCTCCCTCTCAGACGGCCGTGTGGGTCAACTTCTTCTTCTGGATCATCATCGGGGTTCTGGTGTTCGTTCAGAGGTACCAGGGTTCGGAGTCCAAGCTGATCGTGGGAGGACCGGCTGGGGCGCTTTTCGGCGAACCGGGGGCGACGCCGGAAGAGACCGAGCCGTTTTTCAACAATCCCGCGAGGGCGCAGCAGTGACGAACGGGGGGCGGGGGGGGGTGTCATGAGGGGAGTTAGAGAAACGCAGACATTATGCAACAATTACATGAGGGTAGATGTGGTGGCGGGTAAATACATGTATAGGACGGTGTTCAGCTGAGTACCAACATGCTTTCAGGTTGTATATAAAACTGAATCACAGCTCTTGTTATCTACTTTAACGCGCGGAGAAAAGAGTAATACGACGAGGATGGGATTCGAACCCACGCGTGCAGAGCACAATGGATTAGCAGTCCATCGCCTTAACCACTCGGCCACCTCGTCTGGTGCTGCGACGCCAAAGAAATCGAAAACCAGGCCGAGCGTCCGCGTGTCTGACTAAACGGGCCTGACGTGAAACCTAATCCTCAGGCTGAAGCGTTATCTTTGTTCATATTTACCCGTCCACCACATCCGCTCTCTTGCCAAAACTGTTTCAGGTGTAAGTCTGTAGACACAGGAACGTGTGTCGGTTCATTCATCCGGTTTGTTTACACACACGGCAAATGTTGGGAGTGTTTATGGCAGGCATTCGTTTTATATTTCACTCGTATGTTGTACTTTTTATATGACTGGCAGATGTTTCTTACATGAAAGACATTTTATATGAACACAAAGGCCTTGATAGATGAATAGGTCACACTTCATCCTAAGCCGTCTGTGTCATTCAGACGGATTCACTAAGAGATCTTTGTGATGATGATTACTGATTATTTTATTTGACGTTAAACCTAATTTAATTGTATTTGATCTGGGGATACTGTGCCTATTTAAAAAAAAAAAAAAAAAAGTGAGGATTTCAAATATTTGGTTTGTAATGATGACACAAGACACTGTTTGTGTTCCACTGTGGGAACCAGTAGAGCCAGGAGGACAACCACACATGTCCCAGTCTCATGTCTGTGGGAAGGAGGTTGGACGATGTCTCCCTCTGCTGGCTGAGAACAAATAAAGACGGTTGTGCTACGGACACTTTTGTGATGTTTTATGTGTTTCCCAAGTATATGATGACTGCTTCGTTCAGTGCAATGCTCCATAATCTTCTAATTTCTGTAACTCCTCATTTAATAAAAGCTGAGATCCACTGGGTTATTTTTTAAGACAAGTAGTACAAGTAAAGGTCTTTATTCCAGTCTTTATTCTCCATCATATAAACTGAGTGTCGTCTAATCCAAGTAATAAACCGTAGTGACTTTAATCCTAAACAGACCGAACAGCAACACTGTTTGGGTTTTGTGCCATTTCACCACACTCAATAAAACCAGCTTTTAGACATTGCTGCAAAAATTAAGATTTATTAGCCAACATCTCTAGAAATAAATCTGATTTATGAACTGGTATCCGTTACCGAATGAGTTACCCCACAGATCAAAATAGATGGAAGGAGCTTACTGCTGCCGTTACAGCACGACTCCTTCTCTCTTTCCTTAACTAATCTAACTAATCTCTGTGGATTACGTGACTTTACCGGAGCCCAGGAAGACGGTAGAGGAAGAAGAAGAAGAAGAGGGAACGAAAGAAAGGACAGGTCGGATAGCTGGGAGGTTTACATTGGTGGGGAAAAAGAATCATCTACAGGTGGTGTCATCCTTGGATTTACTGTCTGCTTTTATTTCCTGACAAAGAGCTCTGGAGAACAGCGATCACTGCTTCAGACTTGAGTCTCAGAAGAAGACCACGAGAAGGCTCGAGATTATTCTGACCCTGGAGTCCGAGGTGAGGCATTCTTGTTACTGTTTGACCGCTGATGATGAACAGAAGCTGTGTGTTTGTAGAGAGAAGTTAAAAAAGAGATAGTGGTGGTAGGATAAGATAAAACATAGAGAAGAGCAGCGGACACCATGAACTGAGCTGAGCCCTGATAAGCCTCTTTAAGCCACTTCACTCTCCACAGATCAAATGTTCTGTTTTAAACCTGTTCATCTGCAGCCACTGATTCACTCTGTCTGCTTTAGTTTTGGCTGGAGAGTTCAAATTGTCTGCCAAATTAAAAAAACCCAAAAAAAAAAACAGCAGAGTCCGTTATAGCCTTTGGTTTTGACCTCTGACCTCCCGTGCGTCTGTGTCCAGGACATGTCAAAAGACCAGTGCGAGTCGGTGGTGGCGAGCGTGGAGTCCCTCCTGAGCGACGCCAGGAGGATGCAGCTGCAGTGCCGAGAGCGCAGCGAGCAGCTCTCCGCGGCCGCCGCGCAGCTGAGGGAGGAGTCGTCCGCCCTGCGGGAGCAGTGCGAGGCCACCCAGCTCGACATGGCCCGCATCCGCCGGCAGCTGGACGAGCTCATGGACACCAAAGCGGCCTTCGAGGCCAGGGAGAGGCAGGCGAGGAAGCTCAGCAGGCACCTGTGAGGGAGACGTGAACAGATCCAGTATCCTGCCTGAACCCGGGACTGCAGATGGGAAGTAGCTATTTGCTAAATCTGGTACAGCGTATCTTCTCCCTTTTTAAGTGATTAATGCATTTTGTACATGGTCCCTGTAAGAAATAAACTAAATAAACTAAAAACTAAACTGTGAGGCGGCCTCAAACGAATTGATCAGCAAACAAAAGAAAGGAGGAGAGGTGGATGTGTAGAAGCTCTAAAGGAAGAATATTTGAGTAATTTAACAATAAAATAATTATCGTTTGTGACATTTTTGGTTTCTGAGTGGCCTAAGAAAAGAAACAGATCATCCAGGAGTCAGGAGAAGAGAAAGACTAGGAAGAGAAAAAGCACTTTATTCATTAATCCTTGCTGCTATGTGAAAAATGTAAATACTCCAACCTTTCCTCTTACTTCATGTCAAATAAACGCTTTGAAAACAGACTCTTGGCTCCGTTCTGTTGCTTTCTACTCAGTTTTATCTCAGATCACACGACAACACAGAGTTTTGAAACTAAACACACACGTACGTCTGATTGTTTATCGTTTAATCTGATTAGGGCCGTATTGACGTTTATCTGATTTAATACCCACCTCGTCACGAGAACAAAATCCCTCCCCGCGCTCTTCCCGCTCTTGTGTGAAGATGAACTCATCTCTTTAGAAAGTTGATGACCTCAGCTTTGTCGGTGCTGTGCGCGATCTGGTAAACACGAGGGCTTACAGTGCTCCGGTTAAGAGGTCAGTCACAGACTTGGAGATTACTGCACGGAAACTCTGACCTCCACTGACCTTTCAGCTGTACTGTGGTTGTGTAGTTTTGCTTTTAATGTGGTTCAGTGGTTTGGGTTCACAGAAAAAGGAGAACACAGACGTCTCCTGCTAGTATTTACCAAATTGGGGCCGTAAAAATGAGCCAAAATTAGAAGAGGGTTCCTGTACAATTACAGTATGTATCACCCATTTTGAAAGATGTCTGCTTCCGGTGTACAAGGTATACAATCCCTCTTTAGTTTGTTAGAAATGCCTCACTGGGCTTTTTAGGTTATTTAAGTTTTTAAAAGTTAACTTTTGTCCTTTTACAGCTTTATTTTGAAAGGCTGTAGCAGAGAGGGAGGAAGTGACCAGGTCCTCCTTTTGCTACGTGTCCTCGCTCTTCTCAGTTCATGGGACCCACCACGTAGCACGTATTAATTTGACATGATCCAGACGCCCTTCCTGAAAATCTATTTAAAAAGAAACACTGTGCATAGAGCTAGAGAAACTAAATAAAAACCTGGATCTTGATGTCACACACACAGAGTCTCACTCACACACACAAGAAGCTTGAGTCGTAAAAGATTAAAAATTTAATCGGCATCATAAATCATTCTATAAATACATGGCTGTCATATCATTAAGAACACGTTTTAAATAGCAATAGGTACAAACAAGCAGTGGGGTGGTCTTGCAGGAGGTAAAGGGTGCAGAAGAACAACGACAGTGTGCCGGGTGTCGGTCGACGAGGCAGAACCGGAGCGGTTAGTGGCGTAGAGCTGTGAGGGAATGTGAGTGAGCTTGGCGTCTTTTGCCGCTGGGACCGTCCCACTATCACCGCTCTGAAAGACAAACGGGGAGGGGGGGGGGCGAGTTAGAGGGAAATAAACCGCTGCGGTGCCACGGTCACACTGTGTGCTAGAGGAAGGCTTACTTTCAACTTTCTTTTTTAGAGGTGACAGCGCTGCTTTCGCCTGAAAACAAAAAAAAGAAACGTTCATATGAGGCAACGGAGGACTGGAAACTAAAAAAATAAGGTGTTTAAAGGAGCATGGTGCCAATTTTTACCTTCTTGATGGCAGTCCAGTCTTCAAGGATGTCAATCTCTCTCAGCATGTAGACAATGAAAGGCCCTGAGACACAGAGGCAGCCTTTTCAGATCGTCTGAACGCATCGATTTATTAGTCATAAAAAACGAGCAACACGTTACACATGGCTTTACCTGAGACCAGAGCTACTTTCTTTTTTCTGTCCGACCGTCCCAGAAGGTTCTTTCTTTTACACTTCTTGCCCTTCAACTCATCGCTCCACTCTGGAAAGAGAAAGCACAGCGTCAACTTCTAGTCTTTGTTCCGCGCTGGTACAAGGCAACGTTGGCAAGCCTCCATTGAAGGCTTTCAAAAGACTCAATGTCATGCGCTTTCAGACATCGACACAGCAGGTAAATTCAAGTTGAGGTGTGAAAAAATGTCTCTTTGTGTTTTGTTTTCTACAAAATCAGTCTTTGAGGCATCACACGTTGCCTTCCATCCTCTCTGGGGAAGACCTAGCTTCTTTCAAACATCTGAAGACAATGCCAAGTTTATTACGTTTTTGGAGCTCTCTACGCAGGACGTCCTCACGCAGACTCGTGGCGTCTTTCTCCACAGCACCACATCCTGCAAGTCTCATGACAGCCTGGCTCAGAGTACGGCTGCTAAACTCTCCAGACCCACTGAAAACATTTGGCCGCCTTATGAAACCAATTACAAGACCAGAGTGGCTCCTAAACTGTTGAGCGTCTTAAATCCTGTATCAAACCACGTCCACAGTCTTAGGGGACTGAGATAATACCATAGTAACAATGAAAAATATTTTGAAAGGTTGCGAATGAAAGTGTAAAAATGCTATCTTATCTTACTCTCTTCCTTCTTCTCTTTTTTTCTCATGGTGCATTAGGCTTCAAACCTGGTCTTAAAACCCGCTGCATGAAAGTTTAGAGAGTTTGAAGCTCCCATGTGGAAATGATGAAACACTCCATGCACATTTTATTTCACTGTTTATTAATCAAAGTGCAGGAGCACAACTCGGAGATGTGACGAGGCCTCTTCAGTCACTCTGAAACAGCAGAGCTCCGTCGAAGCCGTCCAGGTCTTGGATTTCTTGCTGTCTGCCGATGTCCTCTGTCTCTGTTCTCATCGCTGCACGCTTGTCCTCCAGAACTTCCTCTTTGCTCAGTTTCCTATGAAGCCTTCTGGAGTTCTGAACGAAGGACGTCGGTGTGTCGTCTCATGGCGTCTCTCTCCATTCTCAGTGACTCGTGCATGAGGCCGAGAACCTTTTCGCTTTTGAGTCTTTTGCGGATGCTTTCAACTTCAGAGAACAGCGCGCAGGCTGATCTCCCGAGGGCTTTGGTTTCTTCTCTCAGCTTGTTGGTCTTCTCCTCCAAAGCTTGTTCCTTCAGGAGCTTTGTCTTCAGCGCCTGGTTCTCTCTCTGCAGAGTCTTATGCTGGTGGATGAGAGTCTTTGCCTTCAGTGACTTGTATTCTGCCTTGAAGGAATAATTCTCGTCGATATTTTGGATTTCTTGAGTGACTCTGTCATTTTCTTTCTTCAAGGTATCAACCTGCTCCTTCAGAAGATCGTACTTGGACTTCCAGTCTTCTTCGAGCCTCGGCGTGTGTTTTAGTGAAGGCTCTGTTATGTTCCTGCATGGCTTTCTCCTCAGCTCGCAGTTCTTTGTATTTGTCTTTTAAAGTCTTGCTGATCTCGAGGTGATCGTTGACGACCTGGATCTGCCCGAGTAAGGCGTCATTGTCTCTTGTCAACTTGTCCATACGCTCCATCGTGTCAGCCCACAGGACACCCCAGCCTTTTGACTGGTCATATTCTTTGTGGATAAACTGGAGCTCCTGCTGCAGGGCGCCATGTTGACGAAGTGTGGCTTCTCTCAACGCTTTCGTTGCTTCGTTCATCTTGCGCAAAACTTCTTCATTCTGGATGTGTCTGTAGATATCCTGAATCTCCTGCTGCAGAGCGTCATTCTGTCCGCTAATGGAGTTATTCTCTGCTTCTGCAGCGTTGTAGGAGTCATCCAAAGCTCTGACGCGAAGATGCGTCCTCTTAAGTTCGAGGATGTCCATTTCTATGGCTTTGTTCTGCTGTCTCATTGCCTCTGTAGCATGTTTCAGTGCAACACACATTTCTTCTTTTTGGACTTGCTCCTCCAGGTCTTTAAGTTCTTTCCGGAGCTCCTCATGCTCTTGTTTCACAGCTTCGTATTCAGCTTTCATTTCATTCAACCTGTTCGCTGCGGCGTTTTCTTTCAGGTTTGTCTTGAGAGCTTGAATTAACTGCCGTAGTGTGGGACTGTCAAAGCTCATTGTCTCCTTTGACAACTTCATAGCCTCGTTCAGTCCATCACGGGAGCCACGATTTGGAACCAGGCTTGTGTCCTCCAAGCTGCTCCTCTCCAGGGACAACGATCCACTGGACGGCAGTGAGCAACAGAGCTACTCGTTGATGGACTGCATGCTCACACTGAAGCTGGCCGCTGTGTCTCCGTGTCTCTGGGGGAAGTCCACGTTGTTCAGCGATCCTCTGGACAGCAGCGACCAACGGAGCTGTTCGTCGCAACGCATTTCTTCGAAGTTTGATGTGAAAATACTCCTTACTGCGACTGTGACTATCAGTAAGAGTGTGTGTGTGTCTTCTTGCAATGGCAGGTAGATATACAGATTCTTTAGAATGTTGCTCAGGTCAGCTCAGGTGTGTCTAATACTGGATACTACATAATCTGCTGTCATGAAGAGTTATGGTGTCACAGTCTGCATTTGTTGCCGGTAGTTGTGTCTATAATTTAATAATAATGTGCCGATCGATTGATTCCTCGCAAGTTGGGCGAGCATAATGGAAAATACCACAGACTTGGATCAGTACAGCTCTAAAATAAACATTGCATGAATGTAGACTTGAACGCTCAGTCAAAAAACGACAACAACAGCAGGGAGAGAACAAAGAAAACATGCTATGGAAATGTCACAATCACGGTTCATACCAGTTAATACATACCAGTGATGCTAATGACAGCGTTGGTAACATCTTTGATTGTCTTTTACCTGAGGTGAGGTCCATGTTCTGTCTGTCCTCCTCCAGTCTCCTTATCTTTTCCAGCAGCTCTGTCTTCATGGCATCAAACAGCAACGTCCGCTCACTCTGAAAGACACATTTTTAGCAGAAGTTATAGGAGGGTACACATTGCTATGTTTGTTCTGTAATCAGTCTGGTTGATAAAATGATCTCGACTGTGCGAGTGCAGTTCACAGCATATGTGCGTTTATTACCTCCAGGTGCTGCCTCGCACCTTGTATTTCACACTCGTGCTTGTGTTTGATCACCTGCATACACAGCTCTCTGTACACTCCTGCAGAAACAAGACAGGCTTTAGACAGTTGAAACTGCTGAAAGAGATTTTTCATTATTAATCACGTGCTTGTCTTGCTCGCTTTGATTTCGGGATGTCAATGAGTCCCACCGTTAAAAAACACTTAGGAGAGAACTAAGTGAATAAAACTCACCTGCTCCTACAATTCAGTTCAGTTCTCTACACTGAGTACTTTTAATGTAATAATTCACAATCTGTATTTACAAAAATAGCAAACCTCAGCTGAGGAATTTTGTTAATCTTGATATTAAAGAAGAAATAAATACGTTAAAACCTTTTTACACAAATGCTTCTGCACTGATTATATCAAAAAAAAAAAAGTACAGTGACTACAGATAAAGGTGAGATGACTGAACACCTGTAGAAGAATGATAGCCTGGGTGCCAGCCGAACTTAGTCCCGCCCACAACATTTGAGGTCTGGAAGTTCGGTCTGGCGTTGCTCCGTTGAGGCGCAATTATGCTCGAACAGGAGCTGTTCGTACCAATCAGATTCTCAGGGCGGGCTTTATACGATGATGGACAGATGATCAACAGTAACGTAATCAACCACGTCACCAAAGAGCGCTTGGGTTGTATTTGTTTACAACAAAGAGGGCTGCCGCTGGAGAACTGAGATGTGTTGGATTCGCGTCCCAACCGTGCTATTAAGGACTGACAGGACCGACAAATGCGACACGATTTGTTTGCTGTTTTGTGGAGATGTAATCCTAAACTGAGAACTTGTTCGTATACGCATTCACCTTTAATATTTATCTCAAAAATGATGGCCGTGTTGGTAAGTACTCTGTGTATCCTTAAATTCTTTTTACAACACCGGCAAAAATCGTTTACACTCATCTTCTTCTTCTACTTCTTCCAGCGTGCGTGCAGTTGAGTTCCGCTTAACATACGTCACACACTCCGTTGCTCTGATTGGTTATAGGTCTATCCAATTGAGTGCAGAGGCATTTTTTTTTCCTGGTTCGGTTGAAACACGGCCCATAATCACAGCCCAATGGAGCGGTATCAGACTCACATTCTGACTAGAATTGAGTATGGCTACGTCAGGCTAGAAGAATGAACCCCTTTAGAAGAAATAACGTAAATGCAGACATGCGACACAAGTGTTTCTGACTTCGGCCCATGACCACCATTTTAAAAATGTGTATTAACAATTCCTTCAGCTGCAAGGTTTTTGAATGTTTTCTTGCATGAACTGCTTCTTTCCAGCCCGAAAACTAATCTTGAAACCTGATTCTAATGCTATATTAAAGGTGTGAATAATGTTCTTACTGTTTTGTAGCTGCATTGTAATTAGGGAAACTACCAAAGAGCAATTTTATCCGTCATTTACATTAGCGTGTCACGCTTATTAGGGGTTCCCCCCCATTTTATACACACAAACATTGGAACTATGCACACGAATATGAAAACTTGAAGCTTGTGTATCAACAACACGACTAAACTCCTCAACTCTAAGCACCACATTATTATTTCTCACTCGACTATCGCTACAAAACGCGACTGTGCAAATCTCTGAAATCTCAAAATACAACAGCCTGATGACCAACTCGTGTTATACTTTTGCAAACTCACATGCATGACGACTTCGATCGTGTGTCAGTTCAGCTGAACATTTATTTTGTTAACTTTCGTACACTGAAGATGCTTCATGTGCTGCGGGTGTTGCTTTGGTGGAAGGAATCAGCTTTGAGAAGAGAGAACGTGGTTTTGAGGGCTGTCATTTTGCATGTGTGGGGTTTTGACAACGTAGTTCTCCCTTTTCAAATTGTGTTCAGAGTTTTATGAAACTGAGCCAAAGATTCTGGAAACGTACGTAAACGTTTGGGGAAAAATATTTAAAAGGCCCTGCTTTAAGGAACAGCAAATGTTTGATGTTTAAATATTTTGAGAAAGTCAACAGTTTCCCTCAGATGTACTTATTCTTCTCACATGCCTGCAATGACCCATTATATAAAGATGGTATATACAGTGCAGCTTAAAGGTGCAGTAGGCAGGATTGCGAAGATCCAGGACTTAGCCAAAAAATTTGAACATCGACAACTTCTCAGTCCCTCCCCTCTTTCCGCTAAAGCCCACAACGGTGTCCCAAGCCCCTCCCCCCACAAGGGAGAGCTGTGCACGATAGAGCGCGTGCATATTGGCCCTGGAATACTGTGCACGAGCAGAGAACCGAGAGAGAGCGAGTAAACAAACTAGCATGGAACACACCGACGTAACAACAACAAAATAGTTTTTTAGCTTCGTTATTGCTAAATAATTTGACGATGTGCGCGGGGAAGGGGGAGGGGAGGGCGCTATGAAATGCGTGTCCATGAGCAGTGATTGACACTCTGTTAGATACACCCCTGGACTTGATTGGTGCATCTGAATGTGGAGCGCTGGATGTCTTGCAAATCGCGCTACAGGCTCTAGGTGGGGCCAGAGGAGCCGAATTTTTTTTTAAATGACCTGCTTTATGCAATTATACTTGAACATAGGGTCAGTTTCAGCAAATATGACAGAAAGTTAGTTTTATAAGACTTTCCTACTGCACCTTTAAAGGTATTTGCGCCCTTCAGAAGGTCTGACATTTCTGCACAAATACGTCCTGAAAGAGAACCCAATCGAACAAAAGAAACTGAAATATTATGCTTTTGGTATTTGTTTCTTCAGGAAAATGAGCCAATATTACATATCTGTTGTATGATGTAAGTGCAGCTCTAGGATTACAAGTTAGCTTCAAGGCCAAATTAGAGTCCATTGGTTCAGAAGTGGTTCCAATCAATGTGATGAGACTTAAACGACGTAAAAAAACAAAACAAAACATTGATTGTTCACGTTCAAATGGACCAAGAGTTGCCAAAAAAACGAGGCTTCATTTACTTTTGCACCTCACAGATACGATCAAATGATTAACCTTCTCGAATAAACAAAAACAAAAGCATAATATTTCAGTTTTATTTCCTTGATTTGCTTCTCTTTGTCTACTGTCAGGATTCGTGTGGAAGTCTGCCAATGTTTTCAAGTCATTTTTAGACAGAAATGCAGAAATGGATGCAAATACTTTTAAGCAGCACCATGTAACAAGTTGCTCTGAGGTTTCCATCTACCTCACACTGTTATATGAATATTAACATTCAAACCAAACCAGCAGTTCCCCTCCTCTCTGATCACCAAAGTGTGTGTATTATTTACCAGCCACTTGTGTTCGTATCTGCATGCTGTTCTGCAGCGCGGCCAGTGGTTCCCTGTATTCTCCAGCCTTCCCTGTCAGCACCTCGTCCAGCTTCACCTTCACTTGGTTCAGCCGCTCCCGAAACAACCTGCAATCACAGCGGGCGGAGTCAGATTCTCCCCCTCCATCCCTGACATGACTGAGGTGACTTCAAAACACAAGGAGAGTGTTTCTGGTTTCAGTTACTTCTCTTTTAGCTCCTGGAACTGTTTCTCCAGATCCAGCATCTCATCTAGACACTCTCCTCTCCTCCGCTCGCAGTCCTCATCGTCCATCTCTTCGCACGCGACAGACGGAGAGAAATCAAAAAAACAACAAGACAGTTAAAAAGGTGAAGTCTTTATCTCGACGAGTTACAAATAACCAGTCGGATTTTCACCTGAGCTCTCCTCTTCCTCTTCCTCCTCCTCCTCTTCTTCCTCTTCGCTCTCCTCCAAGTCACTCTCCCTCTCCTCCGTGCTTTCCTCCATGGTCTCCTCGCCTCCCCCTCCTCCCTTTCCTTCATTCTCTCTTGGTTCCTCCACCTCTCCGTTGGCCTCAGGGAGTTGCGACTCTCCTTCCGCCTCCATCTCCTCCTCCGGCTCCCTCACAGGGGGTTGGGTGGGCATGGCAGGCTGAAAACATGAAGACAGGTCAAAGGTCACGAGAGTCTACTGCACTGCAGGCTGGAGATAGATGTATTTTAATGCTAGGTGTGAACACATGGACTTAAAGCTGGACTGTTGTGACTGGATCACTTAGGACACGTGTTATTACCAGGTCTGATATGAAAATGCCAGGCCAGTAAAGTTTGACCAAAGTCAGTCAGAATCAGTGGTGCATTTTTACATAGTTCACACGTCAATGTGAAATGATTCTGTGTTTATTTTATAAATCAATCATTATTTGAAAAGTTTTACAGAAAATAAAAGTATTAAAACATAATAACAATGATGCGTTGAGACGTTCATGTTTCATATTCATTCAGTTTTAACATATTTAAAAGAAATGTTCCTAAACTTTTTCATATTAATAAAACAAATCGTTTCTTAATACTTTTTGATGTAAGACGGCTACAAAAAAAGAGGTTGCATAGGCACACATTGCTATTTATATTTCAAGTGCAATATGGTGTAATATTTATGTACAAAAATAATAATAATGCATCCACTACTGAACAAATATAATACAAAAAACAGGCATTAATAAGCCATATTATTATATTTATATAAACTGCAATTCGGACGTTAAAAATCTGAATATTAAAAAAATAATATTATTTATTTATTTATAATACAGATAGCAGATAGAGCACACAACACCGTTGGTAAAGTAGAGTACAGTAGAGACCGGCCCATGGTTAATTCTAATGTATAGTTTACTCTAGAGATACAGTACAACTAGAAATCGTATGGCTTCCATAATCTGTCAAGTGAGCGACAAAAACCACACCTCCTAACCGGAAATCAACAGACTTAGCTTCACAGAAAACAAAACAAAAAAAGGTTAAAACGACAAAATAATATCCTATACGTTTTAATAAAGCTATGTATAAATCAAAAAACACAAATTAAATATGAATCTTAACAATCTCCAAGGTTTAGAGACGAAACTAACGAAGCTTTTATTTTGGAATCTCACCGGAAGTCATGTTTCAATCTGCCTGCCTTGACCTTGGTAGATTCCGTGATGTCATACAGTAAAATTTACAAACGGCGGTATTTAGACACAAACACGGAGCCCAACTCCGCCCGAAGCGCTTTATATTGTACGTACACACACTTACAAACCCTCCAGAAACTATTAGACAGTTGCTGTTGCGTTTTCTTTTAAAACTAGCGGCAAACAGACCACGGCGAAGTCAAGTGCAACACTAGCTAACAATTGAGAGCACACACACACACACACACACATAAGGAGAGGGAATGACCGCCTGCTCATCATATTGTCAGACTACACAACTTGTCTTATTGACAGTTATTTTATCTAAACGTTTGTGGCGAATGAGTTTGAATATCATTAAATACACAGGAGCATCGCCGGAGTAGCTTCCACACTGACCACATCTCCGCTGCACACGGATTAACAACGTTCTCCGTCCAACGGCCGAGGCTGTTTGTAAACAAACAAGCTTCCCCTCGCGGGACCCGTTTGAAACTGAAAACACCTCTCACCGTGTCCCTTGGTCCGGCTGCAGAAAGTTGGAGTATGATGTGTTAGATTTCCATGTTAAAAAAAAGTACTTCCTCTTCGCTTCGGTCTTCTTCAGTTAGACACTTTGCCGGACTCTACAATCCGTAAATTCAGCCAATCAGCGCCCAGACCTGCTCTTGGGGCGTCCAATAGAAGCGCCCATCCCGGAAGTCATCTGTCCAATCAGAACGCTAAAACAGGTTTGGTAAACCAATCACAAGCCAGATCGTTGTAATAATATAATATAATATCATATCATATAATATCATATAATATCATACAATATCATATAATACAATAATGAATGTTTTATTGTAGTGTACGATGCAAAATAGTGATCCTGTCGTAATGTTGATATAATATTTGTAAATTGTAATATATGGTTCCTTATGGAGTACACAATAATGTGGAGACAGTTTATTGCTCTTACATTGAGACACAGTTGCTTTGGCACTGTTGTGCCTAATTATCACAATGCCAGATTTTTTTTTTTATAAAATTCAATATAAATTTTATGCCTGGGTCTGTAGTTTAGAACTGATTTACCCCAAACGTCAGACAAAAGTTTTCCTTTATCTCCTTAATGAGAACTTGTTTTCAGCATGATGCCATGCAGCCAAAGTTGGGGTGTTAAGCTTTCACTGCCCTTGACTGACTGTCCTTTAACAGTCCATGCCAATAGTGTGCAACAGAATTCACTGTACTTCTCACTAGGGTGTAAAATGTAGCTGCCATCCTGTAAACAAGCACAAGATGGCAGCAAAGTAATGCGGGGATGCCTGAAAAGCCATCAACGAAGAAAATCATGGCATTTGGACAATGGAGCCTTTTCACAGCAGACATTTTGACATGGCAGAAAAAAAAACTACTAACATTAATAATGTCAGCTCCCTATATAGTTCAAGGGTCCTCATAGTGAAAGTGCTAGAGCGCACATTGTTTGGAGGGACATTAATGAAACAGAGACACGATGCTGGTTAACAATTACACCTGCTGATATGAAAAAATTATGTCCATCTTAAAAATGGTCTAAAAAAAGAGATTCATACCAAAAAACGTAGCAAATTATATAGTACATACATGTCAAACATATGGCCCGGGGGCCAAAACTGACCCGCCACAGGGTCTAATCTGGGCCATTGGATGAATTTGCGAACTGCAAAAATTACATTGAAGACATTAATAACATTATTATTTTTCCAATAAAAGTAATTGCTATTCCTAGGGTTCACACAGATGTAGTAAGAGTTGTGGACATAACACAACACTGAGACCTAGAACTAAACAGAATTGCATTTCTTTTTCTTAAGAAATATCGAGTCATTAAATGTAAACATTTTCATAATGTTCTTCTTTGCACTAAAACAAAGGGAAACATTCGGAGTTGTCGTTATTTATAGGTAAATATGCTATCGTGATATTGGTCTGGCCCCCTTGACACCAAGGTATGTGGCCCCTGAACTAAAATGAGTTTGACACCCCTGATATAGTAATAAATATATTTCAAAAGGAATATGATGTCCAATTTAAGATAGCTAATGTCATTTACCTAATGAGTCTGAGGATAAAGCAGAGAACAGAAAAACACAGACAGAAAATGACCATTTTATATGTTTTTATTAAAGTTGCATAAAAGTGTAACAAAACTGGGCAAAAACAAGACCTGTTGTTGATATTGCTACATTTGTTTGTTGGTTTTGATCCAATCGATGTCCAAAAAAACACACCACCACTCTCCCAGTCTGCACGGTTTAGCTCTTGTGTTTAGCCTCAATGGTAATAATCAGTATAATATATTTTCTTTTCTTTTTTTTTTTTTGCAATTTTCCCCAACAGTAAAAAAACAGACTTCTCAATAACAGTCTAAGTAGGTATAATCCAAACCTGGATTCAGAAAAGAAAATCCACTCAAATTCAGCTACTGATTGAAGTTGCCTGGTAAAAACCGACCAATCAAAATGTCTCCAAAAACCGCAGGTTGTGCTCCGGTCGGAAAACACCGCCGGCGGGGAAGGCAAAAGCAATCGCACCAGAGAGCGTCTGAATGGATTTTTGTTCAACTACGTGTCAATCCAAGGCCTGGCTTCAAGAAGTGTCATGATCACAATAAAAACAGACCGAGTATTCAAATGGTAGATGTAAAGAACATTATTTATCTAAACAAAATCACTGTATCAAGGCCTAAGTATTAAACACTCACTTCTAAAAAATAAAATAAAAACAAAAAAACTGATTTTTTAGCAATTTTAAAAATGAATGTCTCCTGTTTATTTGGTTTGTGTGACATAAATAATACCTAAGGCAACATCTGTTTAAAAAAATGAAAGGAAGCTTGGAGAGGAGAGGATGGACAGAAGGGTGATGATGGATGGGAGGAGGATAGAGGAGGGATGCCAGGGAGAAATGACAGAGCGGTGAGATGAAAATGGGAGATTAGTGTGTGTCTGTGTGTGCTGGCGCTGGGAGAGAAAGAGGCAGACAGTGAAGGTCTGCCGTCACCGCAGGTGTTAGCAGTCGGTCACAGGAATCACAGCGAACGTTACTGCTGCTGCTGCTCTCGGCGGCCAATGGGCTTCGGCCTCGGATCTGATTGGCCCAGGATCAGAAACAGATGGCTTATTCTCAGAGATGATTGGCAGCTGCGGTGAGGGTGGTGGTGGTGGTGGTTGGGGAGGGGGCACAGATTGTGTGGAAGCTATGGACCCGTCTCTCTCTCTCTCCCTTTCTTTCTCTATGCCTCGTGTGTGTGTTTGTGTGTGCACATCTGTGTCAGAGGCAGCTGTGTTTGCCAGCGCGTTTCCGTTTCCTCCGCTGTGAGGGTGGCCCGAGCGTGTGTGTGTGTGTGTGTGAGAGAGAGAAAGAAAAAGATGGATGAATGCAATTAAAGAGCTTCAATTTGGAACAATGGCCTCCCTCCCATTCAGACGTCTTATTGGAGTCGACTGACATGACAGGCAGAGCTCTGAATTGGCTATAAAGCAAAGAATGTGGTGGTCCAAATAATTTTGTAGGGAGAGGATGGAGGGGCTGTGATTAAAAAAAAAAGGCATCTTTGTTCTGGGTGCCCCCCCGCCCCGGCCCCTGTTGGACCGTCAGCGTGAGTGTGACAAAATGCAACCAGGAAAAAAACAAAAAACAAAAAAAACTAAAAAAGGAACCAGTCCTCTACTAAAAACCTAACCTGTCGTACAGAACAGCAGAATATACAGGCCCAAAAAACACTCCTATAACAGATGTTGCTGTACATTATGTAGCAACATACACACATTTAGCATTTAGCAACACAGACGTACAAATGTGTGTGCAGTCCGGACAGCAGTGGCTCCCGAGGGGCCTCTCATCACTGTACTACGCATTTGTGGAAAGAAAAACTTTTATTCTAAGAGAACCTACGTCTGCTCTAGCTTCAAAAGAAGGTCAGTCTAAAATCAGTCCGGCCGTACGACCACTACAGCCAACCAGTGACTTATTTTTTTCAACCACTATTTCCAGGCTCGTAGCTGTACTAAGGATACACCATGCATTATTGTTTCGCGGTAAGAGGTTCAGATTTTCTTCCCAAAATGACATGGTACAGATTTTTTTCAACAGACACGCACACGATAAAAGGACAGTCTTTAAAAGCACCACTGCAGCAATGCCTCTGATTAAGAGGGGGTTGAGGGGGGGGAGTAATTAGCAAAGACTGTACTGACCCCCCTCGGAAAGTTAATTAATCCAAAAAACTAAAGTGAGGTGAATATCCCCATGCCCTCAAACTGAACCAGGAAACCACAACTGAATTATGATCGGTAGCTTTACGAGTTTAAAAATATAACATAAGGGATGATTAGGCTCTGCTTCAAGCTGATTGGCTGCTTCCTCCCTCATCGTTCACCCTTCCTTCCACTCGTTTTTTTTTTTTCCTCCTCTCTTTTGGCTGCCGCCTTGTTCTTCTTCCCACTCTCGGCCGCTCTGCACTCAGTAATTATGGGACTCATCTCCTCTCCTCTTCCTCCTCAGACAGATGGAGGGAGGGGGTGGGGGGGGGTGGGAGGTAGAGGAGCTGGATGATGAAGAGGTGCAGAGTCGAACAATGGCCAAAAGGAGGGGTAGAAACGAAAAAGAGAGCGGAGGAGAGTGCCTGGATTGAGGCAGATGAATCGCTTTTAGAGTTATTCAATCGCCACTTTGGGTTTTCTTTTATGTTGTTAGTTTTTTTTTTTTTTTTTTTTTCTGAAGCCATTCACAACAGAAAAAGAAAAAAGAAAAGGGAAAGCGACACATGGGGCTGGATCCAGGCAACCCGGAGGAGAATACAGAAGCAGAAACACCGTTCAGTTAAAACATTTAATCATGTTCAATGACGGACATTAAAATAAAAGAGTGGGGTGCGGTAGGAAGACGAGCGGCGAGGGCTGAGGTGGAGGGAATATGTGGCGGGACGAGGAGGAGGAGGAGGAGGAGGAGCAGGAGGATGGACCGCATCATTTCTTCTGAGGCGTGGAGAGCTTCTGCATCCCTCGGATCTTGTCGAGCAGCTCTGAGACGAAGTCCTACGGAGAGAGACAAGCAGGAAAAACCACATAAGGGGACAAATATTTCTATAAATGTGGACTTTAAGAATCAAGAAATTGGTAGAGAAGCAGGGGATGAAATGAGGGAGGGAGGGAGGAAGAGAGTTGGTTTACCTCGGTAGGTTTAAAACAGTCGACCAGTAAGTCCTGTAAAACAATGAAGCACAGAATGAAATTCATTTCTATGCATGTTTCAGCACTTCAGTGTGCGTCCTTTGCACGCTTCGACGCAAGCGTATGCGTGTCCTACCTTGACCCTGGCTGCCCGCTCAACGTCGCTGGGCATATCCAGCAGCTCATCCACATCTATCTCCAGCTCTGGGATGGCCTCCTCCTGTTGTGAGACAAGAATAGAGAATAGCAAACAGTCAGAGACAAAACGTCCAGGACAACTCGCAAGCGTGCGCTCACACACACCAGAGAGCCTCCTTTCACGGGCACATGGAAAAAAGTCCTCAACCTTTTTTTATTCTTAGATCCTGTGTTTATGTTATGTGGTTGTCTGCAAATAGACCAGTGAGTTTCCCTCTCAGCTATGACGTGGTGCTGTGGCAGTTCTCAGTCCTGAACACTAGAGGGTGCTGCTTACCCATCATGCCACATGTTGTACATGACAAAAAAAAAGAGAGACAAAGAGGAAGACGGAGACAAATTTCTGTGAAGATGGCATTTTGAGACGAGAACATTTACGTTTTAAAGATTGAAAATGGACAAAGACTCCTGTCTTAAGGTATTACAAAGAAGCAGACTTAAAACATCACCAAAGAGATAGAAGAGCAGAGCATAAAACGTATATGTGTGTGTTCAAATTTATTTCTTTACTGAATGAGACATAACCTATAACGTATGGGTAGTTTTATGATTACGAGTATTATGAATTGAAAAACTTTATTGCAAATACTTAGATGAGGACAACAACGCATCTGTCCAGCAGCCAATTAGCTTAGCATAATGACTGTTAGCGTGAGGAAACGGCTAGGTTTCTGTTTCGTTTCTATTTTAAACCAGATAATACACTTAAGAGATGCAGATGTGTTGTTTTATCGTCTTCACACCGATTCAAACTCGTGTCTATGCTACGCTGAGCAAACAATATCTCGCCAGTAGCTTACGACTGGTTGTCAATCATCTCATCAAACCCTCTACAAGAACGGGAGCGTGTGCATTCACCAAAAATGTTGACATATCGTTTTATCACCAGGTAATATCTGTGATGGCCTGTAACGTTCAGCCATGTGGGAAGTCGTCCTTGGAAAGTATTTGGAAAGGACGGGGCACTTTCATATGAGAAACACTCGGCAGGTGATTGGACAAACCATCTGTCTGTCACAGGCTAACTTCATCCAATCAGATCAATGAAGCGTATGATGTAGAAGGAGAGTGGAGGAAAGGAAACACAACAAGCAGCAGTCTGGGGAAAGCTACTTTTGAAAGCTAGCGTGTGCCCACTGTACAATCCTCGCTGTGTTTCTAAGGAAAACTAGCACCTAAAAAGTCACTCTTAGACTTCTACGGTAGTTTCGGGCGAGAGTGATCGTTTCACATCTCTGTGGATCAGACACAAATGCGCAGCTTGAAGCCTGGCAAGACGGGCCGTCTAGATGTGATCTAGTGATCTAACAAATCTCACGAGGATCCAGCTGCCTTGCAAGATCATATCTGCAAAGCTACACGGAGCAACGGAGCAAAAGGGCGAAATCTGCTCCTTTGAATCAACATCTATATCAAGATAACTTCGTTCAAAACTGGAGTGTGACACACATTTAAACGGAAACGACGACGGTTCATGAAAACACACAAGTTTAAGAACTGGGAAATAAAAAATCAGCAAAAACTGAGTCTACTTTGAGCTAATCTTCATCCCTCTCCTCCTCTCCTTATCCGATCAATTCTGACTAATCATAGCTCTATAAAAGTGGTTTAACACTCTCCCTCTCTTTCTCCCCATCTGTCTCACTCACACAGTAGCTTAATGTCTTCTATCAAAGCGCTTCACCACTGGCGACACATGCACACACACACACATTCGTACTCTACGCCCATTTCCTCCCTCTTTTTGGGCTCGGTTGCTACCCTATATTCACATGGTTCTCTAGGAATCTTTTCCCTCTCCGCTCTTGTCCTCCCCCTCGGTTGGAGTTGCCCACACCAGCTGTCTCTGCACCTGCCCGACTGCCCCCTGTCCAACACACACACACACACACACACACACACACACACACACACAAGTAATGTAGACTCACAGAGACAGACAGGCGCAGCATGCTGTGTGTGCACATTTGTGTGTCACATTAACTGTGTACTTTTTTTTTTGTGGTGAAAACTCACGCTCACCTTACACACACACACACACACACACACACACACACACACACACACACACACACACACACACACACACACACACACACACACACACACACACACACACACGGATTAAAGAATTATAAATCTGGCATTAATAAGTCTGAGCGGGATGAAGTGAGTGTGCGTATGAGTGAAAAGGGCGGGGTGTAAGCGTTTAATTCGGAGCAGGACAGCCTGTGTGTGTGAGATAGAGACTGGAAGTGGCAGACAGACTTACTGTCAGCAAGGCAACATTTAGACACACACACACACACACAGGGACACACAATCCCGACGTGTAGACATACTGTCAGCATCAGCACCGACAACAATGTGCAAAGAGACAATAGACGAGAGCAGATTAAACTGAATAACTACAATTAAAAGTCTGACAAAACAAATCGTCTGTCTGAAAATACACACACACTAAGAACCACACACGTGGTTTCACTGCGCACATATTGAGGATGTCTGAGATCTACGAACACACACGCAGGCTGTGAAGTCTGACACAAAGACTGGTCTACACAACATGTGGGCTCCATGTGCTACCACATGCAAGAAAGAAAGAAAGACACAAAGAAAAGGGAAGCAAGTGGATCTAAAAATAAAAATCGTCTAGTGTCAATTTTCGACTGGATCTGTCTCTTAAACCTTATAATCAAAAGTTGAATGTGCGAACCCCTGGAAAGCATAAAGCGCTACTTCTTTAATGTGGCTCGTTTGAAAATGATTTAGCAGACACTGTTAAATCTGCGAGGGAGTGGAGGGAGGTGAGGGGGAGGATCGCCGAGAGGAAGGAAGGTAAGAGGTTAAGGAGCATATCGAGAAGAGGGAGCAGCCGAAAGGGAGACGATGAGGTGGGAGAGAGAGCGAGAGACGACGGAGAGGAGGGAGCGAGGGAGATGTCGAGAAAAAAAAAAAAAAAAGGCCCGGAAGACAGGCTTCAGAGAGGAGACACAAAGAAAGCAGGGAATCACGAGGGAGGATTTCCAAAACAATCCTCCAGACTGACTTAGCGGAGTCTGGAGGGGGTTTACTGTTGGCTTGCAGATGTGGTCTTGGAATAAAAGGTGGCTACAAGATATTGGCAAGCACCGCAGGCTTGTAAACAAAGCAGTGTGCTGTGGAACAATTCAAAGAGGTCTGGGGGTAAAGGAAGGGAGATCTCAGTCAGATCAGTGTCCAGGTGTTTGATGCACCTTTGAATACAGACAAAGTAAGTAAGATTAGACTGTGTAAAATCATGAAAGGCACTGTAAGTATCTGAATGACGTCTCGCTGAATGGCATAAATGATGTGAATGTCCAGCCCTGTCTTCTAGATATTACGCTTGCATGCAACTAATCTGCAGCAGCAGCGAGCCCGTTCTTTAGGACGCATACATTTGCTCATGTTAAAACGGTTGTTAATGATTTAATGCACAGCCACACACGGGGCAACAATTTCCTCTCTTTCTGCAGAAGGCAACCACATGTGTTTATTGCAATTACACAACAACTGCTGCTGTAAATCACCTGTACACTGGCATATTGCTCTATTGCATTATGGCGCTCTTTGAATTTAATTACACCCTTTTTGACAAGCATGCAAATACGATTCAGCCACCTCCGCACCAAGAGAGAGAGCAAGAGAGGGAGAGAGACAGACAAGGGGTTCGTCTGGAGGCTTCCTGCAGAACAGAGCAGAATGAGATGTGACAGTATGAGAGCGTAGTGCATGAATATGTGTGTGTACGTGTAGGTCGTAGTACTAGTTTTCTCACAGGGGGGGCTGTGTAGCGGCTGCAGGCTGGGATGGATCAAATGCCAGATGCAGCTCCCTCTCCGAAAAACATAAGCTACACACACACACACACACACACACACACGTAGGTCAGTGACCTTGTATTGCAACGAAAAGGCCTACTGTAAATATCTCTGAAAGGGGAAGTGGTGACAAAGAGTGATAGAGAAGCGCAGCCGCTCTTTATTTTTGTCTGACTAGATTTCACGCTACTCTAACGGACCTCAGATCGGATTAAAAGATACATGCCTTTTCTGACACGTGCAAAGCGTTTTTGCCGACTGTAAACGTTGAATCTGCCGGGCAACATAACAGAAGGAGGTTGTTTCCAGTGTCGTGCATGAACACATTCAATGAATGACGTTCATATTTACGTGGACTGTCAACTGAACGCATCATTTTTCCAGCTGTGAGCGTAGACGTAAGTTTCGCTCAATTTGGCGGGACATTCACAGACGTTCAAAAATTAAAATACGAACTATGAACTCGAACTAATTGTTGTTTAGCACGTACTTGCACAACACTATGTTTATTGACATTGACATTGCCGTATTTATTTGATAGAAGACGACTAACAAACACTTTTTTCCGTCATTCCCGGAGAGCCATAATGTCATATGATGTTTACCCCACTTATGACTAACATGCACTGAAAGAATGTAGTTGGATTAGGTGTTAATGTGGTCATTAGGACACCGAGTGGATTATCGAAAGTTTACATCACCCCTCTCAACCTGATTGAAAAATCCTCCAGATCGGGCCACCCTCATCCGACTGATGTGGTTACTTGAGGCGTTGTTGCTGTAAATGTAGAACCTGTGACTGGGATTTACTTGCGTGTGAAACTTTCCCACAGCTGCCAGTCAAATGTCGGCAGAAGCACGGCGCACTAGACACGTAGCTAGACTAGAGATGCACCGATTACAATTTTCCTGGCCGATTCCGATTTCCGATTTTTCATTGAGTTTGACCTGCTGATACCGATTTTAGCCGATTCCGATTTCATTTTTTCCAACCACTTTACAACACATACAAAGATTTATTTTCTCTTCTTTAATAGAATATTAATATTATCTTTTCTTTAATAGAACATTTGAACAGATAATCGCTATCACTATAAAAATAGAACTATATAAATTACTCCTGGTGTGGGAAAAAAAAAATTAAAATAGACCTATTTGTGGAAAAACATATGTAATATTTAAGTTACATAAAAGCTTTTTATTTGTTTTCTTCCTAATTGTCCTTGAAATAGTGGTCAAGAACCCCCCCACCCCAACACAAAAATGGTTTGGCCACTGATCAAAATTTGATGTTGTCGTTTGATTTGAAGTTCAGTACGCTCAAAATGTCCGGTCAGCATAAGTCCGGTGCCCAGAAAAGGAAAGAAAAGAGAAGAAGAGAAGAAAATAGAGGCCTTAAAGATTTTCTGAACAAATATTTTAAAAAAAAGGTGGTGACGGTGAAGCTGGGACTAGTAAAGTGAACGTAGGTTAGAAACAGCGCAGCCAACGTTTACCAGCCTTGTAACGTAACCTAACAGGCTAGCTCTAATGTTAACGTCCATTAGCTTGTATAAAAGCCTGACACAACACGTTATCTTTGACAGAAACAGTTGAGTTTGGTAGCTCCGTCAGAGAGGATGAGACAGAGAGGAGAGACATCCGGCTGCAGTCAGGTGACAGAGAGAGTGATGCGGGAGGGGCCCGCTGTCTCGGAGCGGAGGGACAGAGTCAGGCTACCGTTGAGAGAAGAGAGAGGAGGTCACAGTGGAGCGCGGGGGGGGCATCTAAGATTATCTCGTCGCGGGCCCAGGCAAGACTGTCAGCTGGCCTGCGTGTGATGCTGATGTTGCGCGATGTAAATTATGCGGCGCCCGAGTGCATTTGACCGGCAAAAAATCGGCATATGTCAGACTGACCGGCCGGTCTCCGGTCATGGCCGATCACGTGAAAATCGGCCGATTCCGGTCACCAGCCGATAAATCGGTGCATCTCTAAGCTAGACACATTTCAATGTGGGAAGCTTTGTGTAAGAGAGTAATTGTATAAGCAGGTCACAAAAGGCCACCTGCAAGGACTGAATGTGAGTGTAGGACGCTTATATAGTACTGCGGGACCTAAACGCAAGGACCTACGCACGTAGCCTACGTCGGTGCGAGCCATTTATACTTGCGCGCTCGTCAGTCTGGCTCGTTCTGTAAAAACGCCACCAAAATGCTAGTCAGCGATTTGTGTCTTTTTGACTATGGCGACTGAAACTTTCATCGAAACTTCGCCGAACACGAGTCATACAAATGTCTGCATCTCCAAACCTCCTCAGTTAACCTTACAGATTCTTTATTACTGATCCAAAACAATCAATTCGCAAATTGCGGAGATGGAGAAGTAGCCAGAAATACTAAAGCGGAAACACGCTACTACCAAACAGACCAATCACAGCTCTTGTGCTCTGCATCGCCGCAGCGCGTAGCTACATTTCTGGGGAGGTGTACGTCAGCTATGGCGCTAGGCTCTGCATCTGTCTCTGTGTCAACTTAATGCAGAAGTCTAAACTGCCTATAAGAAAGAGGACGAGGGGGAGATGGTGTATTCAAAATGTAAAGAGGAAAGAGCCACTTTAGCTTTTCTACCGCCTCAGTAACAAACCAGGATAAAAATAACCTGACTTCAGGACGACCAATCCCCTGTTCTACTACGAAGTGTGAATACAATGGACGGGGACGATGCAGGGAAGGAGAGAGAAGTTGAAAACAGCGAAGTAATGGCTGCGGCCGACTGGTTGGAGGAAGAAGGAAAGGGAAGAAGTAGGAAAAGTAGGCCGCGTGGCACTAAACAATAACATTGACTCCAGTTTCCTCTGTTTTCGTCTCGTCTGGCGAACTTATACTTTATGCATTCCTTTGAAACAACACTCATCCACGGCTTCTTCTGTGCACTCGTGGTTCTTTTATTGCACAGTAGAGCAAAGACTCGGATGAAAAGAGAGGTCGACATGTGATCTGCATGTTCCACCACGACGCGCCTTTCCTTTTCAATTACACTCTCTGTATTGAGGTCAGTCCAAGCAGGAGAGTGTTTTGCTGAGTGTTTGTACTGTACGTGCGTGTATGTATGCACCAGAGAGCGGCCGAGCGAGGGTGCGCTTGCGCCGTTAGAACCGTTACCCAAGCCCGTTTGACTTGGCACGGTCAGCCAGGTACAAAATATATGTGTGAACGCAGACAATGACAAGTGACAGACACAAGTACAAACACTCTGCAGGCGGTATGAACTCAGGCATTGTTGGAATTGTTTGACTGTTACTGTGTGTGTGTGTGTGTGTGTGTGTATTTTGGTTCTCACAGCTGAGAGAACAAAGTGTCTACATGCCAAGTTTTACAACTCTGCACCGCTAGCTCCAGAGCAGTTTCAGCTGGTTACGACCAACTGGGCCAAAGCCCAAATGGCTTCGGTCTGTATTGTTTATGTTCAGCGTAGCTGTGGATTAAATCTAAAACATGTTACTGCAAAGTTGTTTAATTTAGGATCTAGAGGTGAGACTGCACAGGCTACGACAGCTCACACAGCCCCACGCAATAAGCCAATAAGCACACCTTCAAAGTCATATCTCTATCTATGCATGTGCAAGCCTGCGTATCAATAACATGAAAATGACTGACAGAGCAAGAGAAGACAGGACAGAACGAAGGTCGGACCAGAAGATAAAAACACCATTTCTCAACAGTGACTTGGTAAATTCCACCATTGCATAAACTGAAGGAGTCACTGTATGCTGGCAGATAGGGATGGAAATATCTGCTTGGACGGTCCAATTTGGAAACATGTAACCTCACAAAGGGCCTATTCTCCTTCGCTAAAACAACCTGGAAGCTAGAACGTAGCCTGGAAGCCATGAGGAGGTGGTAATTCATGACACCCTTGTGACTGATCTGGTAATTTGGTCTACGGTCATCTGATTAAGGCAGACAAACACACACAGAGACAGAGACAGACAGACAGGATGAGGCCGGCATGGAAACACCGTAGTGGAAAAACACTGGGCTTGAACCTGCTTCCTGCCTCTCTCTCACTCTCTCTCTCTCTCTCTCTCT
This sequence comes from Chelon labrosus, assembly GCF_963514085.1. NCBI lineage: Eukaryota > Metazoa > Chordata > Actinopteri > Mugiliformes > Mugilidae > Chelon > Chelon labrosus. The sequence continues at coordinate 16,449,367 of NC_140337.1, forward strand.
TTCTCCCTTCGTCTTTGATGCCCTTCGTCTCTAGTTGGCATCACCAACTAAAGAGATTCGTGCCTTTCGTAATAGGGCACTTGAGCCACCTTGCCGCGGACGTGAAGGGAACAAGATAGGGAGAGTCACCGAGAGGTCAACAGGGTTGCAGGGATTAGGGATGCATTGTGTCCGTCATCGCCGGCTGCTTTCCATCTCCCTTATATCTCGTCCTGTCTTGCACACACTCACACGAACGTGCTTATCGGGAATCTGCAGGTCTTACAATAACAAGCAGACTATTATTGGCAACTTCCCTTCTAGGATCTCTTCTCTAACTCCAGTTTTTGGTCACACAAACATGTCTCTGAAGAGCTTTTACAGCTTGAAGGGGTTAAGACACCAGAGCACCCGGCTACTTCCTGCCTGGACACGTGACCTTGGTAGATAACGGGGGGAGAGAGGGGGAATATCACAAGATATCTGTGGGAAGTGTGCACGACTGTGAACGCTAGAGTTAACAGAGAGACTTCAAGAGGGCAGAGTTGACCGGGCAACATTAACAAGACTAGTGCAGGCAATTCATCTAAGTGGCGACCGTAATAAATATCACAACCAAGAACCATAAACCACAGTGATCCATAATCAATGCAACGTACTTCAATCCACTCAAACATCTTACACGTGTATGTGTGTGTGTGTGCTACTGTGCACCTTTTGTTTGTGTGCGCGGTTGATTTTCATCTCTATTGCACGCCTAATCAGTTAGATGTACTTCCTCTCAGGAAGAAAATTATGTCCTGTTTTGAATCATATGAAGAACAGACAGAAAGGGAGCTGCAGGCGAAAAACAGAAGAGCTGAACTAGCTTCCTTATGGCCTCCCTACTGCCAGGACTCAGACTAGAAAACATAATCTAATTGTTATTTTCTGTACGCTCTCTCTCACACCGTACAACGCCTTTTGTAGTTAGACCTGCTCTTTCTCCCTGCTCATGAAGAAAACAGCGCAAATGTCTTCATTAAAAACTAACTTTGAAATGCTTTCAAGGACACATTTAGCTCCTTAATGGGAGAAAGAAACGCTCTTAAAACAACAGGCACCCCTCATTTAGCACATCCTACCGGTGCCTCCATCTGTTTTGACTCCGCCAGCCTTGTCAGCCTTCCTGCTATCGCTACAGATAAAATGCAAACGGCTCCGTCATGCAAAGTAAAAAAGGAGCAGAGCCTCCGGAGCCTGGCGGTTGTGATGTGGGCATGCTAATGTGGGTCCCAGCGCTGTGTGGGTTGGAGAAAGCCGAACCAAACAGGTTCCAAGTACGCTGAACAAATCTTCATATGAAGCCAGGGAACGGTTGCTATAATTAGGACGCAGGCACAGTACTTTTGATTGTACTTGCACTGTAATTAGGCAATAGAATAGATACAGGAGTAGTAGAAAGACAGACCAATACTGTAATACAGAGTAAAGTGATATCTTAAGTAAGGAAGTGGCTGATTAAACAGCCAGAGATAGACATGGATGAACACAGTTGGCCAGTACAGTAGGTACCATTGTCCTCTATGACATTATCACTGTGATGTGGCATATCAGATATCTGCACAAACATAAGCCATTATCACAATTCAAGGCATATTCCATGACTAATGTAGTCGTCTGTCAAAAGTGCCCTGTGGCGACAAACCGGAGCAAACACACACACACAAACACTCTCAAATCTATTTGCAGAGTTAAAATGTAGAGTGTCACCCAACCTTGACCTCCCAAAATCTGCCCACAGTCACGACTGCCCGCTGTGCGGTTGAATGATTCACACATCAGCTTGTTTGGCCTGAGTTGAACGGTTCAGTGGTTTCTGTGTGTTGACTGGACATGTCTGTGCCGCAGCCTCTCTGGGGGAAACACTCTGCTGGTCCCTCGGGGTTCGCTACCAGGCCGAGGGTAGACTTGTACTGGTAACTGTGAGGCGCTGCCAAGGCTGGAGCTCTACGGCTATGAAATGCTTTCGAACTGCTAAAACATGGGAACATTGACATAAGAAAGCAAATATCAAAAACTAAATAATGGGTTAGCTGAGATAAAGTGCAGTGCAGAAATGGCTAGACAGCAAATGGTGGGAACTGAACTGATGAATCAAAAGTGTAGATTTTTAAAGACCTCTGAAATGCTGTAACAAGACTGGGTGTCATGCTAACGTCTCTGATAATACTGTACTTAAGCACAATGAAGCAATTTGTTCATTAGCATTAAACAAAGCATAGCTAAGCTAATGGTTTTATGACAATAAACCAAAGCATTTTGATACGTGTCAATATTTTAACATGATGTCTTGCACTATGCGTTTAATAGGAATTCCTAAATGTATTTCAGAGTTTGACATTTCCATGCACTCGGGGGCGCACACACCAATTTAGCATCCAATGAAATGTCCATGTGCCCCGACCCCAAAAGAAAGGCTATATGCAATGAGATTTATATATTTTTTTTCTCCTTCAGCTGCATAAAGGTGAATAAAGCAAATATAAGATTACGTAAGAAGTCCACAGCGGGCAGTTTGAGAACAACAGAAAGTGCACAAATAACCTCTGGCTATTGACTTTTAGCTTTGTTTGTCTCTTTGTCACGACACACAAAGATTACGCATTTCTCTCTTTTCAGCCAACTCTAATTACGTAATCTCTCATGTAAAAATACAGACGGTATCTCAAGTGCCCACTTTCACCTTCCATCTCCTCCCGAAAGAGCACGGTGCTCCACAAACACACACACACGCACACACATATATGTACAGACGTTGTGTATGTTCTATTTGTTTGCAGGTCTTGGGTAATTTGGACAAATTAGCTTAGGTTGTTAAAGGTTTTCTCAACTATGTTGGTGTGAACACGTATGTATACAAAGCAAACTAAAGACCACACACATCTCCTTTACATGCCAGTAGAGTCATTAACACTACAATTGGACTGAAAGAAGAGATTACGCGCAGATTAAAATAAGAATGCATACAAACAAGGATTACAACAGATTATGATTATGTCACTCTTGGCAAGTACTACTAACACAACTAAAGGGCTTAACATTTACTTGTTCACTTGCCACGTCATTCACCGGCTGATTTATTCCTTTATTCTGGCAGTTTCTGACAGGAAATCAGACCACAGCGTTGAATCTCTTTATCCATCAGCTCATGTTCAAACATCGCGTGAAATACGTGTGTATTTGTGTGGTCTTTTAATTCATTCCACATTACCGAGCTATAATCCATATGGATTTCAAAAAGGGATTAGAGAACGCTATTATAATTCTTTTCCACAAATCCATCATCAACACACCTCTGACCTCTCAGCGCCTGGCATCACTTTTCTAATCAGTTAATGCGTTGGTTTATTTCCATATGCAGTGAATCAGATACAGGAGTGAAAAAATAAAAGCTGTGTGCGGGAGATTCCAGGAGATTATCGCAGGGAAATCAAAAGCAGACAGAGAGGGCATTGTCTTAAACAGGAGGCCTGATAAGAGACTTTTTCCTGACCCACAACAACATGAACATGTAACAGATCTGCTGTTGTTCACTCTCTCTCCCAAGTGACTTTATTAATCAACAAGGGGCTGGAGTTTAGAAAATTAACTCTACTTTCATTGATGGTTTTTCAGTATGAGGTTTACAATTATCTTGGTGGATTTCTTTCTTGAAGGGGAACTACTGTTTTTTACAACCTGGACCTTATTTCTGGCATAAAATACGACCGTTTACTCACCCATATATGTGTAATTTGTAGTCGTTCGGGAGATATTTAGATCTGCGTATATCCATACAGTGGGAGTGACTGGGGCACCGAAATGCAGCATCTAAGTAACGCGTTATCTGCCATGGGGTCTGTAGGTCAATCTATAGAATAGCACTAGCGTATGATAACAAAATATTGGTGAAATGAACGAGTTTTGCAGCAGATAATGCGTTATTTAGAGACTGCGTTTCGGTGCCCCAGTCACTCCCACTATATGGATATACGCAGATCTAAATATCTCCTGAATGACTACAAATGACACAAAAGTTATACGGGTGAGTAAACGACCGTATTTTATGCCAGAAATAAGGTCCAGGTTGTAAAAAACAGTAGTTTCCCTTTAAAGAACGTACAGAAACCAACAGTGACCAGCTGAATTGAACACATGAAAGGGTGCTGGAAAGACATTTCATTTTACTCAAGTTACTCATTGATTGTTCAGTATGTGAGAGTAATCTGGTAATGCATCGGCTATCGTGTGAGGACTTAGTTTCTGGTGGCAGCAGCCAATGTTTTGGGTTTGGCCGGGTTTACAGCAGATAACAGATATCCGAAGAAAAAGCGGCCAAGCCTTCTGTTCTGTGCATCGTTTACAGTAAAAACAGAAACTTCAAACATGAGAATGGAGTTTGACAGTTAAAAAACGTTATTCTGTTAAAGGTATCTGCTTGACAAACGCAACAGGTTAGCTTGGCTGACAACAGGGTGTGACAGGATGTTGTCTCTTTTGTTCTCCACATTAAGTGGGTCAAATCCTTCATATTCATGAGCCGATGTCTGTTAATGGACACCGTGAGCCTTGAAGCATCTATACAGACAGAAAGAGAAGCAACAGGTGAATGATCGAACGAGGCCTACTTCAACATCCTAGAAATGTGTAACCCAGCTGAGGCAGAGAGTGAGACCGTCTCACTTCCTGCAAATCTAAAGGAAATACATTCCTCTGACCTTTCATAATCTAAAGTCACCCTTATAATAACACTACTTCATTCTCATCTTTATTGCAGGTCTATTTGTTTGCCTGCTGTCAATCCATCTGTCCACACACCTTTCATCTATCAATTTCTGTGTTGTGACTCCATGAAAGCTTCAGCTTAGTGTTACAACACTGACATCATAGAGGAGCCAACATGGCACCGGTGCTCCAACCTCTAAATCAGCAGCTGACTGTCCGTCTGAGACTGACATCAGCTCAGGAAACCACTGGCAGTGTTAACACAAAGCTGCAGCTCTGAACTAAATGTGTTTCTGCAATTATGCAATATTAAAAAAACGTTGAAATCCCCAAGTCTTCTTAAATGGGGATGTGCACCTGTACAGTTTGTTATTATTTCTCGTACAATAAACAACACGATCAGAGGCTGTGAACAAAGCCATAAACAGACGTATTCCTCCCCGCTGCCAACCAACAGCTCAACTGGCGTCTGCTCTAATGCACCTCCTGGGACTAAAATATCCTCCTGAGTGGATCTGTGTCACCTCATTCCACCTGTAGACAGTTGGCATTGGTTTATGATGACGATGACTCCGTGCCACCTGGTGCCAGCTCATGTCCCAACAGTTAAATATCAGGACAGCGGCTCGGCTGTTTCATTGTTTTAATATGTTGTCGACGCGGAGGCCAATAAGCGCATCCCTCATTTCAAAGCCATATTATAAAACAACACCCTGGAGGTATATGTAGTAATAACACTGTGTACCAAACTGCTCCGCAGCTAAACCCATGCTCAATTTGAAAAGCCTCCACACAGGAGCGAGAACCCACACAAAAACAGCTCGAGTGTAGTCTTAAACTGACCTTAATTATTACAAATAACAATTATGTAAGGAGCAATAAGTACACACTGTACACTGTAGCTTGTTCAAAATAATAAACAGGGAAGCAGAAGGGCTATTTTAATTATGTTTAGGGATCAAAAACATTAACAGCTTGAGTTATTTACTGGATGGCCATTAAAAGCACGCGCACAATGCGAGCAATTGTTCAGCAGGAAGATATGAACGAATAACAGGCCCTCTCGTAACAATGAGCAACCAACTGCCTGCAATTAGTTCTGCTGCAAGCAGCCAGGATTTATGTGCAATCGAGGAGCAAAGGAAGCCCGCTTGACTTTTGATCTTTTAGTTAAAATGGTTTTGTTAGAACCTTTTACTCTTTAACCCATCCAGTGACAGGTCCATTCCTCAACACTCGCTCACTGACCGACGATGTGAGCTATGTGACAGGGCGTGGGATGACGATCTTAGCGGGCTTAGCAAGTGCTGAAACATAATTCTCGAGGGCTTACGTGGTGGAAAATTGTTAGGCAACCTGTATGTAGGAGGCGCATGACGTGGGTGACACATGACGATTGCTTTACGAGCGTAGAAAGGACAAACTACAGCTGTCAGGTAAATACTACGAGCCACACAACTGTCCCAGTTGCCGATGTAATGTGCTCAGAAAAATGGCCGACAAAAGCAAATGTTTGGTTGATGGTACGAGACGTTAAAATTGGCAGCATGCTCTCAAATAGTGACGGAACCCAACAAAATCAAACTCATCTTGTTTGTAGTGTCCGTGTCGTTTTCACATTCTGCCTTAAAAGCTCATGAACAGTCAGAAAGCTGATGTCGGGAAATGACACGATCTGAGGAACACGGGAATGCAGCATTACGTCATTCTAACTTTGTGTCATTCCCATTCGTGAAACTCAACAATGCCCTCTTCTAAAGTTATTTACAACTTCCTAGTTATAATCTAACAAGTCTCACCAGCTTCTACAGTTTCTATCTCGTTCTGTCCTGCTCTCAGTACTGACATGTCTGAATTAACCGCAACCGCTCGACTTGCTCGTGAAGCTCTGCGGAGTGGTGATGTAGATGTTTAGGGGTTATGGGAAATATAAAAGTTGGTTCTCAAGACCTTTCATAAACCAAGGTTTGTCATTTTTGGAACAGCACTGTTATCTAGAAGTCTGCTCTCATATCTTTTGCAAGGGCATCACTATGTTTGCCGTTTGTGGTGATAACAAGATATGTAGCAATGCACCAGCAAGAGCTGAATGGCGTGAAAACCCACAAATTCGTGTGAAATCATCTACATACTTGTGCATATGTACACGTCACCATGCACTAGGCACCAATACAACAACTCTCCTACTCACATATTCCAAAGGGTATCTTTAAATACATACACCCAATAACATTAATAATATATACTTGGCTGATTGTTTGATTAAAGAAGAACTACTGTTTTTTACAACCTGGACCTTATTTCTGGCATAAAATATGATTGTTTACTCACATAACTTTGGTGTAATTTGTAGTCGTTCGGGAGATATTAAGATCAGCATATATCCATATAGTGGGAGTGACTGGGGCACCGAAACGCAGCCTCTAAATAACTCATTATCTGCCATGAAACTCGGTCATTTCACCTACTGCTATGATTCGTCCACAACCTCAGAATCTGAAAAATATTCAGCCATGTTGCAAAAAACTAGCATTAGCAAATTACAGGTAAACAAGCAGACCGTTGAGGGTGCGCACAGGGCTCAGACATGACATCATCCAGGACAGAAGACATCATTCGGGGTCTGTAGGTCAAATCTACAGACCCCGGATGATGATAACAGGTAACTCCGGACTCAACGGGGAATAGCACTAGTGTATCGTAACAAAATATAAGTGAAATGATGAGTTTCGCTGCAGATAATGCGTTATTTAGAGGCTGCGTTTCGGTGCCCCAGTCACTCCTACTATATGGATATACGCTGATCTAATCATCTCCCGAACAACTACAAATGACACCAAAGTTATATGGGTGAGTAAATGATCGTATTTTATGCCAGAAATAAGGTCCAGGTTGTAAAAAACAGTAGTTCCCCTTTAATGCTTTCTTCCATATTGAAATGAAAGCAATACCAACACTGGATGCGGGTACACTAGAATAAAAGCAACTGAGCGACAAAAAGCCAAACCTCATATCGCCATCTTACACAAAAGCATCCACATGCGTAGTTTTACAGATTTACTTGGGAGCCACTTGTAATTTTTTTGTGTGTGTGACTCAACAGGTGCCCTGCAGGGCAGTGTGTTGCATGCTGAGTGAAAGTGGTGTGTTGATATTGTTAATTTTTCTGTGTTTGTCTCGCTCTCATCCCGACACACTTCCTGTGACAACGAGCATAAGCATTCCCCTGAATGACTCACATCCCTTGTTCTCTCTCTCTCTCTTTCTTCATCCCTCTCCTTCTCCATCCATGCCTTCCCTTGCCTGGCATTCTTAACTTCCTTCCGATCTTACTCACACACACACACACAAACACACACCAACCAAAACACACGCCTGGTCGCCCCTCTCTCTCTCAGTCTCAATAATCTAGGCAGTCTTCCTCCTCTCCAACGTGGGATATAAAAACCTGTAAGTCAGTCAGTGGGTCAGGCTACGGTACGTGCTGACTCACCCTCAATCGACCAGGAAGAGGAGTGTGTGTGTTCAACATGTAGAAACACATGTAACCTATTAACAACATGTGTGTATGTCCATCTTTGTTCAAATGTGAGTGTGTGTGCGCGCTGCTGTGTGGGGTGTTTACAAAGACACAGTGGAGTCTTTCACTCACGCTGAGTAACAACCACTCTTTGTGGTCACTCTTACACACACACACACACAGAAACAGGGTAATACTGATTGGTATTCAGACCTTAAAGAGTGCGCTTTAAGGACTCGCTCTCTGTGCGTGTTTTAGTGCATATGTGTGTGTCCTATTACAGTGTGAAGTCAGTGAAGGAGGCCAACTTAATCCACAACCGAGAGAGCTATGAAATTACAGCTGTTCCCACAGCTAGGCTTCCTGTAACATATTTTTTTTCTCTCTTGCGCAGACATACAACACCAGGATGCGTTGTGCTTTAGTGACCCGGGCTCCAACACATCACTTCTCTAATTGTCAGATGTTTCAGACCACAGCGGACTCAAAGTGAAAATGAAGTGACATAATTAAGGAATAATCCTCTCACAAACTTCCCCATGAGTACAAAACACAACCAGATGAGCGTGTCCCACAGAGGTTTGACATACTTTTATTTTGAAGGGTACAGATGAAGCTCATTTTCCTGCATTTCTTATGGGAGTAAATATGTTTTACTGTTGATTTTGCACCGTTCCTCTTTGAAGGGAACACTTTGCTTGTTAAGGGGAAGCATCGAAACCATGTTATTTTACCGTGCGTGATGTGAATGCGCTTCAGCTAGCACCATTTCCTCTTTTGTTTTGACCGGAACGACGTATCTTCTCTGTGCACTGGTTACATCAGGTGTATTTGTTATGTGGTGCGACTACTTTAAACAGATGGAACGTTTTATTTATTGAGCTGTCAGAATATCCCTGAATATCTTCCAGCAGGGCCCGATAAACTCCTAAAACTACAAATACCAAAAGACGTTTGGTAACAACAATTGTGTTGTGTTTATATAGCATGTGATAGCAGAGAGCATTACAATAACACTTTCTCCCTCTCCTGCTTTTTCCTTCTCCTCTTGCCATCCTCCCCCCCCCCCCCCCCCTCTCTCTCTCTCTCTCTTCCCCCGTTTATTGCATTCCTGGTCACCAATCCTGCCTCTGTTCTCACTCGTATTCCCATCTGTTTTTGTGTCTGTGTGTGTGTGTGAGAGAGAGTGTGTGGCCACGTAGGACCCTGGAGTTTAGGGATTGGTCCGCCCCCTCGCTCCTCTGTTAACCGTGTAGCTACTGGTCAGCTCCAGAAACGCTTGAGAAGAAAATGAAATCCGAGGGAAAACGAGTCTTTGCAGACAAATTTAAAAAACAAAAAACAAAAAAAAAACTTAACAGGCCAGTTACCATGGAAATAATACCGTGGCTGGAGTGAAATCTGATTATTTTACTACAAGCGGAGCTGTGCTTGGTGGAACCCGCCGTTTTCTTTTCCCCAGAGTGAGCTCAAACTCACTTAGCACCTTATATATATATACACAACACCACCAAAAGAGAGGAGAGCTCTATAACGGCAAAGAAAGAGCAGCCAGTGTTTAGAGAGCACCTTAATTTGGAGAAACAGTCTCCAACGTGCCCCGTAACACAGTTAAATCCTAGCATTTACCTCCAGCGTAGGGTTTATGTTCTTAAACTACCACAGTGGGGTTTAAAATGTAAACTGTGAGACGGGGTCTGTGGGATTTGGAGGACGTTGCTGCCATTTTTTTTCGAAGATATGTTAATTTTAACCATTTACGCTTTAATTTAGCGAAATCTTTAGAAGTACCGACTCAACCGGTGTGTTTAATCATAATTTCTATAAAAAAAAAAAAAAGTGTTTCACAATCTTTCCACACGTATCCCCAGGCGAATGCGGAAGCAACCCTGGTTGGGCATAACGGCTCTATAGTGGGAAACAAAAGCAGGGATTGTTTCCTTAACAAAGCAAATGCCACATTAACATCAACTGCACTCACCAAAGCTGCCAATGTTATAAGTGAACGCCGCCGAATAATTTCACCAAAGGGGTGCAACCTTTTCTCCAACTGCATGGTCGGCCAACATAAACATTTAACGAGCCCTGTTGCCATGGAATCTTACTACGGCTCGGCTCTTCACCATTACCCATAGCAACTCAGACTGATCGGCTGACTAAGAGGCTGGATGAATATCTGACAGGCTGGCTGGCGAGAAATGACTGGCTGACTGCTTGTAGTGCGTTTAAAGGGATTATATGAATGGGAAAACAGCTCATAATGAATTCCCCACTGAACAAACTCCACGTGGGTTTTATTAATAGTTGAAATGTGCCCCGACAAAAAGGAAGAGGGAGGGCGGATGCACAGGAAATAACGAAGAAGGAAAATATGGATTATGACAAGAACAAAAATATAAAAAGAAAAAAAATGGAAAAGGTGAAGCACAGGGCATCCCGAGCGTGCAGCAAACTGGATTCTCCCAGCGCCCGCTCTGCTCCCCGGCCGGCTTCAGCTGCCTCTCCAGTTACACTATTTAGCAGCACGTGCTCCACATCTCCCCGTCTAAATGAGCCCAATGTGTCTCCATCAGTGAACCGACTGTAAATTAATCTCTTTGTTGTCTAACAGCCGAGGCAGGGACTGGATCGGGACAATGAAAAGAGGGGACTGCTGCGGATGAACGCCAGAAATAGGCATCGTCATTAGGGATGAATGAGGTATGCGTGTCCGAAAAAATGGGAAATAAATCAGAAATATGCCATTTACTTGACTATAAGCTGATGTGCTTAGTCAAGTCCATGAGAAATCTTTACAAGGTTCAGGCCTTACCATCTAGAAACAACAGATATTCTCATTGTGCGCCTATTTGTGTGGGTTCTGACCTCATTTATGCAGATGAAACAAAGACAAAATCATCAACGCATTAAAGCATGCATGAAAGGCTAAGATTAGTGAAAGAAAGATGAATGAAAGGAATGAATTTAAACTATGAAAGAGGAATACCTTTCTGATATCAATAATTGTGATCATGGGGCACACAATGGATAAGAAAATCAAGACCAGCCTTATCCCAAACACAATAAGCACTTTAAGAAAACTCCTTTTTCTAATTACGCACAGTCCACAGCGCTGCCAAGTGTTTCTCCTGAGCTCATTTACTCAGACTTTCTGCTCTCCGCAGCGTCTGCACGTAGCATATTAATCCATTATTGGCATACAATCAAAGCGCATTGATTTTAAAATCCCCTCTGGGTCCTTTAATCACCTCTGCTGGCCAACGTAACTCTGTGGTGTCATTTCACAGGATTTCCCCGTCACATCGTCCATCAGCAGAGATTCTCTGCTGACAGGGCGAGCGCATTTGCGCATGACAGGCTACAGTCTGGATTTCTGTCTTCACATTATCCGTGCATGGCGTTCCCTGACTGAATTTATTAGCATGGTTAACTTGTGGGTTGGATTTTGGACTCCCAAGTGTAAATATAAAAACACCCAGACTCCTAAAATAGTCTCTATTGCTAATGGTCTCAAACTTGACAGCAACTCTCAGCTTATCCTAATGCACGGCGGATGTTTATTCTGCGTTTGGGGATGGGGGATGGTAGACAAAAGTCTGGAGAAGCTGCTCCTGACTTGGCATAATTACACAAGCTTGAGCTTCTAGCAACCAGCCTACTGCACTCCATCATTAGCTCATGCTAGCCTACTAGGAATTCTCCAAACCCGTTAAGTCGCCGTATTCCTCTGGCTAGGAATAGAATGTGGGTCAATGCCAGCTCAGTGGACATGAGCTTACCACCACCACCTGACGCCAAGCAGCTACACCACAGCTGCCGGCAGGTTAACGTTGTTAACTGCTTTGTAACTTCCTCGTGTGTCACCGTGACCGAGGGGTCTGATGTGTGCTCCGGGGCTCTAAAGTTAGCTGCAGCTGATGCACAGTCATGGCTACAGTCAGCAAGACTCATCATTTGTTTCCTCTTGTTGGCTAACACCACTCCCTCCTGATGGAAGGATCTTCATGTCACCTTGTGCTTCACTTGAAAGTTTTCAGCTAGATGAGGCGACATGAGGTTTAATGGGACGTGCATCGAGCCTGGCTAAGAACCAAACTAGTAAATTAAACAATTTAATTTCTTTATTTAATTATTTCTAATAAAAACTAATGTATCTCTGGTTTATTTTTTGTTTTTTTTGCATTAGTTCCCAAACAGCAGACATGGAAAAAGGCTGTAACTTCCGGGCAGCCATTAATAAGTAATTAAATTAATTCCCAGGTGTGCTTTAAACTCCGTTCAGCCAATCAGAACAAAGAACAGAAGCTTGTCTGTTTGTGAAACGCGTGTTGCGCATTGAGTCTAGCAGCGAGAGCTTTAAGTTTAAACCACAATGCTTTTAAAATAAATGACTTCTAGTTGTTGTCTTCATTACCTGACTGCACGTGGTCCTGATACTATAGGCTAAAGAACAAGAAGCTAGGCCAAAAGCACCGACAAAGGGCCTGTAAATGTTTCCATATCAACAGTTTGCTTCAGGGCTGGACGCACGGACAAGCTCCGGAGCTCATACGCTCACTCACCGGGCTGCACAATGGAGCCCTATTACTTAGCTGCATAATCGATAGGTTCGATCGGCATCGAGGCCGGTTATTGTTTGGGCTCTTTACCTCACAGTCGTAGAGGTCCGTTAGCTGGTCGATAATCCACTCCTCCAGATTCAGTCTCTTCCTCAGCTCCTTACGGTCGTATTTGACGGTAACGCGCCCCTGCTTCCTAACGGGTGTCTCCGGTTCCTCCGTGGTGCCGGCCGGCGTCTGGAAATACACCCGGGGTTGAGGGCTCGTCTCCGGGCTTGTTACAGCTGCCATTGTCGCTTCGGTTTGAAGAAGGAGAAGGAGGAGGAGGAGGGGGGAGAGAATAAAGCTCCCTCCCGGAGGTTTGGAAGTGTGAAAGGGGTTGACGGAGAGGAAGAAGACGAAAAGCGGCTTGTTGGCTTTTTTTATTATTATTATTTGACTAGAAATAAATAAAAGAATCCCGGCTGGTGGATGTGTGACTTGAAGAAGCGACGCCGGACCTGATGCTTTTGTTGTCCTGAAAATAAAATTAAAAAAAATCGACTCACGGGGACATTGGCAGCGGCTGGATCGTATCCACACACACAAAAAAAAGAGGGAGACCGACGAGTAGACCGAAACGTTGGAGTGTAACCGGCTTAATGGGCTATTTACAGCATGCAAACTCTGCTTGTATAAAAAAAAGAGACGGCAGCGAGAGCAGAGCCGGCCTCAACTCTTCATTCAGTACAAAGAGAAATCACACGTCTCTCTCTCTCTGTGTCCCCGCTGGAGCTGTGTGCGTGCGCGCTCTCCGACTGGACTGGAGCGCATCCGACGTAACGCGCCAGGAAAAAAAAGAAAAGAAACTAATGTTGGTTTTCCTCCACTTTCAACCCATGTGTCCGACTCTTTTTCTTTCATTACACATGTATCTTCCCCTCCCACATTCTCTTGATTGTAAGACGTGACCCCTGCTATAGAGCCTCTTTTAACCCATTAACACGGTTCAAAGCACTTTTTAGCTCTGCTAGCAAACATCAAAGATATTTCATTTTTCCACTCGCTTTCAAGTATCATTAGCAACAAAGACCTATTAAGACCCATTCAAAGGCCCAACCTGTGACAAGCTGACTTTCTAAATAGCCTGTTATGTGTCACAGTGCCAGAGGCAACCCTTTATACTCATGCATTTTGTCCTACATTTACACAAACTGCAAGTTTCCCCTGAGGCCTAATTTATTATCCTCTGATTCAAGTTTATTTGCCGAAACATTAGGCATACAAGGGAAAACAAATGCATTATAACAGTCCTGCGCTAAATCCTCCTTCACGACTGTTATAATGTTCAGATTCTGTTGAAACAGCGCAAGAAGCGTGGTAGTTCAACGTATGGAGGATGTTAAAGGAGAATTACTGTTTTTTACCAACCTGGACCTTATTTCTGGCATAAAGTATGATCATATAACTTTGGTGTCATTTGGAGTCATTCGGACGATATTTAGATGCACGTATATGCATATAGTGGGAGTGACTGGGGCACCGAAACGCAGCCTCTAAATAAATCTACAGACGATAACAGGTAACTCCGGACTCAACGGGGAACAGCGCTAGCGTATCATAACAAAATATTGGTGAAATGAACGAGTTTCGCAGTAGATAATGCGTTATTTAGAGGCTGCGTTTCGGTGCCCCAGTCACTCCCACTATATGGATATACGCTGATCTAAATATCTGACGAACGACTCCAAATAACACAAAAGTTATATGGGTGAGTAAACGATTGTATTTTATGCCAGAAATAAGGTCCAGGTTGTAAAAAACGGTAGTTCCCCTTTAAAGTGGGTTCATAGCCTAGCCCACTGACTTCATTGGGATTGTCAAAATAATAGAAACACAATTCAGTTCGATAGTACTACAAACCACAGCCTCCAAAATCAAAACACGGTTAGAGCATCAGGCTGAGATTTAGTGCAGCGACGTTATATCCGAGTGCATTCATTTTCACTGGTGTGCCTAATGAACCGGCGAGCGAGTGTGTCTGAGTAATTTCACAACATGTCTCCTCTGAAATGTGTGAAACATATACTGGCAAAGTTTCACACCCACAAATATAAACTCATATCTTTCACAATAAGACATGACTGTATCCCATGTTTGTGAAATCTCTCTGCTGAGATTACAGCGAGTGCCACAGGTGGAAGGCAACTGGATTTTCCAGTTTTGCTTGCGAAATATAACTCCATTTATATATATATATATATATATATATTTATCTCCAGGCGATAGCAGTTATTAGGTGTTTAATGGGAAACCAGTCACATTTCTTCACAGTCTGTCCATTGTTGCTGTAACAGCAGGGAACCCCCACACCCGGCCAGGCTGCCTAATAACAAGAGTTTTAATAATAATAGGAGTGTGAAGGGAAGGAGGAAGGCCGAAGAAGGAATATAATGTCTATCTCTTGCTCCCTCCTTTGGTGTGAGGACGGGGGTGTTCACATCTGTCAACATGCTCATATACAGGCCCGAGCAACCATTTCGCAGACAACCATGGCAACAAGACATAAAAACCTGAATTATTCAGTGGGTGCGTCTGAAACTTACACTTGAGTAAGCACAGACAGGCCAACGCACTCGCACACACACATGCACAAGGTAACTTAAGCATTCATGCAGTCGGTTTTGTACAGAAACAACACCGGACATAAACCTAGATGTGTCACTAGGTCAAACAAACTATCTGCACCACCTAGCTTGTATCAGCCGTCCTACATATTTGGGCCTTTTAGCTTCATGTCGCGGTAGACGTACACATCCGGAGAGAGAGTGTGAGGTTAGCATGTAATGTTAAAACTGAAAAGGTCAGAGTGTGGGGTTTAGTGCGTGGGAAAGCTCAAATAATCTCACAAAGAATCTCAAACTTGCAAATCACCGTAAACTAAGATTATTCTATAGTGAGAGCAAAGAGTGGACGTTGTGGGGTGTGCCTGTGTTGCAAGGCGCAGGAAGTTTAGCTGTTATCCCAGGAGGACTTATAGGGGACCTGTACCTGACACAGATCTCTGGTTATTTAGCTGCATTGTGTACAGTAGTCTTTTCCAGTTGGTTTTCTCTCTGTAGCATCAAATTTAAGTTTAAAGCTACACTTTTCTTTGGCTTTTTGCAGAAGTTAGTTTCATCCCTGTTCTGAATTTGTGGTGTTTGATAACTAGCAGTGATGCTTCCTCTGTGGTGCAAAGTGAGTGCTGTCAGTAGACTACTATTTTCTGTAACTGTGTACTTCTACTCACCCCCATTAAAAACGTTTTAAAGACACGCTAATCACATATAATACAGAACATTGTTGAAGAATCAAACCAGTGCGTCACACCTCTTTGGGTTTGTAACATCATGCAAAACAAACAACAACACAGCCGCCGGGTTGTTTGGCAGATTCTAGTTTAAAGCAGCAATCTACTGATCTCTGTTTCTTCCTCTTTGGGAGTCATAATTGCAGTCTGACTGACAATCAGTTGCATAACCATGTAAACTCTTGATCCAACTGTTTCTCAATCTCTCCACATGGGATAGGCATCAGTTTCCTCAATAGAGAGATTCGGTGCAACTTGTTCAAAGCAAGTTTTGGACAAGTTGAATTACGCCAGCAACGTTGAAAAAGTGGATTCATCTCGGCGATCCGCTGTCAATAAAGTTGAGGTAGTTGTTCTTCTTCTTTTGTTGTATTTCTGGCATATCCCAATGCTCCACAGAGGGCAGAACCACTTTGCACACGCCAAAAGAAAGAAGTCACACTCTGGTTGATGTTTTAAATGAACATATCTGATCAAATAATTGTGGAATTTCAGAATGATTTGAGTCCGGTTGGAGAAATAGTGTGACATTATCAGTCAGTTGATCTTTAGCTCCACCTACTGTCTCCAGAAGACACAGACACCCAGTTCTAAATACTGTAAATACAAGGTCCCTCATATAATGTCATCAGTATTTCAGAGGCACAGATTAGACTTAATAGACACTGATTGAATTGAAAACCTTTGGGATCTGTACTTCCCCCCCAAAACAAGATTAGATCAGCCAAATGTCTTTTATCCTGCCTCACTGCTGATTGCAAAATGCCCCTGTTTTAGTGCTCAGAGTCAGTATTTATACGTCTTTTACCTTTGAGTCACACATTTAGGAGATAAAACTTTTTCGTAATAACATTAACTAATACTGGATGAATAATTCTTCTTATGTACACCTATCTCCTCCACCTCTGCTTCGGTGGATTTTCATCCACACGAGGGAGCTGTTGACCAGTCCGCTCTTGTATTTTCAACTTCAGCTTTTCAGCAGCAGGCTACAGAGGAAGAGGAGACAATGAGAATCTCAGTTTGTTTCAGTGTATTTGTATCACATCCATCTCTCTGGACATTCAGCAATAAGGAATGATGTATTAAATTAAGGAAACATTCAATACAATAAGCTGGAATTTCAGTGTGCACTCCCAAATCAGTCTCTCTCTCTCTGCATGATCTATTGCGCTCAAAATGCTTTGCAGTGGCCTGATTTGTAAACGTGCTGCTGTCAACACAGTCAGTTTACCGTGATTCACTTGTGCAAATACACTTGCGCTCAGCACAAATGTGCTGTGACTGATAGGTGTGCCCGCACACACACTCAGGCTACACCCTCACGGCAGAGCTGAAGCAGAGCTGAGACTAGCCCGTCCACATTCCTGACTGTTGCACAATCGGGCAAGCACCGTGCAGAGCAGTGTCACCGTGCAGCCACTAGATGCTACCATAGGACTGTGTTGTTGAGGGAGTGTGAGTGAGAAATAATCTATGGCTAGTGTGCACATAGTTGTAGCACTTTGAGGCATTTGGGGGGGAAATGATTGGCAGCTCATCTGGACAGAGTGAAGTGAATGCAGCTATGGAGAAGGTAAATCATAGTCCGTGGACATCTGCATTGTGTGCAGTGTGTCCTCTTCTGGGGGAAAACTGTAATCAGCACTTTGCCTACACGCCCACATGGTAGCCTTTCTCCAAAACACACTGACAATAACCCTGAGGCGTTATGGAGACAGATGGGTCCGGTCTCCAGTGAACTGTCTGCAACTTCAGGCCAAAAGCTCTGCACTGCCGTGGAGAGTAATCTGATCGAGTTTCGGCTGCTACCGTTGACCGAGTCAGGCCTTTCCGCGTTAAAAATAGTGCGCGCACTGTACACGCTCGTGTGTGTGTGTCTGCGTGCGGGGGGAGAAGGCAGTGAATGTGTCCGTGTGTCTTCGGCACAATGTGTCTTTGTGGGCGCCTGCCGTTGCGTTGGAGAGAAAGATCGGACTGTTACTGGACAGAGAAAGAGAGAGAGAGAAGAGATGAGTGGTTGGGGGTCTTCCCTTTTCTCCACAACATCTTTTCCATGTGTCACTTGCTTTGTTCCATTTTTAACCTCTGCTGTCCCTCTCTTTGTCTCTTTTCTTAACCCTCTTTCTCCACGGCCCTTCTTTTTTCCTCGAGTTACACTCCCACGTGGTAGTCCCCCCTTCCTTTACGTCATCTATCTCTTAATATTTCTTTTCCTTTTTGCAACACCGAGATTTCACTGTATGTGAAGTACAGGTCCAGACAACTCTTGGTTTCCTTGTTCTAAATCTAAATCTAAATCTAAATCTGAATACCTGCACATGATTGGATCTTTCTCTCACTGGAGTTACATTTCCAGAGAATAATCTTTTAAACTACACTCCTTCCTGCAAAAATCTCTTTTTTTTTTTTCTCCTGTATTTCTTCTCTTTGTGGCTCCTTTGAAATAAAATCAGCAGCAAGTAGCATGTGCAGCGGCTCGCAAGATTTCTAATCCTGACGACTGCCTCTCGGATGGAGCTTTGGCCAAATTTATAGATTTCCGATCATAAAGGAGTTTCTGGCGGACAGCAGGACGCGGGCACCGCAGCCAGGCTTGGCTCTGCTGTTCCTGGAGTGAAATCAGAAAAGTACCAGGAAGTCAAGCCATTAAGAGGAAACAATCAGTAATTGACTCCGAGAAGGAAAAAGAGAAGACACTGTCGTCTCCCCTCTTTTAAGAGTCCAAAACTGCAACTGCAGAGGTAAAACTACAAAAGTATTCGCTGAATATATTTCTATATATGGCATCATTATATTACTATATTTACTGACGCATCAGTGTGTACGCAGCATTGTTACTGTTGAAGCTGCTGCATGGAGCTGGTCTAAACTTTTTTTTTTGCACATTTTCTTTTTAGTATATCTGATTTTTGGTGAAAAGTTGGATCTTTTCACATTCAGTGAAATGAAACCATGTGAAAAGTTCACTATCTGGTGGAGCAAGTGCATTAAAACTGTGTGCAGCACTGGAGTAAATGCATTTCCCACTACTGTGTGAACCTACGGGAGCAGGACGCTCGCTGGACAAAGAGACGAGATATCGACGAGGAGACCGAAAGAGAGGATGCATTCATTTGGAGAGAAAGAGGGAGGGAGAGGGAGAAACAGAGAGGGGTGAGGAGGCGGGAGGGGGGGGATCAGGAAGCCTATTGTCGCCACAGGTGCCTGCACTTCAAACGCGGCGCTCATTGTTTGGCTAAAAAGAAGAGCAGAGCGCATATGAAACGTGCGTGCGCATCTTATTATACGGCAGAGGAACACAATATCCCTGCTTATGCTGAAAGAATGCATATGCATGCGGCCATCTTGTTTCTGTTTGTTGTCATCGGAGAGGCCCTACAAAGAGTCTATCTGCAGCTCTTTGTTTGTGTGTCAAGATCAGATTAATCATTCTACCTGGACTCGGTTACCGCCTGGATTCAGTCGGGCCGAGCTCAAATTCACCAGGAGACGCACAAACTCCAATGCCACTCTGTCTAGCTGCTAAATTGTTTAACAACGTGTCTCCTGCTGGATGTGTGCACATACTCCGTGTCATGTAACACTGACGGCAGCACTTTCCTTTTTTTTTTTTTTTTTTTGGGCTTTCACTATAGTTTGGTCAAAGAAGCACACGCTGAGAGTCCTTCCCTCTGTCCGTCAGTCAGCAGGCTGCAGCATAGCAGACATTCCTGCAGGGTGTAGTTAGGGAGCAGGAGAAAGGCAACGGTTGCCAAAAAATCTGTTGCTGCGAAGCATTTTTTTTTTTTTTTTACAAGAGGTCCAAGTTGTAATGTTGCTTGGCAGCGGGATTTGGACGGGATTGGACTAAAGCTGTGCAGCCTCCTTCGCTCTCACGCTTCTTAAAACACGATACGCAGATGCCGATCTGGAGGGAGCGTTACCTGACGACTCTCGGTGGCTTTCGGTTACCTTGCCTCCAGATCTCCTCGGTTATTTCCTGTTTTTGTCGTGCAGATTTGGAGTGTCATTTTCTGAAAACCTGACCTCACCGCCTTAGCGAAGCTTCAAAATCACCTCTAAGCTGATTACTGTGCATTTCCAATACCTGTGCTAAACGCTACCACGCTTTAATAACATTACTGACTGTGCAAGCAATCTGTCACTGTCAGCACCAAGGAAAACATTTCAATGCAATTAAAGGCAATGGGAATTTAAAGCATTAAAAGAGTGCCGTGATTACCTGTACACCCTGCAGGGAACAACATACTTTGAAATAAACAGAGAAGGATCTTGCACCATTTCTGTTTCTGTTATGTCAGTAGTTCCAGACCTTTTTTTTTTTGTTTTGTTTTTGTCTTCCAGACCCTAAAAGGAAAAGTTCAGCCATTCTGGGAGACGTCTTGCTTAGACGATAAGATCATTACCACTATCATGTCTGGATGCTCTCGGCAAGAAACCAAACGAGACGATTTCTCAAACTGTTGAGATTCTGAGGCTACAGTTTATTCCACGTAGGTTTGTTGTGACTACAAACACTTCACCTTCGTACACGCTCTGCCGACACATGAAGAGCTCACGAACGGGACACCTGTTTCACATTTTCGTTCGTGAGAATTGACCCATCTGCAGACAACACCCCTGCCGAATTCGAGCAGATGAGCCAGATTCTGCTCGAGGTTCGTTATAACGTGAGAGAGAATGCGGTCAGAAGCGGCCCGGGCCACGTCCAACTGTCGTCTGAGCGATCCGATCTCAGACGTATCTTCGGCGGTGCGTTCACACCTGCACTTTAACTCATTACTCAGATATGATTTCAAATAACCAGGTGTTCAAAGGTCACCATCGCCTGCTCTGGAGTTTCCGGGGAGGGGGGGGCCTGGATTCTGCGAGACACTTAGGATTGTTATCGAAGCTGTGTGAATAAAACTTTACTGAACTGAACTGGCTGAAAGGTTTAATGAAAGACCCGTTTGAGTTGCATCGTGGGAAGTTCAAGGAATACTGGAGCATATTTGACCGTATCTGCTCCTAAGTATGACTGTTCTTCTTCTACATGATGGAAGTTCAACATAAAATCACTGGAGCCGGTAGTTTGACTGGAACTGGAGACATATGGGGAAAGAAAAATATGTGCAGCAGCGATCACCACAAACTGACAGCAGAGGGACAATGTAGGAAGAGCATGTGCAGGGTCACGCTCGGTGTTTTTAACATATGCATACAGTACAGCTGAGAGGGCAGACAGAGAAGTGAGGCGGGCAGGAGAGGAACTAAATTAAAACACACCCATTTTTACACAAACCCCCCCTCCTTCTTCCATTTCTCATTCACTCCGCGCTATCTGACGCCCTTTCTCACTCACTCTCTTCTCTCAGAACCTTTTTTTTTTTTTCTTCCTTCCCTTGCTGAAAACATGCAGGGAGGAGAGGAGGAGGAGGAGAAAAGAAGGAACGAGGCGACAAGAGAGGGAGGACGCAGAGAAAGTTGGTGAGAGAGAGAGAGAGAGAGAGAAAGAGAGAGGAGAGGGGTCGACCAGATGGGAGGAAGGAAGGAAAGGATCTCTCCGTGGGCTCAAGTGCGCGATTAAGGGATTCTGCATAAATAAACAAATATATGAATCAAAGCTCCTAATAAAAAAGGAGGAATTATAGGCGCGCCGCCGCGCTGCGTGGACGCGGACAAGACAAGACAGCGGCGGTGCGCGCTGAATCAGACAAGTTCTGCCTTTCTCTCTCTCTGGATTTTACTTCTCATGTTCTTCAAACTCTCCGTCGGGCTCAGCAACTTTTGAGGACAGTGGCCGAAAGCCGTCCCCCGTCCGTTCGCCTCTCTCTCTCTCTCCCCGGAAAAAGAGACGAGGGGAAGGAGAGAGAAAAAAAAAAGAAGCTGCGAAGTGGAAGTGGAGGAAGGAAGAGCGTTTTTTTTGGTTTCCTTCCGAGGAGTCCTGCTCGCCGTAGCCGGGGTTTAGGCGTTGGCACCCGGGCAGGGAGTCCCTCGTCATGGCCGGGGCCAAGCCGGGAGTCCACGCACTGCAGCTCAAACCCGTGTCCGTCCACGAAACTCTGAAAAAGGGAGGCAAATTTATCAAATGGGACGAGGTGAGAGCGCAGGGTTTGAAACTTCTTTATTTCTGTCATGATGAGTGCGGAGCAAACAAACAAAACACAAACTCGCTTGTTGATCAAGAGGCGCCGCTGATGTGATCAACTGTGTCAGCCTGCTTTTGACAGAGGGCCCACTGTTGTGAAGTGTGTGTGTGTGTGTGTGTGTGTGTGTGTGTGTGTGTTTGCGTGTGTGTGTGTGTGAGGCGAAGACAATGTGTGTGGGATGTCGTGTGCAGGTGTGCGCAATCCTGCACCTAAAACAGGAGACCACTATTTTTTTCGTGTTAATCAGATACTCTAACAAAAAAAAAAAAAAAAAATCCCCTACAGTCGCCAGCACGCAAGAGCTGCTTCAGTGTGTGTGTTGTACTCAATTCCTGTCAAGCCGGTTTTCCTCGGGCTCAGACGCCCTCTTACACCCTCTTTTCTCTCCTTCTGTACTTCCCCCCTTCTTCTTCTTTTCTTTTCCCAGGGTATTAGAGGAGAAAGCACCTGTCTCTGCTGGAGTCCTGTTTTATTTAGGGACTTGGGGAAAGTGCACGCTTGCGAGTCGCCCCCTCAGAAATATCACCCAGAGAAGTGTCTGGGCCGTGAATCTGCACCATGTCAACACAGATCCCTTAATTAGTTTTTGCTGTGCCCTTTTCTTTTTTTTTTCTTTCCCGCTTCCGCGTGTTTCCGTAGAAAGCAGATCAGAAGCAGGTCTGGCAACCCAGACATGAGCCTGCCTGAGTCACTGACCTTAATGATTTGTGTGTGTGTGTGTGTGTGTGTGTGTGTGTGTGTTGGGGTTTTCTGAGAACACGGTGCGGGAGAATAAGTGTGTGTCCATGTGTCTGCGAGCGCCCGTCAATGATTAACCCGGCGGCTGATTGAAAGGCTCCAAACTGGAGGCCTCTGCCTTGGATTTGCAAATGCGCGGTGTGCCTGAGAGTGTGTGGGACATCCTTCAAGGACGCTAAAGATCCAATAAAACCCTTATCACAATAACTGAAACTTGGACAACGTAGAGGCATTATAAGTGATAACACGGTGTGTGTCCTTCAAAGAAGAGTCTTGTCACGCGAACAGTGAATGCCATGTTCTTTTGATTTCCTCTTCTTCTCTGTCTCTCTCACACACACACACACACACTTTCTCTCTATGTTTCTGTCTCTCTCTCTCAAAGGGATTTCCCAGGAAATGGTTATGTTGGTGATTAAGTGTACGAACGCTCAAAAACATGCACATGCTTTCCCTCTTGTCTATCTCTCTGCACCTCTTCCCCTCTATTTGCTATTTCCCTCAAGAGTCAACAAATGAATTATGGTGAATATGTGCAGAGAGGAAGAGAGAGAGAGAGAGGGAGAGAATAGTTTGGGGAGAGAGGAAATGAGAGAGAGAGAAAAATGCATGTTCCCTAATATGCAGCATTCAGAAAGCTTTTCAAGGAACGGGCTGGTGAGCAGAAGTCGAAGAATCTCCACTGTTAGAAAATCTGTGTCGAGACGCTGGTTGAGCTCGCTCGCTTGTAATTCAGCGACATCACGGAGCGCAAACTCCTGAATTGTTCTTAAATCTGAAACGGGCGCTTTGAAGTCACACACACGCAGAGATTCGGTGCATTCATTCAGCCGGCCTATCTCCGCACAGTCCGCGTAACGTCACACTTCTACTTGCTTGGCCTGCAAGAATTTGTGTTTGTACAAATTTTTGTTTAAATAATGACTTAACATCTGACAAAGCGCTGTTTAAATCGGCAAATAGACGGGGAATATGTGATCTGGACTAAAAGTAATGCTGAAATGATCAGGTATTTCTTAATGGTTGACCAGGTTTTATGATCAGTTAATCATTTAAGGTTATTTTCTTTATCACAGAAGACTTTCAAACCCTTTCCGACGTGGCGTCGTAAAGACGTCTTGCTCTCTGTGTCACTGCAAATTGAACATATGTGAGACTTGGACAAAATGAGCAACTTTAAGGATCCTCTTCACTGTAACAAAAGAGGAAGAGATGTCCGGTTTTAATGCAGAATTAAAGTCACAAATACGCCCAAGTCCAAAGGTAATTCAAGGAATGTGTTGAGTGAGTAAAAGTAAAAGAATCTCCACTGTTACAGGCAGGGACTCGAGTAGCAGCGTGTTTTCTAGGTTTGTCACCATCGCATGTTGAATCAGCTCCATTCGCTGTAAGTTTGAAGTGCGTGACAAGAGCTTGCATCCAAGTTTTCACTTTTACTTTACTTGAATAGAAAGCCTCTTGAGATGCGTCCGTTTCCTTTTAAAAGACAAAACCCGACGACGGAGCCCGTGTCAAGTATTTAACACGGATACAACAGACTTGCACGGCAATTACGATATCCATTTTAAACTGCGCATAACTCCCTCGGGCTCTTTCGTGCAGAAAACCAGAGCTAACAACACCCAGAAGCGATTGCTTTTGTCCTTGTGTTGATATTTATTGCCTCTTATTTCTGTCACTTAAGATGATGTGATAAAGGTAGACGTGTGTGTCTGTGTTCTGACAGGTTGACCGGTGGGCCGCGGTCATAAAAACTAAAGCGAGATAAGAATTAGGACACACACAGATGCAAGAAAGTGCCTGAGGGCAGTGGAGTTTGTTTACACGACAACCCCTCTTTTGACCCCGTCCCTCTCTATTCCCCCCTCTTCCCCATCATCATGTCGTCCCTCCATCCCTCTTCAGCCGCCGTCCCTTCAGCCTCTCGTCTTCATCCGTTCACCTCTCCTGTCAGTCAATTCTAGCTCTGCTGCTTTAGCTCTCACAATAATCACCTCTTGTTTCTCAGAGGCCCTGAGGAAGCATGTAATAGTCACATCTCCCGCCACACACACACCAACCACTGACTCATGCACGGCGGAGGAGGAATGCATTCCAAGCTGACCCTCTTTCTTCTGGCCTGTGTACACATGTGTGCTCAAATGAGCGCGTGCTTGTTTTGTTCTGGGTGTGCGCTTCACGTTGAATGACTTCCTGTTCGAGCTGGCTGTGAGACCTCCACAGCCAAACCATTTTCCTCCGCTCTCCCTGCTGCTGCCGCCGCCGCCGCCGCCACCACCGCTGCTCCTGCTGCTCCTGCTGCTCCTCCGCCCTCTGCAGCCCCGGCCGCAATTCAATTTAGACAAATTCCAACTGGAATTTGGTTAAAATTCCTCCTAAACAACCAATTAAACAAACAGAGACAGACAGTTTGTCTGCAGAGCTGCTTAGCCTTCCGTCTTCCGTGCTCTGGAGTGTCTCGATGTGCGTAAAAAGGTCAAATATATTCATCTTAACACCTAACATTTGCATCTTTTGCAAAGTGTTTTTCTGTTTTTGGCTCAGATGGAGCATTATATTTGTGCTTGGTGTTGAAATACAGTAAAATACACTGTATATGACAGACTAAAGGAGACTTTATATTGGGATACAAACACTCCAACACTGGTCGCAGCCAGATGGGAAAAGAGCACTTTTTCTCTCCACATGTGTGGGTTGGATTTGTTTATATTCCCGTTGCACAATTACAAGCAGACCCGAGCTTGTAAACGAAGTCACATGGAATCACAAGTTGCTCATTAATTGGACAGTTTGGGGGGAAATTGACAAGATTAGAGGTTTTTAGCTGTAATTCTGACCCCTGTACGTTGAGAGGAGCACGGCGGACCACGAAATGTTGCATTTGCAGGTCCTTTCCTGCAATCTGGTTGGGATTATTAGGTCAGACCTTACAGACCGCACTGCAGTTCACTTAGAGGAGTCCAGGACTACAATCTTGGCAGCCGCTGAGGACAGTAAAGACACTTAATTCTGCCTCTGTCCTCTGTGATTAACAGTGGTGTGCTTTGGAACCAAACAGGCTGCCAATATTTGCTCCCTTGACACGGATATTCTGGCTCGGTATCATTGGAGCTATTGTTGTCATTACCTCCCTCCCGTTTGAAATACAGATGTATTTTCTTTTGTGTGCTGGCTGTCTGCATCAATGCGTGAAGGTTTACATCATGCATGGTTTGAAATGAACAGCCAAATTTGTGGTTTGGAGGATATTCTGTTCAGTTTTAAGCCTGTTTAGATGTAAGTTGCTGTGTGGTTTATTCAGCGTCGGCGCTGTTTGTAATGCAGGCAGTTAAAGCAACAGTTTGGGAATACTCTGAGGATTTGTCAGAGGATTTAACTTTGGCATATTCAGATGATATGCAGGTGGATTTTAGAAATTCTGGACTGCAAGTAAATGGGATCCAAAACACTTGTATTTAGATGTCTTCGGATGCGTCTCACTTCTAATGCTCTGTCTGTTCAAACTGAATTTTAAAGTGATTCCCAACACGAATCTCAACATGAAATCCAGAGTGACTGGGTTCAGTGTTGTCCTAGTCCACACTGCTTACAGAGCTGCAGAGCTGGCCTACGCCTAAACTGATGTCAAAGCAACCCACGCAGATAAGTTGAGGAGTTTGGACAAAGCTTTACTTGCTCTCCTGCATAAAGCTAGAAGAAAAGGTCCATACCTCTTTCATATATGTAAACTGCTGCTAGTTAGCTGAACTTAGCTCAATGAAACAGTGGGAAAAGAGTTTTTGACTTTTAGGTAGGTCCCTGTTTGGTTACCTTACGTGTAGTGCATGCCGGCGATATAGTACGCACCAATGCGCTGATGTACAAGTGGTTGTTGTAACGTGCCAAGATATGTTGTAATAAATCAGCATAGGCAAGGAAGAGGGCTGTTAGCCAATAAACATGGTTCTAAACAGTGTGTGTGGATGTTAACTACTTAAAACGGAGTTTACAAAGGAGGTTTGACAAGGATCTAAATTTATTTGGCACATTTTCTAGACCTCCACGATCCATACAGCGGGTTTTAGTGAGGAATGCATTACACTGGGTGTCTCCTAAGAGCATAACTTTAGTTTGTTTATAAGGAAACTGCTCTCGGCCCATTTGAAACAGACTGAAGGCTACATGCTTTACCAAGCTCTTCAGGAAAAGTTTTTTTGTTTTTACTCGTTTTCTTTCTCGCTAATAGGCGGTTTAGACAGAACGTGTTTCAGCTGTAGTATTTCCGGCTGCTTCTCCATCGCCGCAGTTTTCATATTGATTGTTGTGGATCAATAAAGATGGAACTCATCAAAGAGAGGTTAACTGAGGAGGTTTGGAGATACAAACACTTGTAGGACTCGTGTTCGGCGAAAGTTTCAGTCTCCATTGTTGAAAGTGAAGCAGGAAGTAGATACAAAAATTAACCCGACTGGCAAAAAAGACACAGCGCCGACTAGCGTTTGGGTGGGAGCGAGCCGGACTAACGTGCGCACAAGTATAAATGGCTCCGGTGTAGGCTACATGCATAAGTTACGGCGTCTATGTCCCGCAGTGCTCTAAATGAGCCTTAAAAGTGCGATGAGAAGATTGATATCTTGCGCATATCTGTTAAATGTGAAGCTAGTTCCAGTATCAGGCAAGCTCAGATTAGCATGAGGAATTTAAACACACAGATGCGGTACTGGTGTCAAATTCCCGGAAAGAACGCTAACATGTCTCTGAAATCATTTTAACCTTCGTACCAGTTTAATTTAATTTCAGCATACGCGTTAATATGTTTGAATACCGTTGCTTTGGATGTTAAAAGCACACTTTATGATCTTTTTTCTTTTCTCAGTCAATCATTACTCATAATCCATGAATTAAATCAAGCAGCAACAGCTCTGATGACAAGAAATATCCACAGTAGCCGCCTCAAATACTCATTGCTCTTTTAAAGGATGGTCCGATATTATCAGGACATGCATGAGTTCAGTTTTATGATGAAACCTAAATCCCACTGAATCCTGACAAAAAAAAAACACATTGTGTTGGACATGTGACGTGGAGAAAATCACTGTCATTCGGTAACGCCCTGGTTGCATGTCACACCTGTAAATGCAACCAGGAGACAGTCCCTGTTTGAAGTGAACACATATCTGTCCTTAGAAAGGGCTTGCTTTTGTGAGGCAGAGGCGCTGTGTCATCCTCTCCTTTATAACAAGGGAGCACAAAGGGCGCCGCTCTCTATCGCCAATTGTTCCCCGTGCGCCACTATGTTCACAGAGTGCACGTCTCGCTTTCGCATCAGATTGATGCGCGGAAGCAGCAAGCCGCAGATTCCCCATTATGATGGATGTTTGAAAGATTAGAGCGAACAGATTAAAAAAGAGGAGGAGGAGGAGGAGGAGGAGGAAGGAAACACAACAGGATGGTGTGAAGGTCTGACGCCATGTCGAGAAACACTGCTGACATCCTGACAGAGTGGTGAGAAACGAGGGCTGCATGGATAGCGAGAGAGAGGCGGAGGGAGGGAGGGAGGGAGGTGGAAGGTCAACTACAGCCACATGTGAAGCGTGGGACTGACATCTGGACTGCTCCATCTTCACTCCTCCTATTTGACTGTTCATAACTTTACCCCCATTCATTCATTAGACGTGTAGACTGGCTGTCTCTCTCTCTCTATGTAACCTCTGCCCCGCTCATTCTTCTGCCATCTCTCCATCTCTCTTCCTCATACTATTCACGCATCCGTCCCCTGTCTCTTTTTGTTTCCCCCTTGGCTTCTACTTCTATTTCCCCCTTCTCCTTCCTTCTGGCTGTCTTAAGTTTGGATTTCTGTCAAATCCTGCAGATACTAGGAAGTATTTTTTATCACTCCGCTCTGATCTGGTTTCCATCACATTATCAGCCGTTCGATCTGACAACGATCTCGTTTTACAATTGTCGCGTTTTTCCCCTCCATTCTCTACGAATGCTAAAATAGGAGACGCTGTAATATCACACAACAAGGTTTCTTGTGAGTGACAAACAGGTTTTCCATTTAAAAGTTTCCACAGAGTTCACGCCTGTGAAGTCTGACCAGTTTGGTGCATGGCATGATTCACACTAAGTGCTTTCCATATCATCCGACAGCAGTTGGGTAATAAAAGCGCTCCGTGTAAACAGCACAATCAAAGGAAATAGCTGGGGAAGCGAGCGAAAGTGCAATCAGCTGTAAAGTGGTTGTTTTAGAGAAACCAATCAAAATTTAAATTTGTGCCGTGATAATGATTTATCCTGAATGCGTTCTGACTTCTGCATTATTTAGTTGTTTTTTTTTCTTTGAATTTCTGTGCGCTCGTTCCATCTTGACTGCATGAATGGGTGGAGATGTGCGTTTCTCCACTTCCCAAAAATGACGGCTATAAATCTGAACTGGCCCTCTGAGTTAGTTTTTATCACTCTTAATCAACTCATAAACAATTAAAGAATAGTGGATGAATAGATAGAAATAAAAAGAACAAGAGTCGGAGAGATAAGACAACACCTTGTTCTATTCTTAATGTTTTTTTAGTTGTTCCTGAACTGTTTGTGTGTGTGTGTCTGTGTCAGGCTGCATCCTGCTGGGGATGGCTGCTGCCATCAAGGAGTGTCATTGCTATGGGGTGGGGGTGCCTGGTCTGGCCTAGGTGGGTGCTACATGTCTAAGTAACATCCACATGAATGAATGCCAGGTCCAAAAGTTTCCCAGCAGAACATTGAACTGTCACAAGATGGTCAATGAAAGCATGATTTGTGAGGACGAGCTTTGACCACTAAGTTCTAATCGCTTCTTCCTTGCGTTCCAGAGATATCACGCTCTCAATTACTTAAATACTTACATACAGTCATGACTGTTGCTGGTGCATATGTATTAGTGTGTGCACATAACCACTGCTAAGCTCTGAAACCCTCTTCTTGTTCATTTCCAGAGCAAACATGTGTCAGTATCTGTATTTTTACTTTTCCCTGCATTCAGCTGCAGCAAACCTTGTCTGCTTGCCTTACACTGACATGAGGCAGTATAGCAGGTGAAAAAGAAGTGACATCAGAGAACTACAGTAATTTGCAGGTCCACGGCGCAGTTAGCCGTGACATTGGCCCGTGCGGGGGAACTTGACCTTTCCAGTAAGCGGGAAAAAAAAAAAAATCAGAAAAATGGATCTTGCCGCCGTATTTAGCTTAATGAAACTCGTATTCACTGGGGTATTGTTGAGCGTGTAGAACAAGGCTCTGCAACCGGCAAGGGTTAGTGGATCATTTGCTGCGTATACAGCCTGATCAGATGAAAGTTAAATGAACCCTGTGGAGAAATTAAATGGTGCAGCACCTGCCAACAGGATAAGAGGAGGACACTTAGAAAGTACTTAGGGCTAATACGAGCCAGTCACACTAACCGAGATATTAATAAAGCTCCAGAGATGCCTCAAAGTCTGGGGGTAAGGATGTAAAGTATTTAATGTTGTTTGGATAAATACCAACCTATCAGGTGTCATCTGTAACGATCCTCGTATAGCCCGTTAGCTTATTACTCTCTGTACCGTTGCCTATGGCTTATTTTCACTTCTCCGGCCTCCGCTCTTGTCTTTCCTCTCGCCGCTCCGAAGTCCAAAGGTTACCTACTGTCATCAACTTTTACCGTGTTGCCAAAGCAGCAGCTGTAACGCACTCACACTCACTGTGCACTAGCCCTCTCTCTCATACCACTCCCATAAGCTGTCACTGAGAAAACACACACACACACACACACAAACAGCACGCTTGACCAAAGGTGCACTGGCAGCGGCCGCTTTTATCAGCTCCCCCTCACTAATGGCTTTCTCCTGACCGGCGTCACGCAACACACACACACATTCATTTATGGCATATAAGGAGAGGAGGACAATAACCACTTGTTTGACACGGGTGCCCTTATAGGTTGTGATTTTTCAAGAGGCGCTCATTAGCTGCTCCACGGAAGACTTTAGCTTCCCTCTACCGTGTGTTCGACATTAACGAAGGTGTTTCTCAGAGGGTCGGGGCATCTGGAGGGCGTCTGGAGAAAGAGGCGCGTCCTTTAATCAATTAGAGAAGAAGAAAGGAATCAAAGTATTGGAAGGAGCAAACTGAAGCAGTGATTGGTGCGGAGGAAAAGGCAGACATGAAAAGAAAGGAAAGAAAGCAAGAGGAGACTTCAGAAGGTTTCTAACCGTATGGCGGTTAATTAGGGACTGGGGCGAGGTCCAATTATAGACCTACCACCCACTCTCACACAGAAAAACACCATAGGGTGCATGTTTACAGTAAACAGGTTGTGCGGATGTGTGTGTGCGTGAGGGGGACATGCATTAATGATTTCCTGGTTGGGTTTCTTACCGCCACCCTGTATTTCAGCTGGAAACTGAACAAAAGTGACCTTTTACGTATTGCGAAACGGCTCTTTCAGAGAGCAACGACCCTGACCAGGAAAAAAAAAACAGATAAAGGAAAGTTTAGTTTTGTCCAGGCGAGTCCAAAACAACTCAAAAATATTCTACTTGCAAAACAGAAACTAGTTTGGCAAGTTTGTTTGATTTAAGTGATTAAAAAGAAGGATTAATTGTGTGTCACGATGCACATGAAAAGACTGAAGGAGTGGACGATTCATGAAAGAAAGAAGATAGTGTCATGGTAAAAAGCAACCGACAGGTATGTAAAACTCTGCAGGCATTTGCAACATGCAAATGTGTCTGAACACACTGGTTTGTGTGTGTGTGTACGTGCGTTCATCCTCGAACCAGCGGATGCTAAAAAGCTTCATAGATGACAATGTTATGTTGCTGGACGCACGGGCCCATAGATCACATTCGCACCAGATGAATGGGAGTGTGTGTGTGTTTGTGGTCTCTTCTCATCAACGGCAAACAGTGTATCGACGTACTGTATATCCAGTCAATGGACGAGTCTAGAGAGCCAGAAACGAACCGTGGAACAGCTGTCGACACTCATTCCACTTATCTTTTTCTCATGCATTATATCACTTTTAACAGTCTACATGTTGGCGTTTCGGTCAAAGTCTCCAGCAGAGCTTGTGTGTGCAACATGTGAGAACAATGTGCAAAGGGTGCACCGTGTAAAACAGTGGGGAATGTCCAGCTCTGCTCTGTTGGTTTTGGTTACATCTGCACTGTTGCCGCTTCTATTTGACTATTAAATTAATACCGTTACACAACAATGCAAAGGCCTCTATCTTCTGCTGCTGTGAAGGTGGCTCATTGAGCTCAAACATACAGTCAGGGTAGCCGCTGAGTATTTACACATGGTGTGGTATGGCTGAGTCAGACTTTAGGTGCTTTTGGACCAACAGTCCTCCCGACGTTCTGGGGATGACAACCCAAGGACTACATGTCATGTTTTGTTTTGTTTTTCTCTGTTCGTTAAGAGCTGCTCTTTGAACAGGCAAACTTTTATTAGTTTATGTGGGTTTTAAGCTTCTGATTGCCAGTTGTACATTCACAAGCTCAAAGAACAATCGTAGGGTTATGTCCGGACCAATTACCTCTTGTGCTAGGAAAGTACCGACCCTGAAGTTGGATCTAAAATGAGTTCTAGGAACTATGATCGTTCTCAGCACCTGCAGTAACGTCACAAAAAAAATAGGTACTTTATTAATAGTTACAGTATTATTATGTTGTTGGATGTTTCTCTATTCCTAATGTTTAAACATATTGCATTTAATTTACACTACCTTGTGGTCACATTGCTTCTACTTTCTAAACAAGTAAGAAGTCTTTGCTGCAAAATGGTGCCACCATATTGACTTCACATAACAACGTCTGTTGATTGATTGATTGATTAGCACAAATGCTAGTGTTGTTTTGCAAGTGCAGTGGAGCCATTGGGGACGGCACAGTGGCGTAGTGGTTAGCACTGATGCCTCACAGCAAGAAGGTTCTGGGTTTGAATCCATGGGCCTTTCTGTGCGGAGTTTGCATGTTCTCCCTGTGTCTGCGTGGGTTCTTTCCGGGTACTGAGTGTGAATGGTTGTCTCTGTGTTAGCCCTGCGATAGACTGACTACCTGTCCAGGGTGTACCCCGCCTCTCGCCCTATGACAGCTGGGATAGGCTCCAGCAGACCCTGCTACCCTTCACAGGACAAAGCGGTTACAGAAGATGAGTGAGTGAATGAGTGAGTGGAGCCATTGCTCAATTTAAGTTAGCAAAGTTGAATAGGAACCGGTTAATTAAGACAAACCTTAAATCTACCTGACTTCAAGGAAGACTTAACATGGTTAAATTTGTTATGGGAGTGTGCACAAAATGGATTTTTTTTTTGTGTGTGTCTTTTGCTTTGGACTGGAACCAGTTTAGTAGCCAACACAAGCTATACGGCTTCAGATTTGCAAGCACACGGCTCGCTGTGAGTTATTTGCGACCTCAAAAAAAAAACAAAAACAGCTGATTTAGCGTCTGCCATCAGGTCACAGCCTTGAGATGGTAATCACAGTCTGCAGTTGCAATTGCAACTTTTCCTGTCGTACCAGAGAGCGAACGCCGGTCAAAAGTTCAGTAAAATAAATTCGCATTTGAAGTTAGACTCAAATATCTTGTGTGAAAAGAGCATGGGTTGTGTCACTGGGTTTTGTGTTGGAAGCACTACAGTAGCTCTTTGTATCTTCGCTGCTGGTCGGTTGTTATGAGTGAATTGTGTTGCTGTGTCAAAGCTGGGGTTAACTCCAAGCTAAGCATTCACTCTTTAAAAAGACCACATTTGGTGTTGCTTATTAAAGCCTCGTAGTGATTCTGAAATCAGCCTCATTCACTCCCACGTACATAATGGACACAGTAGTTTAGTAAATAGTGAGAATTAAACCTTAAATTGATAAACACTCTGGACAATCAAACTAAATGGCGAACAGTAGGCAAAATATAGCGCACTATTAAGTAAACCTTGGAGTTATTTCGGACACACCATAACTTTTCTCAAACTGTTATGTTTCTTCTTCTGACGTTTTGTTTCTTTTTCTTTTTCACCCTTTTTCTAACTCCTACCCTCCACCCTCTCATATTCAACCCCTGTCTCTCTCTCTTTTTCTGCTTCTGTTCCTCCCATCCTTCACCCTAACCCAAACATTTACCCTTCCTGCTAACCTTTTCTCCGTTAGCCAACCTTGGAGCCTAAACTCAAGGTAAGTCCGGCTTAAAATACAGCAACGGTGCTTCTTCGAGGAACATTGTTGGGAAACATGCTCATTCGCTTTCTTGGTTAGCGGTAGCACGATTTTGAGAGGGAACAATACATCACACTTTGCCTGTTTTGTAACTCATGTTGAATTATCTCTCCATTTATGGCATGAGTGCTTTTAAAGGACGCCTACAAAGTTTGGTCCTCGCTTCAGTATCTCTGTCTGTTATGCAAAGTGTCGGTCATGGGTGACTGAATCTGCAACCTTGAGCTTTTAAGTCCATGACGTAATGTTTGTGTTGAACATGAAACTCCGACAATTAAAGTTTCATCTTTGTTAAAATCACATGGCAGCCATTGAATTTGCTCTACCACACATTGCAAAATACCTTCTGTGCGTGTGGTCAGTGGTTTGCGTGTTTGTGTGCGTTCTTGTAAACTTCTTTCCTCTGATTGTATGGTTCGTGTGGGATCTTTTCCCATCCCATGGGGATGATGATGCTGATGCTGTGGCCCATGACGCCCAGTGTCCATGACTCATCTATCACTTTAATAACAATCTGGATCCTCGTCATTGTTTCCCAGGATGTCTGGACAGTTTGTTTGTATGTTGCTGGAGTGTGACTGTAATTAGAGAGCCAGAAGCCGTGTGTGTGTGTGTTTGCCTATGCGGTCATCGTATTTTGAATATGACCCCGTAATGATGATGTTAATGACATGGCTGGATTCAGGCCCATGTGGCGTCATAACGTTGCACATGAATGAGGTCTTCATCCTGGCTGAAGTGTGTGTGTGGTTTTCAGCATGAAAGCAGCTGTTGCGTAACATGTGACACAAAAGCACCGTGTCCCTGTGTGTGTCTCTGTCGGTCTACAACGCCATAATGGAAATAAGGCATGACTTTCACTGCTGTTGTAAACGGCATGCCTGGCTTTTCATGGTCCATCTATATAGATACGACACTAAGGTAATGTTATGCAAGTTATGTGTTACACCAAACTATTTGCTTATGTTATGTTCGGCCATATCCAGAATCTCATCTCTTCATTATATAGATCCAATTCAAATCATTCCACAGAGCTTTACTCTAAAACCACGTACGGTTCATTCACGGTGCATGCGCTGCCTCACTGAGTGATGAGCTAATACTCAGGTCCATAGTGCTCCTGTGTATTATTTTTCACAGGGTTGGTGTTGAACTTGGTTTACAACAATAGCCTAGTTTATTCAGAACAAAACCAGGTATGCAGTGGGTCAGGTGGGCTTTGTTTTTTTGAAGCGCTCCTTTGCCACTTCCTTCGTAGACTGCTCTACTGTTCTCTAATCGCCAATTATATGTGACCTTCATGTGCCTCAGGTATAGCAGACCCACAAAGTTGAACTACGGCCTTGTTGGTAATTGTAGGTTCTTGCAATCCAGTCTGCTTGGGTTGTATTATGCCCACTGTTATGTCACACTCTAAAGCAGGTAATGAGTGTAATATATACCAAGCAGAGACGTCTTGCCATAAGATTGACAAGTTGTGTTACCTTCACGATGGCAACAAGATGAGGCAATGCTCAAAAGATATGGCCTCCTCAAACAATGCTTATCAGAAGACAGTGGGCTTTTAGGGTGGGGTCTCAGATAGGAGGCTGAACCTAGCAGCTGTTTAACAGACATTATGAAATGAATAAGGACTAGAATGAAAATATAGGGGTTGTTCAGACCCGGAGTTCAGATTCAGGAAAGTTTATTTGTCCCCGGGGTGCAATTTAAGGCACATGTGAGCAGCATAGGATGGAAAACAAGACGCTTTTAAAGAAATGAAAAATAGAACAAAACGCAATATATACATAAATATATGAAACATTTTAAATTGCCTATAGAGGATGTAAACACGGCTGTATTAACATGTGTCCTAAGGGGTCTGATCTCAAGTGGCCCGCTGTAAGAACCAACGTTGGACTCATTTGAGATGGGAAAACGCCGACCACATCTGGAGGTGGTCTGGTCCACTTGTGACCACATTCCTTTTGTAGTGTGAACGCACATTCGTCCCGGACACGTGATGGACCGCCCACTCGGCTGACATTCTCGTGCATAAACAGGAGTTTTGCCTCATTCAGTCAGACAATAAAAACGCAACTGCTAATACGTTTCCATTACTATGGAAGCTTCCTAGGTGGGAGTGAGACTTTACAGCTTGTTCCAAAATTTGTATCATGTCCCCACAACAAACTGCACTGTTAATGGTTCTGATAACATTAGAAGCTATTCATAAGAGAGAACCAACAGCTGTAAGGATTGTCTACTGTGCCCCAAATGATGTGAGCGTTTCGCGATTTAATGGCGTTTAGGTACAAACACGTGCGCTCCAAGCTGGATACTTGTGATTGGGTCACTCGGGATGCATGTTGATACCAGATCTGAACAGGCCAGCTACATCTGGAAATGAGCACAAAAGGTCTCATTTAAATGGTTGCAATATGGACACAGTCAGACATTCAAACAAGGTTAGCAAAACCCAATTTAAGAAAATAGTTTAGGCAAATGATGCCATTTTTACCCCGCATGTTGTTGTCCTCACATTTCAGACTGGTTAGATTTTGAGCCACTGTACATTGTAGTGGTGTGTGCAACAGGGGATTAGAGTCACAATTACCTCTATATACCTCTAAATAAAATGGTTTAGATAAGTTGTACCAAAGCGCAATTGTACCAAAACATCTGCAGTAACAAACTGGACAAGACAATGTCCAAGGGCCAAAATAGAAAAGTGTCATGAGTGTCTAGTGGTTACAGAATCTGAACTTTTCTTCCAGCTGTGTGATGTGTATGAATGAGATAGATATTACTGTGAGTGTTGGTCCGTCTAACTTCTCTGTTTCTGTTGTTGGTTAGGACCCGAACAGCGGCCCCCCCACACTGGTAACGCTGAAAGTTGACCCAGATGGATTCTTCCTCTACTGGACTGGAGGGTCCAACCTGGTAAGAAACACACATTCACACACTGGTTTGTCTCAAAGACGGTCAAATGGACTGTTACCCATCAAACTAAGTACGAAAACACACATGATCAAATACAAATGGCTTTTTAATGTACCACCATACAGTAAGTGCTAACAGAAACTGCTATTTTTTTGCACTTTACCACTACTACAAAGCTACACTCCCTCTTCTCCCAGGGTATTTCAGTCGTCTTTCTAAATTGCTGTTTCTTCCTCCTCTCTCTTTCACGGTTTTATCTAGTCCATTAGTTCGGCCGAAATGGTTTTCATCAATTTGTCCTGCTTTTGTTTTCCTCCGGAGGTCTTCATCAGTCCGCCGTCCCTTTCACTCCATCCGTCTATCAGTGCTTCCCAACATCCATCCTCCCCTGCGTATCTTTGGTTGGCTGTGCTTAAGCCATTAGTTTGGTAATATTGGATTTTACATTGTAGCCATTTAGCTGACGTAATTAGCCAGATGCAATAAGCAGTGCATCAACAGGATGTGGGGCTTTTTGAGGTTCTGATTGCGGTTGTGTAGTGCAGATGTATTAAAGATGTTTGATATTAATGCGTGTTTTAATATCTGATGAATGATTCTATCACATCTATTTTGTAATTTCATCCTCCATCTTTACATTTTTTCCTCTTTGTTTTATCTCCTCCTTCACATTTATCTGTAGCTCTTATAACGCTATCACCCCTCCATTCATCTGTCCATCTTCTTCACCAACAAGACCACACCTCAGTATGTACAAAGATGTCTATTTTGACCAGGTTAAGGGGAGGGAAAGGTAGGGGATGGGATGAAGGGGTCGAGGCGATGGGAAGAAGGGCTCGAAGGGATGAGATGACGGGGTCGAGCGAATGGGATGACGGGGTCGATGGGATGGGATGAAGGGGTCGAAGCATGGGATGATGGGATCTAGAAATTGGAATGACAGGGTCAAGGGAATGGGATGAAGGCGTCGAGGGGATAGGATGAAGGTGTCGAGGGGATGGCATGAAGTGGTCGAGGGGATGGTTAGAAGGGGTCGTAATGGATGTGTAGAAGGGGTCGTAATGGATGGGTAGAAGGGGTCGAGGGGGTGGGATGAATGGTCAAGGGGATGGGATGAAGTGGTCGAGGGGATGGCATGAAGTGGTCGAGGGGATGGTTAGAAGGGGTCGTAATGGATGTGTAGAAGGGATCGTAATGGATGTGTAGAAGGGGTCGTAATGGATGGGTAGAAGGGGTGGGTTGAAGGGGTCGAGGGGATGGGATGAAGTGGTCGAGGGGATGGGATGAAGGGGTCGAGGGGATGGCATGAAGTGGTCGAGGGGATGGTTAGAAGGGGTCGTAATGGATGTGTAGAAGGGGTCGTAATGGATGGGTAGAAGGGGTGGGTTGAAGGGGTCAAGGGAATGGGATGAAGGAGTTCAGGGAATGGGATGATGGAAGATGTAGAGACCGGGGGGGTTAGACGCGCCCATGTAGGCAGGTGCGGGTACTTGGATGTTTGAGCCGTGGACTTATTCCTGAACCTGAGTTATTTATATAATATACCAGTGTGATGTTGGCCTGGGGCAGCTCAATTAACACCCCCTCCCACAAAACACAACCACACACACACATCTCCCCCTTCCTACTCATTCCATGCACACCCCCTCCCCCTTCGCCCCATACATACACCTTCTCCCTATATATTTCTGGACGCCTGTTTATCCAAAAGGCATGTATGGAATGACCTGTTAATAGCCGTTATTATCACTGCGTTGTCTCTGCATGTGTGTAGTGTGTACATATCTGGGCCAGAGTACACGTCACCCCCGTCCGCCTGCACGTGTGTCAGCATGTGTCGCATGTGTGGTTCACGTAACCGTCAGAAGGTTTAAGTACTCATTTTATCCTGATGTCTCACTGGTGCATGTGCCCTGCGCAAGCACGTGTATGTGTGCGCGCATGTGTGCTATTGAGATAATAGGCCATTTGTCGCCCGAGGTGCAAGTGTGACACTGTTTAGCGGAGTCAGTCATCAAATCTTTTTAACAAGACGGGAAATCTGCTCTCCGCTTTGACTCCGAATAGTTTCATGGAGGAGCACAACATGAATCAAGAGATTGCTCAGCTGACGCATCATAAGTTGACGATAGAAAGTTGGACGAAGAAAAGAAGTGAGAAAAGAAAAAGGATCTGAATCAGTGCAGCAGAGCTTGAGATGTTATTTTTTACACCACGCGTTTTCCTTTCATGTCTCAACCTCATGCCCACACTAAACACAGTGCAACATGACCACTGCTGGGATTCGGGTGTGTAATGCTGGTGGCTGCTAACATAACCTTTAGCTTGTAGCCTAAAGCAGAGACGGAAAGTTATTAAAAGTATTTTGAGACATGGAGGATTTAGACCCAACTAGTGCTGCTCCGAGTGACATCGCCAGTGACAATTTGTCCGATGTCAAACCCAGTCCACAGCCTCTGCTTTGTAGATGACAGTTGGTTGGTAGCGGACCTTCAAGGCTCTGGCTCCTAGGTAACCCTCTTGTAGATTTCCAAATGTTTCAAAGTGCAACAAGCAGACAAGTGGTTGTTGCCTCAAAGTTAAGATTATTTCAACGTGGTAGCCGCGGGCAGAATTTTTTAGACTATCATCGCGACAACTCGCTGAAGTCGCTGAAGTCGTTCCCTCTGGACCAACAAAAAAGATCTGTAGACGTAATTTAGCCATGTAAAATGAATGGACTTGACTTTCAGTTGTTATTCATTGGTTTCCATCAATATACATTGATAGAAGAAAACATCTGCTCAATTTTGCAAAGGAAGATTTTAAACTAACAGATGGTCTTTGCCTTTAAACACACTTTATGGGAGTTGGAAACATCTTTTCTCAAAAAGTTCGGACGTAGCAAACGGCTGTATTATCTTCTAGTCTCACACGTTGGTCTCACATGGCAGTCCTACATACATTATTTCTTGACATTAGTTTTTTGACAACAATTATCGTTGACAAAAATCCTGAAGCCCTCTGTGCATGTTTGAGTAATTGCAGAGGTGACTGTTTTTGATTTTTCTTGTCTTCAGCTTCCAACCTCCGCCTCATCTGCTCTAGTTATTACAGCCATGCTCCAATGCGCAGACCAGTGCACAGGATTTATTTTGACACCTTTGCTCACTTGTGCTCAGCCATGCAAATGTTTCATTTTCATAATGCTGTGTCAGATTTTATCTTAAAACTGTAAAAAGTCAAGCCAGCTTCCGGTTGCCATCCCTGGAAAAGCCAGTAAGAAGCCGTCACATTTCATTTGCCTTACCCACCGCAATGTTTGCATTTTCCTTCGTTACTGCTTTTTATCTTTGTTGATGTTGGCGTGACTCAGCTGGATTGAGGCCACCATTCTTATTTCAGTAGCGGGAATGCAGCTCGCTGACGGTAATCGCCACGAAAAGTAAAATATGGCTCAAAACATCCAGTCCTCTGAGGCTAATTACAGGGACATGTAGGTCTTTAGACATGAATAGGGTCAGAGACTGGCAGTGACTAATAACAGCAGTTTTAAAAGCTGCTTCGTTCTTCTGAATTGATGTTTTCAGTAATTTTCTGTGGTGAATTTTCCAGAGATCCGTTGTCAGTCAACGTGTGGCCACCACAGTGCCGTCTTAAACTTTTCTTTGGATTAAGTTTCTGCAGTGATGATGTCTCAGAAAGTCTGTGCAAACCTCCTTTTTAGTTTTATGATGCTCCTCTGTGCCGTTTTAAGTTGAAAATAGGAACCTTTTTCAGAAGTAACTCTGCAGTCATTTCTGTCCGCTCCCAGAATGAAGCTTTAATTCAGCGTTGTGGCTCCCCAGGAGATTTCCAAGGCGAGCTGAAAAGAAAGAGGACACGGCAACACAGATATCCAGCAATTATTAATGAGAACAGTTCATATGCTTTTGACGCAGATGACAAGGGTATTCTGGTTGGAACTCATTTCTCTGAATAGAGGCACCCAAAATATTGCGTCTCCAGTGCGGTTTTTATTTTTGCTGCTCTGCTCCTCTTACCACTTCAGTAATAGTAGAGTTTGAAACCAGAAGCTGTTTGAGGCTTTCTTTCCAATTGGACGTGATTGAGATGCATTGTGTGTGGCTTGTGTAATTCCCGGAGCCCACGTTCACCAGGTCGAACTGGATCACACTCTGCAAAGTCTTTTTTAGAATCTTGGCAAAGACGTGCAATGACGTCCGAAGGTCTGCAACCCCAAAGTGTCAAAAACACTTTTCTAACGATGCTCGACTTGAGAAACGAGGATGTCTCGTACCTTAAAGGTGACATTGCGTTTTATTTAGGACAGGCATGCATGGACAAAGGCTCAGTCTCTGTGGATTTGACTTTAGACAGACTCAGCACCTGCTCAGACCTTTGAAACTCT
The DNA here is from genome assembly GCF_963514085.1 of Chelon labrosus. NCBI lineage: Eukaryota > Metazoa > Chordata > Actinopteri > Mugiliformes > Mugilidae > Chelon > Chelon labrosus. The sequence goes on from NC_140337.1 coordinate 16,490,896, forward strand.
CCTCTGCCCCCACCCACACCCACATAGCTCTGCTGTCTACTAGTCTGCTCTAAGACTATTGACCTTTTTGATGAAACAACTTTTTAATCTAAGTAGATGATTAACTTTGCTTTGGAAAACTTTTCTTATAACAACATATTTTGCAATCTGTGAATAATGAAGCCACTTCACCCTTGAACATTTACCTAACGATGCCAGTCATATCAGAAGTTGTGATTTATTTAGTGTAGCAAAGGTGTTGTGTACTACATTCTGCAATGAATTAGCGTGTATAGTGCTGTGTATGATTTAACTGCAACGGCTTGTGCTGACTGTAACTGGAAACTGCAAAAACTGCTTGCTTACACCCACTGGGAGCATAATGTCAATGGAAATCTACGTTGTTTAGTTTTATAAGTCTATATCACAGAAAAACGAATGCTTACAACCTGCAAAAGTACCGGAAAGCATTGCTGACACGTTAGCCATTAGCATTAACCATTAGCATTATTGTCTTTGTTGAGTTTTTGTCTGGAAAAACAAAAGATAAGGACACACAGGTGACTCCCATGCACTTAGAAACTCCAAGAAACTCACTATAAAATAGGGATGCACCGAAATGAAAATTCTTGGCCAAAACCGAAAATGAAGGCCGAAAGCCGAAACACCGGAAGAAACTATTATGACAATTATTAGTACCATTGCATTCATGGCTATGACTGTGTACTAACCTCACTAAAATCAATGCATTGCAATTGCATAAATTAATATGAATGTTTCAAAGATCTACCCGGACTGCCTTCGCGATCTACCGGTCATCGCGATCGACGTACTGGGCACACCTTTTGCCTTGGCACCATGTTTGGAGTTCAGGTGATAATATTAAATGCAAATCGCTATCATTGGGTCTTTATATAATATTTATATAATACTTTATTTATTGAAATACGTCCACACGGCAGACATGCCCGTGCTGGCTGCGGTTTTTGCTTCCGTCATCACAACATCCTGTTTCGGCCGTGTTGTTTCGGTGATAAAGGTCTTTCAGCCAAAGAACAAAAATGCACTTTTGGGCCATTTTCGGCCGAAAATTTGCGGTGGCCGAATATTCGGTGCATCCCTACTGTAAAAGTCCAAATACTGATGCTGCTGTCTCGTTTTGAGGTAAAAGACGGCAGATCTTCTCTGTTGAGGTGCTCATGCTTAGTGTTTGTGCATTGGGACATGCTGCTGAAGCCCTACTTTAGTGATTTAGATAATGCTGTCTGTAGCTGCTGTGCAGAGTCTTGTGCTAAACTAAAACAGAAATCTCTTGGGAATTTACCAACTACTGTGTTGTGTCTTACTTTGGCTGCATTTACTGTTCCCCAGAGACTCATGAAAATGCCTCTGTGTGTCATGGTCACAGAGGAGCTGACTGGCAAGCCCAAATGTAAACAGTTTGTTGGACTTCACAGCTGATTAGTCAATCTGCCACTTGTTGAAATGCAATGTGGCAATCAATAAGAAAACATGTGTGACTGTCTTCCAACAAATCTCTTAAATGTTGGCCTACGTGCAGCCCAGAGAGGCACGTTCCAGCCTTTTCTCCTACTCCATCTCCATCCATCACCCTTCTATTGGGCTCTTTTTATTTATTTTTCTTGACATTATTTGGATCACTTGCTTCCGTCTTCTCACCATTTCTCTGAGTCTTAACCTTTCCTCTTACAATCTGGCTTATCTCTGCCTCTTTTTCCGCCTTTGTGTATATCCATCATAATATATGACCTTTCAGATTTCCCCCAGGTATTCCTCCTCATCCCGTCTTATCTCCATCTGTTTCTTGTCACCCTCATCCTAAGCTTCACTCTGTTTATCATATTACTTTAAACGGCTCTTTACTTTTCTCGGTTTTTCCAGCGTTTCATTCATCTCCGTCTCAGCGCTGACACCTTCTTTTGAGCCTTCTTCCTCCTGATATTTACTTTCTCCATGCGTCTATATATCTGTCACGTCGCTCTCTACCTTCCTCCGTCCTTTCTTCGCCCTTTCTGTCCGTTTGTTTTTAGGTTCAGCTTACAGGACCTCTTGACGTTCGTGGGTGCATGTGTGCGCTCAGAATTTTCCCATAATGCTCGAAGCGGTGGCGATAATGACCACCTGACAGACACACACACATGTTTTCACACAGTGGCTGTGGGGAGACACACCCAACCATTCGCCGGTCTTTCTTTCTTTTAGTCTTTCTGTCCCCGACACTTTAAATCTGTCTAATCTTTGAGATAATTTTTACTTGAAAGAGCTCGCTTGATCTAACCGAGGAACAACTGCACTCCAGGGATTTGTATTAGTTATTTTTCCTGGGTGTTCCTGAGGCATAAATCGAGCGGAGTGCAAAGGGGAGGGGGATTTGAAAAATATATTTGAAAGCAATGACGACAGGAGTAAGTAACATAACAAGCAGGCCACACTGAGTGTTAGTGTAACGTGGTTGATACTATGTGATGGAGCACCTCGGTAGATGCCCTCACACGCTGCTAATTTATGCCGTCCGAGGAGAGGCATGTTGCGAGCGGTAGCTTTAATTAAACAGTTCATATTTCACGAGACGGCTCGCGTCCAGGAGGAGCCCGTTTCAGTTTTCCATGACAGGAGCAAAAGAAACTGCAGCAGAAATCCCTGCGTAAGTAATTTCTTTCACTCAGCTCGTATTCAAATGTAAAACTAAATATTTGGACCTGCTGTAACTACTGCCTCCGGTTTTAGTAAGCAATACATTCTCAAGTGAGTCAAGCTGAAGCTAAACGCCGAACGCAAAGTGCACGCCGGTGGCTGCTGCGTGCGGGGTTACACAAGATCCACATGCACATTCCGAATCCACACATCTGTTACAACACATGCTTGTAACTTCCTGCTAATCCTGCTGCGCGTCCTTTTCGGCGTCCTCTGGCCCACACTGTCCTCCTCCTCCTCCTCTTTACATTTGCATCTTAAATTAGACATTTATTGGGTATGGAGCAGATGCTCCGGCTGCTGGGGTGAAAATAACAGCGAGGTTGAGACAGGTAGAGGAGAGATTTCTAGGAAAAAAAGGTCATTACTCTGTTTGGGGGCAGAGGCTATAGCTGCACTGAACTGAAACGGTGACTAAAAGTCCACAGAAACACTGAAGTAGCCATCCTCTATGGGAGCAAGTGACAAATCTTTACCTCAAGAGAAATATATGATATCTGGCCTCTTTACTTTGTATCTTTATCCATAAATGATGCTCGATGTCTTTATACAGTACCAGAAATCATGATGCTAACTGTGACGTGCATTTCTAATATACAATGTTTTCCCTTGGTCAGATTGTTTTGGCTTGTATTCTTCACCCAATAGCAGATTTTGCTTTGACATCTGCTTGAGAGCACTGAAAGGTAAATTTCTACGGGCCAAAAAAGTTGTTTCAGTTCAGTTTCACTTTAACGTGGCCTCTACTGCTTGCTAATATTTCCCCGTTCTTTCATTGAATCAGCGTTTTCCCATCACTTCTTGCCGTTTAAACTTTGTACAAACATTTCTGAAATGCTGGGTTACACAGAACGGATGACAGGAAGCAAGTATCTGCCAGGATTTGATGATTCATGCGGCTTTAAAGACCAAGCATCGAGTAGAGCCCGGCCTCCGCTGCGCCGGTCGGACACCACTCGCGGCGACGCCTTGCTTTTGTTTGAGAACATTTCTGCAGTTATTCTCCCGTTTGTCAGCTCAAAATGTTGTTTTCCAGTAAATGGAACAGGAGTATTAGCGCCGTCGAGCTGATCCTGCTGGTCTGCAGCCTCACCTGCCACAGCGGGATGAGCTAGAAATTCACCCGGCACAGCTGCTAATCCTCCCAGTCGCTCTGTTTTACTCTGGCTTCACACTTTCGCTGTTGGCTGTTTCTCTGTTTCTACGCTGCTAATCCACCTCCAATCTGTCTTTCTCTCCCCTGTTTCCCGTCCCTGTATCTCTCCCTCTGTCTCACGGGCAGATGGTAGCCATCAGAGAGATGAGGCAAAAGTTGTCTAATATAAACTGAAGGATGACATTTCCTCCCGCTCCAGTGTCCATTTTTTTTCTTCCTTTCCTTCTACTTTTTTCTCCCCCCTTCACCGTTCCTCCCTCTGTTCCCATCTTCTCCACTTCCATCACTGCATCGGTTTTCTCACATGGCCCCTCCGCTGCACAGTTATTGCTCCTTAATTTCTTCCAACAACACTTCTAATCTCTCCCATTCTCCCTCTTGGCGTGGGAAAGCGGGCAGGAAGTTGCTCAGACTGGGACACACGGGGGTTTTAGGGAATTTCGTTGCCCCCTCTTTTCCTCCTCATCCTCCCACTCCTCCTCCTCTTCCTCCTCCTACTCTAAAACTCTCCTTATATTTCCCAAAGCCCCCCCCCTTCGATCCTCGCGTGGTTTCTTCCTTCTCTCCCTCTTACCCTTAAGATGTGCAGGTCACGTCAGTAGCACCTGTGTTTAGATATCTGCCCCCGGGGGATGCAACTGAGTCGCCACAGAACTCCGGTTCAGCCTCTAATGGTGTGGAATTGATTTCACGTACCTTCGCCAGCGCGCACACACAAAACCACAAAGGAAAAGCCACTCCAGTGTGTCAGGTGTGAGACGTGATGTGATCTCAACAAACACCCTGGAGGATGAAAGTGATTTGAAATGTGAAAATCCAATATGACAAGAAGTAGACATTGTAAGCTGGATAAGACTGAGTTAAGATTTATTTAGTTTATTGTTTAATTTTCATCTTTACTTCTCATCTGATGGAAATTGTTTCAGCACTATTTTTGTATATCAGCCACAGCATTATGGCAGGGAGGTGGATAACATTGACCATCTTGTGACAATTAAATGTTCTGCTGGGAAACTTTTGGACCTGGCATTCATGTGGATGTTACTTAGACATGTAGCACCCACCTAGACCAGACCAGGCACCCCCACCCCATAGCAATGACACTCCTTGATGACAGCAGCCATCCCCAGCAAGACACACACAAAAACGGTTTAAAAACAACTCAAAAAAACATGAAAAACCTGGCCTCCAAATTCATTAGATCCCAAACTGATCAAGTATCTGTGGGATGATCCACAGAGGCCCCTCCCCTCAACCCATAGGACCCAAATGTCCCCACTAACAACACTGTGTTGCCAGACACCACAGGACACCCTCAGAAGGACCATGTCCATTCTCTGATGAGTCACAGCTGTTTTGGAGGCACAAGGGAGACCTACGCAATATTAGGTCATAATGTTATGCCTGATTGATGTATTTTGACTGTCTTCTCTTCACAATGCTTAGGATATGAACTTTGACTTGAGTTGACTATGAGTTTTTAGCGTAGTAGCAGCCTCTTACAGTTACATTGCCCTCAGCCATGCATGTGTGTGTGTTTGTGTGTGTGAGAATCAGGCTGCTGAATTATTAGTAGAATGAGTGTTGGCAGGTATAAGTGGAGATCTAATAGAGATTATCTCCCCGCTCAAGTCAAACATCCACTAGGAATTAACTCTGAACAAGGGTTTTTTTTTTACGTAACGCCGCTCTCGGTCACTTTGGCGCTCATGCGGCCGGTTTGCAGGGGAAGTTTAAAGTTGAGTGTGTCAGCTGATAATGTGACAGCTTCCTCCCTCTTTTGTTTTTTGTTTTTTTTAGAGCCGGCCACATGCTTTTTTTTTTTTTTTTTTTTTTTAATTTTCTGTTGACATTATCTGACGGCGCACATGCCTTTCGTTTTAACTCGCATGCAGACAGAGACATGCTGACACCAACGGACCGCCGTGACGCGCGCACACACACACACACACACACACACACACACACCTACATAAACAGAAATGTAGTTTTTAAAAAAGCAAAAAAATAAAAAACAATGTAAAAATAACAAAAAGCAAAGATAACAATATTATCTGCAGTGCAGATAGAGAACACAATATGAACAATAATATAACTGAACTGAAAGCTGACTAAACAGTACAAGAATAAAGCAAAGTGAGCATCTTGACACCTGGATTGTCTCCAGTAAAATTACTAAAACATATCACTATGAATCACCCAAATAAAACGTGAATATATGGACACAAGCAGTTACAACAGAGCTGCTGAATGATTTTCTTTAACCGCCTTTTGTAACGTTTCGCTGCATGAAGAACTGAGACGTTGCACGGTATCGAATCCATTGTCTAACAGATGCTTCCTGCGCAGTGTGTGTGTGTTTTTGTGCGTCTGTGTGCGTGTACACTACGTGGTGTTCTTCTCTGTGCTTAGCTGCAACTCCATTTGTGTGTGTTTGCAACTTTAAATGCAACTTAAAGCGATTATTCAGTTCATTTACAGCTCTGAACTTACTCTAAAAGAGTTGGTTTTTATTTTTAACAACTAAAAATGCTGCACTGGCAAATTTAACTGCTTAGATCTGGGAACTCTTTATCGTGGAGACAAAATAAGGGAAGCATGAGGTGTTATATGACTGTAAACAGTCCACGCTAGAAAACAAAGGCAATGGTAAAATTGTTGAACTTGCTTTCTTTTTGCAGTTATTCATGCAAATCTGAAGAATTATTTTGGTTACACTCACACTGGTTTACCTGCAGTGTATAAACACAGTATTTTATTTCCGTGGTAACCTGTCTAAACTAGCCTTTACCTTGTTTACAATCTGTTTCTTACTCTGTTGGACATAGCAGTGTTAGCGTGCTGCCAGCTCCAAACTACTACTTGGGTACAGTCTACAACTGAAGTAGAAGTAAAGTTGTGTTAAACAGGAAATGTTCTGTCATCTGTTATGTTTTCTTTGGTGACACCTATGGCATTAAGTGGCAGTTGCAATTATGTTTTTGGATCACACTTACCAGAAGTCCGAACGGTGTCACCTGTGTAACATCATCTGTCAACTGAACGTAAGCTCTTTCAATTAGAAAGATATAAATGATATAAATACTTCACTCGCCTGTCGCTCACCTGCTCTGTAGTTTAACCTGAGTAAACGGCTCGGAAAACTCACGTGGCATAAGATGCTATCTGTGTTGTTTACGAATAAAACTTTACATTAGCTCCACTTTTTAAAATCCAGTGATTGAGCTCTTGACTTTGAAGACCAAAGAGATTTAAAATTATTTTAAGAGAGTTGGCCAAAACCCAAATGAAACGACTCCAGACGTAACGTGAACTAGCTTAACTTTATGAGCGCTAGCTAGCAAAGTTAGTTAGACTTGTTTGCTGTCTTTCCGAAGGAGACGACCGATACGGTTAGCTTAGCATAAAGAGAGACTTCTGCCGTGCGTCTTTCACCAGTCAGCATAGCGTCTGTACAGACCATGAACGCACATTAGCTGGAAGCTAGCTACTGTGTGGTTGTGTGGTTTGTTGCATGTGAGCAACACATTATATGAGGTTTCTTTAATCTCTGATGTGTAAAGGTTCTATTGTGTTGTTTTATTACACTTTGCATTACACAAGTTATGTTTAATTGCCAGGGTGCAGTCAGTGACTTTGTCAACTGTGACGTAATTAGGCAACTAGCAGTTGCAGTTTCTAATGACTATGCTAAGCTAAGCTAATTGCTTTCTGGCTATACTTCATATTTAGCATATTTGGCAATCTTCTCGTCTGCCTCCGGACAAGGAAGTGAAAGGAATGCTACAACTCAAACACAAAACTATTATGTCTTTCTGTCTCGTCTATCCACTCCTCATGTTGTGATTGTGTGATTGTGTGTGAGTGTGTGTTGGGGGCTGTGGGCGGCTGCACATGCGGGTTTGTGTCGTAAGATCGCTCCCACTGATCCATGTGTGTTTGTGTTTTGTGAAAGATTTATGGTCACTGCAACTATTTTTGTTTTATGTGAGTTTTTTTGCGCGCGCGTGTGTACGTTCGGCCCGTATTTATTTGCGCTTTGGGACAGTTGGTATGACCGTGTTGTTTATGCGTGTGTTGACTTAATTGATGTTCCTCTTGTTTGTGCTTTCCTTCTCCATAAAGGATGATGTTTTTCCGTTTCCCCGTGCATTTGGACGGACTTCTTTTCTCTTTCATGTTTTACTGTTTGCCTCCCTCTGAATTTCTTCCATTTATCCAGCGTCTCTCCTCCTCCTCTGTGGATGCTACACTTTTAAATCACTCCGGATGCGATTGTCAGCTGAGTGGCTAAAATGTGAACGTTAACATACTCGCCATAATGTTCGCTCTCTCTTCATTTTCGCCCCCCCCGGACCACAGAAATATGAAACATCTCAGGAAGATAACAAAGAGCGAGGGAGACAGATAAAACAAAACAGATAAAGAAGGGAGTTATAAAGGAGGAGGGACGGAGAGAGAGGGTGATCCAATTGATATACACAAAGGAAATATAATGAGCGACAGAGTTATAGTGCTGGCCCATGCTTCACAGGGGTATTAAGTGTCCCTGTCCTTCTCTTTCTCTAAACACCTTGCCAACTCTCCCATCGCAGCCATAAAACAGTTCTCTACTTCTCTGCTGTTTCTGTGTCCTTTAAAGTCTTCTTCTGTCGAGACTTCCCCTCCTCTCCTCTCCTCTCCTCTCCTCTCCTCTGCACTGATTGTCATTTCCAAGCGGTCGAGGGCGGAGGCGGACGCCGTCCTGGCACCGGCCCCGCTGGTGTGCATGCACGAGTGCTCGGGAGGATCGGTTTCCCATATGCCGTCACCGTGTGCCATTCGATAGGCGCCGTGATTGGTCATTCGAGATGTATTTAGCAGTGGTGATCTTTCAAGCGCGCGCTCACACACACACACACATGCGGGCGCGTCACAGGAAAGGAGTGGCGCTCTCTTGATTGTTTCGTTGCCCTTTCATATTTTTCTAATCTCCAGAAAATGAATTGAGGATGGTGCCAGGGCAGGAGGGAGGGGAGGGGAGGGGAAGTGGGGAGTTAATCAAAGAAATGAAGGAAGGAAAGCAGAAAGTGAAGGAGGACCTAATCACAACACATCAACCTTTATTGTACTTGTTTTGGGGCCTAAATATAGGCTGACCTATTAACCATTAATGGGTCAAGATTGCCGTGGCACGCAAGTAGATAGGCAAAAGTTCATTCCCATAGCTAGCACCTTTTAATATGTTAGGGCCGGAAGTTTTGCTTTGTGCAAAAGTCACATTAATAAGTTTTATAGTGTAAGTATAAAACTGTTGCGGTCTGTTTATTTGGAAGCTGTGTGTAGAGCTGAGCAGTGACTTCTCAGAGGAAGGAAACATCAACATGTCATTTAAGGTTTTCGTGCTGATTAAACAAACAAGATACTGTTATTTAGTTAGTTCTAGGCTATTGGAAGGCACATTTTCTCACTGTTACACAGAGCTAGGCTTTTGACCCCTCTTCTTGTGTCTGAGCTAATCAGCTGCTGGGACTAGCTTCATATATTGTACAGGTATTAGATTGGTACAGTTCCTTTAAGATGGACTGATTGGGATTAGCCAACCTGTACATGTGAGCGTCTGGAGCCCTGGTTTTTCCATTGTTGGCTGTCGTCAGACCCCTGTGATGTGAGGTGATGTCACAGTCGGCCTTTCTTGTCGAACCTTAAAGTGTCACTGAATGTGTTTTAGGTTTATCTTGTGTCATTCTTGTATTTCTGAGTCAATTTTGCGTCATTCCGATGTCTTTCTTCTGGACAGATGTACTTTGTCTCTGACATAACACATGAAGGATCAGTGATTAAGATTAAGATTCTTCTGCGGTTCTTCTGCAGCTTTAATACTAGCAAACAAAAATTTAAGCAGGAGAGGAAGGAGACTTTTTGATGCTACAGGGACGTGGTTTCGGTTTAAGGCCGACCTAAATTAAATAAGTACAAAAGATCAGGCATGGCTGAAGCCCCACGCCGATCCGATCATATAAAACTGATCTCTATACTGATTGGGACGTCCCTAACCTTATTTGTTAAAGAATTGAACTTAGCGGGGAATGTGTTTGTCACATATCTGCATATGGTTTGTGCATTTTTTTCTGCAATCTTTAAAGACTTCTTGTTCATGTCGACCATAAGGGGAATTTAGCAGAATCTTAGCATTAGAATTTATCATGGCTAATCAAAAGTATGGATAAAATTTGGTCAGACTATTTGACATACCACTCTTTGGTAGCACTGTGTCAGATCAGATTCAGTTAAACATCAACAGTGACTTTGGTTTCACTTCCTTAGAAGGACAGAGCTCGGTAGACCAGAATGCGTTGCAGCAAAACACAATTTTGTTTTTCAGTGAAGGGTGTGACTCCGTTTTGTCTGAGCTGGAAAAACTCTACCGGTCGGCTACCTGCCCGTGTATTTTACCACTCAGTGCATCAAGTTCACAGCGATCTCTGGAAAGGGTGTGGGAGTGAATCATGGGAAATGTAGGAAATCGCGTAACCGAGACACAATGGCACGAAGTGAGCTGGGAGGAAGGATGGGAAGGAGGGAAAGTTCTTTGGTCTAGCTAAAACTGTCAATTGAAGTAAATTACCGCACTTTATCACAACATGACATCCTGGAAAACTCTCACCCAGACTCATTTGCTGCGGTAATGAGCCTGCAGCTGAGTCTGAAGTGACAAATAGAGTGAGCTGTGTTTGGGCTCAGCGCAGGGAGATGAATGGAGCGGCTGCAGCTGCCATTACTAGCTAAATATTACACACTGAAGCACACAGATATACACATGCTAACTGAGCAGAAGGCCGGAATATGTTAGGAATGTGCTCTTGGAGTTGACCGACCTTCACACGGACATACGCACCACGTCATGCGCTCGGATACACAGCTATGTGGCAAAGCACACACATTTCACTTCACACGCTTTTCTCGTGGTGACACTCTTGAACTTGAGCGAAGATTACTTTGCCGAAGAATTGCTTCAGTGTCACAGCGTAATGTGTGCTGACTTGCAAGGTTTTTTTCCATGCTCGCATGTGCACACCTACACACTCGCTACACATACACACCCCGTCTTGCTCAACAGGTCAGGATGTTTCACAAGTTGGGACCTGCGCATCGAGGCTGTGTCTGTCTGCATATCGCTACTGTCTCGAGTGTGCGTCTTATATCCCGTCCCAGTAAAAATGCACCCACTCACGCTGCAGACAACGTTGTAGTCTCATTACTGTGGTCTCCAAGGAGTCACCATGGCAATGGCAGAATGAAACCATGGCCTGTGGGAGTGGAGGTGCGTGCATAAGCGTGTGAGTGTGTCCTACAGACCCAGAAGTGGTTTATTCCCCCAGGAAGTGAGTTATTCTCCACAGGCCAATCAGAGGACAAAGTTTGACACAGGGTTTAATCCAATTGGTGCAACATTTCTGACCTTTATCACTTCGGACCAATCCCAAGGGTGCAGACAGATTTCAGGGCAGCGACATCACAAATACAGTAAAATAATGTCGGAGGAATGAGGAAGGCGTGAGTTCCAATACTTGAGCCAATGATAGTGACTTCATTAGGGCTTTCGTTGTTGATGTTGGAAAGGAAATGTGGTTAGAAAGTAGTAACGGAAAGATGTGTTTAATTATTTAATGAATGAAATGTCTTAAGAGAGGAAAAAGGGAAATTGTGCTTAAGATAGATAAATGTCGCAGCGAAGCCACACACAGTCATAGAGAAAACATGTCGTACGTCTTCAACTTCATCTATGGATGGCTCAGGGAACGAGTGTGGGACTAAACAAATATTTACAGAAGAGGATGCATGCATCGTCCTCAGTGTTTATGGCCGGGTTTATGACCGCACTCTCCCCCTCCCGTCCAGCCCTGCCGTTTTTCTTCCCCCTCTCAACAACCTCGACCGGCGTCCTTACTTAAGGTTAAGCAGTGCTTAAGTAAGCTCTTTAATTTCTTCCACTAACACCTGCATGCTTGTGTACATTTGTGCTGCAGCATGAAGCGTGCAGATGTCCCCCAACGTTATGTCTGAAATATATGTTTGCACGTGCATAGTCCTCGGCCGTTTCTGTTTCTCTGTTAACACAAAATGCCAACAGTCCGTATGTCACATGTTGTGTTTTACGTCTGGAGAAGCGGTCTGATAAAAGATAAATAAAAGGGGATTTAATGGAAGGAGAGGAAAGGCTAGACAGAGCATAAGCTTTTGGCCCGAGGAATCAATTTCTGCACGGGCGTCTGTTCAACTTTTCTTCTTTCCCCCCCATCTATCAAAACAGCAGACTTTTCTTCCTCCATCATTTCTGCTCGCTGCTTCCCACATTAACTGCAAAGAGCAGTAAACGATGTTTATCACTTTTCCTAAATGATCTAAGGAATCCTCTCAAATACATGAATTTGGACCAAGCACCGCCAACATGCTGGTGATCGTTTCACCCACGTTTCACCTGCCTCTTCTGTCATCTAAGAGGCATTTCTCTGTCGTCAGTCCATCTGTCTGCACAGACGGCGTTAACGGCCCATGTTGTCCCCTTGCAACTAGAACATACTGGTGTGTGAATTTGTGACCACAATGATAATCTTGTTTTGAAGTTCCAGTTTCTTGAAAGTCATTCACAAATAGAATATATAAGGCAGGGGGTAAGCAAGTCTAAAATTTACCAGATGTATCTGTGTAACATACTTCTTATAGAGAGTGGGTTTTCCCTTTCTTTCACTGTGTTTAATGGCTTTTCTTCATGTAAAATGTCATGTAAAGTTACACAGCCCGAAGTCCGCGCCATAAAACAAAACAGTTCACCTGTTCACGAAATGACCATAAATCTTTTCCTCCAGTTTTAGACACTTTCTTTACATGCTGCCAGCAGAAAAGCAACAGGCTACCGACTCGCTTCAGTTTTTTCCCAGCGCTCCGGTGACGCGTCGATGCATCCACCAATCATATGCGTTTCTTTGACCAGTTCGCTTTTAAAGGGATGAAAACATCCAACAGCGTCAACGAGCATCTCGCCAACGGTGTAGCTAGTTTTGTAACTTCTGTGGTATGGTGATCCTAGCTGACTAATCAGAAAAGACTGGGATTTTTTGGGAGAGGGGCCTTAAAGAAACAGGCACTAAAAATGGGTGTTTCAGACAACGGTTGGGAAAAAGTGCCACAGCAATGTACAGTATGATAAAAGTAATGTGCGTTTTGTATTTTAAAGCATGAAAACATATTCTACTCTGATTTATACTGAAGGGGGCAAAAACAAGATGCACTAGGCAAAGAGCATTTTCTTCTCTTATTTATCAAAGTGACAAACCTATAGATTGTAAATTAATATGGAATTCATGTTCTGCGCATACATAACACAAATCTGTTAATATTTCTCTGTCTTTCAGGAGGTTGAGGTTCTGGACATCAGCACCATCAGGGACACAAGAACAGGAAAGTACGCCAAGCAGCCCAAGGTTGGTAAAAACATGTGCATGTGTGTGGGAGAAAGAGAAACTGTCACCTCCCGCTGTCGACAAGTTTGTCCTCTGACCGCAAATATGATGCTCAAGTGTCACCAAAAGATGTGCATGTCCATCTCCTTTCTCAGCTGATGGTGCAAAGATGATGAGCGTTAATGAGCCTGCTAACAGATGGGCTGTCAGACAGGAAGTGATATAACCGGTGACTGTTGGCCAGGAAGTCATTGTGTAAGAGCGTAGATCTGGCCAAGATAGTAATATTAAACCGCCGGTGAGTGGTAAAAAACTCAAACATAGTCACAGGTGCGTAAATCAGTTTTAAAAAATGACAAAGACTGCACACTCACCTTTGGATCCCCGCAAGGATACAGGTGACATACTTCCTTGACTTTCAAAATAACCTTTAAAATAGACAAATGTCATTGTAGAATCCAAGGAAAGCGTTTGTCCATCTCATCTTTGATGCTTATGCAATATTACACCATCACCTATTCATGTGAATCTTATCTGATGCATGACGTGTGAAATATTGACATATACGTCCGCTATTCAGACAATGATTGCAATTTCAAGGGTTGATGTACTTTCCCACCAGGGTTTCTGCTGTAAACGGTATGTTTATGTTAAGAATGGATCAAATTATTATGTCTGATATGAAAGCGGTCACTCGTTGTCCTGAACCTTCAGTCGCCCTCAGCTCTACAGAGCATTTTAGCACAACGTCACTGTTTTAATTCACTCTGTAACTAGTGAGCACAGGTAAAAACCAAAAAAAAAAAAACTAGAGCCATTGAATGAGTGAATTTGTGTATTTGTCTCCTATTGAATGCATTTCTTCTGGATTTCCTCTGAGCTCTTGCACACTGTGCAGTCTGAGCGTTGCTTCGGCCTCATATTTCTTTATAATCAGTCATTCTGGCTAATTTAATTGAAATGACTGCGAGGCATGACGGAGCAGGAGTGATGTACAATTGACAAAAAGACATTGCGTGCAAGGCAGAGAGAGAGAGAGAGAGAGAGACGGTGAGAGTGGTGGGGGGAGATGGGGGAGAAAGGGTGGACTAAAAAGGAGGAAAGAGTCGATTGGTTAATTAGATCAGAGTGATACACCACATGCATCATATTTACTGTCCTCGGGAGATGGAGACAACGCGCGAGAGTTTGCATGCTCGTGTCTGTGTTGAATCCGTTGCATTGTTTCTGTCATGCTGTGTGCGTCAGTGTAATGAAACGCGCTAACAAAGTGTAAATGTGTGTGCCAGGACCCAAAGCTGCGGGAGGTGCTGGGATACGGCAAGGAAAACGTAGAGGGGAAGCTGATAACCGTTGTCTATGGCAATGACCTGGTCAACATCTCCTTCCTCAACTTCCAGGCCATGCAGGAAGATACAGCAAAGGTAACCATGGAAACCGAGATCCTATAATTTCCTCAACCTGCATATACATCCATATAATATGTCGTCTTCCTCTTCTCTGCCTCCTCCCTCTTAGATAATCTCGTTGACTTTCTGTCCCCAGGGCATATGCGGATTACTCGCTTTACGATGTTGACATGAAGATGTGTGTATGTTTAGGAGTTTTAAAGAGGTGTTGTGTGTTTTGCGCTGCGTATGGCAACAGTTTTAACGTGAGACGACTAGTCAAACAACCTTGTTTCATCCCCTCATTCTTGTCTGTGTGTGCTTTTCCAGATTTGGACGGACGAGTTGTTCACTTTGGCCACGAACATACTTTCCCAGAATGCATCGCGGAACACCTTCCTCCTCAAAGCGTAAGACTTTTGTGTGTGTGTGTGTGTTTGAGCGTTCTCGGCCTTGACGTTAGGCAGATTTTAGATTGCTTCTATTAAACACCCTGTCTCTTTCAGGTACACTAAATTAAAGCTTCAAGTGAATCAGGATGGGAAGATCCCAGTGAAGAAGTGAGTAACACCAACACCCAACCACTTTTTAAACCCTATACAGAATTTAAAACTGCCCACTTCTTCTTTCTTTTCCTCTTGACTGTCTCTCTTCCACTTTCTCTCTCGTCTCCACGGCTCGACTCTTTTTGTTCCTGTCACTCATGTAAATCCCGGCTTTTTGGGTCTGGCTTGAATTCTGTGCGGAGATGTGGCTTGATGAATGGTTTCAATTGATAAAAGCTGTTTGAACAGCGCGTGTGATCTGTCCAAACTCTCTGTGTTTCAGTATCCTCAAGATGTTTTCTGATAAAAAGAGAGTGGAGACGGCTCTGGAGCAGTGTGGCCTTAACAGGGTAATCATCAAATGCAATCTCTCACCAAAGAGCTGCTCAAGATACATGTGTCTGTATTGTACCCTTTTATACAGAACAACAGGGTGAAATAGTTTATCACCCCAGGGTGCTGCACACAGTTGCATTCTTGGCATGCCTTTGCAATATAAAGAAGGCAGCTAAAAGGTGGACATATAGGAGAGTAGCCTTAAAATATGCTAAAATACCATTTAATTAGCTTTTGAATGGATAAAATGAACAAGTTAAAAGTCATAGTCTATATGTGGGTTTATTTTGAGATATGCTAGCAGTTTCCAGTCTTTATGCTGAGCTAAGCTAACTGGCTGCTAGCAGTAGCATCATATTTACTGTACAAACATTAGAGGAATGTTTAAATTAGCGTGTTATAGTCTCATCTAACTTTTAGCATCAAAATAGACAAGCGCATTTACAAATAAATCTATTTCTTTAGCCCATGTTTCCCCTGCTAAGTAGATAGCTGCGCGTTAGCAGAGACACTGAAATAGTTTATTACACTATAAGTAATGACTTTAAATCAGTATCCAAACATAATGGATAAAATCTTTTTGATACCAGTTTAGAGATGTAATGAAAATGTTATGCTTGACGTAATGGATGAACATGTGCTCTACTTAGCAATGTAGCTATCCTAAATGATGGATAAACATTCAAGCTAGCTAAAAGCAATGTGTAAACCAGAAACACGGCTAAACGTAATAAATAAACGGTCGACACAAAGAGTTAACGTAGCTAAACATAACGGATAAACAGTGGAAATAGTTAGCTTAATGTAATGGATGAACCCTAAACATAGCTAAATACAGTGGATAAACAGTTGACAAAGTCAACGCAAAAAACGCAGCTTAAAAAAAAATGACTAGACGACGGAAATGGTTATCTTGAATGAACGGATAAACCGTAAACATAGCTAGATAAAATTAATAAACAGTGGAAACACAGCATGACAGCAACAGATAAACAGCTGAGATCATTGCTCAGCAACTCAACGTTGAGTTAATGTTAAATCAGTGCTGTGTCCCCTGAAATGAAATTGGTTCAACTTAAATTTAGTTGATGATTCAGCATTGAAGCATCCTTAGTTTACATGCACCTTAACAGACTTTTAAAATTCCCATTTCATTGTGGCTTTAAAAGGTAGCTCACTGTATAATAAAACCTATGACCTGTTACTTAACATTCATTTTTAAAATGTAAGCTCTTATGAGGAATGTAAACATATTTATCTCTCAGTCTACATCTCCTTCCTGTTGTATGTGTTCCTTAATTTATTTAGCTTCCTAGAAAGAGTATCTGTTGTTAAGCCAAAAAAAAAGCTATGAAAGAATGAAAATATTGTTTCTCTCCATGATGTCGCAAGAATCTGTGCTTGTATCTGCTTTGTAGGGAACCTCGGGCTTAGAGGTGTTTAGGTTAAACAAGGTTTCTTGTCTGCGCAATCTCTCCTGAAAATCAGTTTGCAGTCACAAGACATTTCTTTTTGAAAGAGAAACCAAAATTTGCAAACTGTGCTGTCAGCATTCCTCTTCAGGTGTCTGTCCTCTGGCGCCTCCTGCTGGTGACACAGAGGAAGACACGCTGCTATGGAAATGACTTGAAATGTCAGCTGTAACTCGGCTGTATAATTGATGATTTATGATACTTAATTAAGTAAATTAACATTTAGCCTACAGCTGACACTATTTAATAGTGTGGTATAAGCATGTTTTTATTTTAGTTTATGCAAATAATATAATTGGCAGATTTGTAGGGTATCAGCGTGTTGCTGGAGGCAGATGGCTGCAGAAACACCGACTGTTAACGGGATCAAACTGTCTTCGCAACAATCAGGCTGTACTGTCACGGTGTTGACTTCTTCACGCCTGAGCAGAGCAATTAAATCTGTAACTTTGCAAAGCTGACATTTTCTCCTCTTTATTTGAAACTCACCAACAAAGCTGAGTTGAATATATTGATAGGTAGTTGAGAGGAGAATTGATCCAGTATTTATACAGTATGCGTTAAGTTTCATACACAGTCCTCTCTGTTATCTTTCTACAGTCGGATGGAATAAAGCCGGACGATTTGACATGGGAGGCCTTCCAGAAGTTTCTCGACGGCCTGTGTCTCCGACCTGAGATACAAAGCATCTTTGAGGAAAGGTACTTGACACACAAATTATAGAAAATATAAACTACAAACTTCACCCCCACCTAAATCTTTTCTTTTTGGGGAGTATTGTAAACCACGCGCACGCACACACCTGCTGCTACACTTTTCTCTCCGCTCCAGCGGCTCCAAGAGGAAGCCGTTCATCTCCTTGGACCAGTTAATGGACTTCATCAACCGCAGGCAGCGAGACTCCAGGCTGAACGAGGTGCTGTACCCCCCGCTGAAACGGGAGCAGGTCCGACAAATCATGGAGAAATATGAGACCAACGCCAGCCAGCTGGAGAGAGGTCGGTAGCTCTGTTTTTCTCTGGATGTCAGGCATCCTTCATGCTTACATCCAGAGCTCAGTGAACAAATGTGAGCAGGAGACACAGACTTAAAGGACTCAGAACTTATAAAAGGATCAAATTTTACTAGATAGTAAGAATTGAACGCACATGCTGCGACTGTATCTGTTTGTCCTGGAGCAAGTTTATTAGCAGCAGCGGTACTGTGGGATAATTATAGGTTTATAGGCGTGATAGATTTCCTTGACTTTTATTACCAGCAAAGTGGAGCACAAGTCGTCCTCTCCTAAGATTCTTGGCCATGGATTCAGAGGGGACATTTTACAGCAGAAGAGAAATGAACGCGGACTCCTATTCTGTTGTAAAATGGGGGTGGGGGGGGGGGGTCATTTACAGATCTGATTTAGTGTCCCTCTGCATATTTTGCTGCGGTCATCTCAGGATGAAGTGTACAAAATTTAGGAATAAATGGGACCACGAGCGGCTCTGCCAGGAATCTGTTAAGCTGCAGTCTGTAAGATGATCCACCCACTGTGTTCAGATCTGACCTCTGTCTGAAAAACAGGAGCCACTTGTTCTTTTGGGGCAGTTTTCTGATGGAGCAGATGACGGAAATTAGATTTATTAACCTCCACTCATCGGGCTTCAAGTCAATTATTTTGATTGCTATAGGCGGACGGATGGGGAGTAAATCAACTCAGAAATAAACGTCCTCTGTCCTGCTCTCGGTGTCTCTTGCAGACCAGATCAGCTTGCAGGCTTTCAGCCGGTATCTGGGAGGAGAGGAAAACAGCATCGTCCCTCCGGAGAGGCTGGACATCATCGACGATATGAACCAACCGCTGTCGCACTACTTCATCAACTCCTCACACAACACGTACCTCACAGGTCAGAGAGCAGCACACATACGGGTTTAAAGCGTCTTTTGAACGTTTGCATTGATTTCTTCAGATCTGAACCTGTAGCTTTTCTTCCTGTTTCCGTCTTTAGTGGGTCAGCTGACCGGTCTGTCGTCAGTGGAGATGTACAGGCAGGTGCTGCTGACCGGCTGTCGCTGCGTGGAGCTGGACTGCTGGAAGGGCCGACCGCAAGACGAGGAACCTTACATTACCCACGGGTTCACCATGACCACTGAAATCCCTTTTAAGGTCACACTGCTCTCGTGTGTTATTTCTTTGTTTTGTTTAATGACAGTTTGATTAGGTCAAGCTAATGGAAGTTACTGCCCTTGTATAACGTTTACACCACGGCGGCTTCGCAAATAACTATAAATCATGGAGGTTTTTACAGCTGCAAACAACAAGTATGTAAAAACCTCGCTCTGTAAATTTACACGATCGGTTTTAGATCATTCGTGAACACGTTATAAAGCCCTGACAAGCTGAGAGTCTGGATCTCCATTAGTGGGTAATGCGATTCACTAGGACTTGGAAAGATGAACTGATTTTGAACATTTTATGGTCAAATGTTCAGGTCACGGCGACCTCACAAAAGAATTCTGGGGCCTTAACTCACCATGTAATGTTTCCAACAGGATCATTTACTTCCAAAAATGGTCAAAGCTCAACTTCACAGTTACATCATGATGTTTAAGAAAGCTCCCTCTAATTAAAAAGTGTAATGTTTGAGTCTGGAAAGATTTGAAACTTAACTGCAGCCTGATAAGTTGCAAGAGACATAAAACTGCTGGTCAACACGGTCATTTTGTTCAAATTTCTCATCCCTTCCCCGACTGCAGGAGGTGATCGAAGCGATAGCAGAGAGCGCTTTCAAGACCTCGCCATACCCCGTCATCCTGTCCTTTGAAAACCACGTAGACTCGTAAGTTGTGACGACATTTGCCAGTGTATAATAAGAAGTAACTTAAAAGGATTCAAAAATGGAAATTTGGTTTGTGTCCTGTGTCCTTTTCAGAGCCAAGCAGCAAGCCAAGATGGCAGAGTACTGCAGGACGATCTTCGGAGACGCCCTGCTCATCGATCCACTGGAAAAATATCCGGTAAGATTCATATCTCGACGCATCTGACATGCACCGTCCTTAAGTGTTCTCTTGAAAGTTACGTAAAACGCAATAGTCAGGTTTATTTTATACAGTCTGTTCTCATACTAAAAATAAAATCCTTTGAGTGATGTCTCTCCGCTGTTCCTCAAGGCAAAATATCTTTAGCCTCCGTAGTCACGGCGTTAATCAACTTGAGAACCATCATATGTATGATCAAACGCGCTGGGACTCATGATCGTGATGATTTGGTGCCCGGAGACACGATGTGCTGCTTTCACAAGACACAACATGGTTCAAAGCGAAGCTCAAATCCAGCTTATGATCCACTCCAAGGGTCATGGCACTGTTAGGAAACCTGACGCGATACTGTGCATATACAGTACAACTGAGACAATTACAATACAATGACAAGTCAAAGAGGAACACGACAGATTTAAGTGGTTTTGATGTGACATAAGCTGTACGCTCTCTGTTTGAGAGCTGTATCCATGTCTGTACAAGTCAGACCACAAAATAAGACCGATCTAATGAACAGACAGACGCTTAATCAATTTGAGAGTGTGACGACGTTTGAACTGGACACAGTCGTCTTTTATTCCCAAACAGCAAAATTGTTGTTGATTTAGGCCGATTTCAGGGACGTTTAACTTTGGTTATAAAACACCGATGCTCGTCCCTGTGAATCCTGTGACTCTGTTGCGTTAAATCTGGTTAATGTGTTGTGGCTGTGGGACCGCCACAGCAGCTCTGACCTCGCTCACAGCGCCTCATGACTGCTCTCGGCCCAGACAAGTCGTTAATTGCAGATTTTGGAGTGATTTTTTCTTGTAACCTTTGATGATTGAGGAGTTGAGGAGGATCAGTTTGGGATCTAGTGAATTTGGAGGCCAGGTCAACACACCTTGAGATGTTTTTCATGTGTTTTGAGTTGCGTGTCAGGCTGCCTCCTGCTGGGGTCACTGCTATGGGGTGGGGGTGCCTGGTCTGGTCTAGGTGGGTGTAGGAGGATCTTTTAAGTGTTTGCTGCATCATCTAAAATTCACCTTCGTGTCGTTTATGTGACTTTAGCTGGTCCCAGGTCAGCCGCTCCCCTCACCTCAGGAGATGATGGGGAAGATCCTTATTAAGAACAAGAAGAAGCATCACCACCACCGACCCTCTGAGAGTGGCGGCAGCATACGGCGCAAAGAGCCGGGGGAGCAGTCGTCACCCAACAACGGTACGTTTTAGGGGGATTGGACTTTATTTGACCAGCCCTCTGTCAGGTTAATATAGTAAACTGATGATTTGTCTTCGTAGACTGCCCTCTGACAGACAACGAGGGAGGCCAGCTCTTGACCAATGGGGAGGAAAAGCTGGCTGAGAGATTGGTCAAAGACTGTGAACCTCGCAAGTCCATCGGTGAGTTGACAAAGATAGAGCGGAAAGGGCGTGCTGTGCGTTTTGGTCTATTTTACATTTTCATTTACTACACCCCACCAGGAGGCGAAGGGGAAAGCGAGGAGGAGGAAGAGGACGAGCCCGTGACAGATCTGAAAAAGCCCAACTCTGATGAGGTAAGAGCCGTCAAGGAGGACCGATGGGCCGTTTTGAGTGGCTGACGGGCTTGACTGATGCATTAGCGTTATCTGACTCCCTCAGGGTACCGCCAGCAGTGAGGTGAACGCCACCGAGGAGATGTCGACTCTCGTCAACTACATCGAACCTGTCAAATTCAAGAGCTTCGACGTGGCAAACAGTAAGTGTGTGTGTTGTGTTTGATGAAGAGCGAGGCGGAGACGAAAATAGAGCAGACGAGCCTCGTTAGCTCTAAGCACCTTTGCTGTGCACCTCATTAGGCGCAGTCGTGTACTCACTTACGGGGTAATGACCGCTCTCGTCACACGTCTTAATAAAGTTGTCTCGCTCTTTCTACATCAGAGAGGAGGAAGTTCTTTGAGATGTCGTCATTCGTGGAAACCAAAGGCATGGACACCCTGAAGAACTCCCCCATGGAGTTTGTTGAGTATCCTTTGAAGCATATTCCTCCCAAAAAAAATAAGAATTTTCTGTTCTATGAGAAGCTGCCAACATTAAAGGAAGACATGATAAGGTGTTGAACTTCTGGAAGATCATTGGTGTAAGCTTTATACTCCGACAGGAAACCATGTAGCCCTAGTTTCTTGTCTTTATGCTAAGCTAAGCTAGCGGTTGTAGCTTTGTACATGGTACATTTGTGCATAATCCTCAACAGCACTCCTCCAGATACAATAAGAACCAGCTGAGTCGGATCTACCCTAAAGGTACGAGGGTGGACAGCTCCAACTACATGCCACAGCTCTTCTGGAACGTCGGTTGCCAGATGGTGGCGCTAAACTTCCAGACTCTTGGTGAGTTTTATTATTTAGTTCCCCAGACAGCAAGGGATGAGACGGGCTTAGATAGAGCTAGGTACATTTATTATACGGTATTTATATTAACATAATACTAATTCTCAGTCTTAATCCTTCTAAATCCTGCTCTTAGCAACGTTCTTGCACTTTCTTATCCCACTCTTCTTTTATTTTTTGTTTTCTTCCTCTCTCTCAGACCTTCCTATGCAGCTGAACATGGGGGTGTTCGAGTATAACGGGCACAGCGGCTACCTGCTGAAGCCGGAGTTCATGAGAAGGACGGACAAACACTTCGACCCCTTTACAGAAAACATAGTGGACGGGATAGTCGCCAACACAGTCAAAGTCAAGGTGGGCACAACCTGAATCCCTCCGTGCGCATAACCGTGTGCCGTCTTCAAGAGTCGTTATAATAAATACGTGTCTTTTAACCTCCGCCAGGTCGTATCAGGCCAGTTCCTAACAGATAAAAAGGTCGGCGTGTATGTGGAAGTGGACATTTTTGGACTCCCTGCCGACACAAAGAGGAAGTACAGAACCAAAACATCGAATGGGAACTCGCTCGACCCCGTGTGGCATGATGATGAAATGTTTGTCTTCAATAAGGTAACTCACACATCAGGATTTCTGTCAGATCTTCCTCTCAGCCTTCTCCTACTTCTGTCTTTATGCGCTCTCTAAACTTTCTTTGTGGCGTCAACGCTCTCCAGGTGGTCCTCCCCACACTGGCCTCTCTGAGGATAGCTGTGTTTGAGGAGAATGGAAAGTTTGTCGGCCACCGAATTCTCCCCGTGTCGGCCATCAGACCTGGCAAGTACTCACACCTGTAAACACACTCTGCGACTTGAAGACAAACCAAAGACTTCCACCAATTTTCTAATGTTTTACATTAACACCACGGGCATCTAGGATACCACTACATCAACCTGAAGAATGAGCTCAACCAACCACTCCTGCTGTCGTCTCTACTGGTTTACACAGAGGCTCAGGACTACATCCCCAATGAACACCAGGGTAGGAACGCCTCATTAACACATCTAAGCAACACCTTGACAGCTTCCGTTGCATTTAGCCGATATAGCAATGACAATATTTATCTTGTTGTTTTAAATGTAACGGATGCAAACATGCTCATCATTATTTTTGTTTAACTAGATAGACAGTCTATCCAATTAGTTTTTGAAAACACTTTTGACTTCCCTGCCGACTTTAAAACTGGTTTTCATGTAATCTAAAAGTGGCTTTAAAGGAGCTCTACTACATGTTGGGAAATCCACTGCTTCCTTGTTGAGGGTGCATTGGGACTTGTAAATAATAATAAAGTTAGCAGTTGGTTAGCTTAGCTTAGCATAAAGAATGGAAACAGTTGGAAACTTTCTCTCTTTTTAATATTTATGTTGATCAAGCACAGTAACTTGGATTTATCATAAAAGACCGCCAGCAGCTCTTTTGTTGGTCCATAATATACATGAACCTGTAATTCATTCTGCGTTTTTATTATCATCATCTTGTGCCTTTTGTACTAAAGTGGATATCCAAGACATTACAAGGCAGGGGGGTTTAGACAGCACCACCCCAAATTCGTCATGTCCGGTCTATTCAGCATTTTAGTTTTCATTGCATTCATTGCAGAAGACCCCACCTCACAGAGATATGACGCTCGATATGAAAGCAAAGTGCTTTCATGGCTGTCTCAGGATATTCAGTCTTAACTTTGATCCAGAATACTGGATCAAAGTGAATATTTATTATGTCAAGCATGTTTTTCAACTAACCGTCAAGCTTGAGGGGTTGATCTTCTTCCCGCACTGATCTGGACGATCCATGCGTCTCGGATCCATTCTTTTGCACTTCTTGGGTGGTCTAGAGTTGGAAAGTTGCAGTCAAAAAGTTTATTATGCAGAATTTTTTGACGAATCGTATTGTCTCCTCACGGGCCGGTAGAAGATGACTTGCGACCCAGTACAGGTCCACAGCCCGCTGGTTGGGGACCCTTTCGTTAAGGCACTTTTTGTTCTGTGTGTTCTCAGAGTATGCAGAGGCTTTGACCAACCCCATAAAGCACCTTACTATGTTAGACAAGAGAGAGACACAGCTGGCTGTTCTGCTGGAAGAAAACAACGAGGTAAGACACATGTGTTGGTATCAGCCAATTAAAAAAAAAAAGGTTGCTATTTTGCAAGGATGTGTGCTTTTTTTTTATCTGTATTAATTCAAACTATTAACATTTCTCTTGTCCAGCACGTCCCTATGCAGCCCAAAAAGATGTGTGACGAGAGTGAAGTCATTCCAAAAGGTCGACTCTCTGTTGACCCTATCCCCGTCTGCATACATGATGACATGCCTGACCTCACCCCTGACCGCAAGATACAGCCACCGGATATCAAAGGTACATACACAAATACAAAATCCCATGACAGTTTATAACATTATTATACGTATGTCCAGAATAGATCTCATATAAAAGGTTGTTTTATACGAATTAAATTAAACTGTTGATGGGTTTACTTACCTCAATTAGCAGCTATGTGTAATAGCTGTCACTCTGTCACTATATTTACTCTCTTGCTAGTTTACTTCAGCATTTTATAAGCCTTCTTTGTAACCAGTGTGTTTTTGTCAGGAGGGTTTCAAGAGAAAACATGTATTATTCAAGAATCAAGAGTCTTTATTGTCATTATGAAAACATAACGAAATTTTGCAGAGACTCCCGGCTTAAGAGGCACACATATAAATAACATTCATTCATTCATTCATTCATCTTCTATACCCGCTTATTTCTGTTAAGGGTCGCGGGGGTTTGCTGGAGCCTATCCCAGCTCTCATATAAATAACATATCATTTAAATAAAATAAAACACTGATTGTGTTTTGATGTGTTTTTTTTAATTTTTAAATCTTTTCATTCATTGTGTAACATTGTGTGACGATCCCTTCCACTCTCTTCCTTTTCATCTAATTTCATGCATTCATGACAAATATGATAAGTTTTAGATTAGCATGTATTACGTCAAAGGGGAATTACCGTTTTTTACAACCTGGACCTTATTTCTGGCATAAAATACGATTGTTTACTCACCCATATAACTTTGGTGTTATTTGGAGTCATTTGGACAATATAGAGATCTGCGTATATCCATATAGTGGGAGTGACTGGGGCACCGAAACGCAGCCTCTAAATAACGCATTATCTGCCGCGAAACTTGTTAATTTCACCAGTATTTTGTTATGATATGCTAGTGCTATTCCCTGTCGAGTCCAGACTTACCTGTTATCTATTCGCGGATGTGCAGCGGCTTGTTGTTCTTTGGCCAGCTGTTGCTCTCTCTGCCTTTGCATCCTCCTCATCCGTATACTCTGGCTCAAAAAGGACGTCCATCGTAAACAAAGTTGTCGTCCACAACCTCAGAATCTGAAAAATATTTAGCCATGTTGCCAAAAAGTAGCAGTAGTAAATTAACATAAACAAGCAAACAAGAAGCGCGGGTGCGTGTGACGCTCAGAGATGACATCATCCAGGTCAGAGGTTAGTAGGTCAATCTACAGACCCCGGATGATGATAACAGGTAACTCTGGACTCAACAGGTAATAGCACTAGTGTATCATAAGAAAATATTGGGGAAATGAACGAGTTTCGCGGCAGATAATGCGTTATTTAGAGGCTGCGTTTCGGTGCCCCAGTCACTCCCACTATATGGATATACACAGATCTAATTATCGTCCAAATGACTACAAATGACACAAAAGTTGTATGGGTGAGTAAACGATCGTGTTTTATGCCAGAAATAAGGTCCAGGTTGTAAAAAACGGTAAATCCCCTTAAAACCTTTGTATAGTGTCGACAAGTTTTTGTTCCTTTGTGTTTTTTGTCGATCATCCATTTGTGTGTATGTGTGTGTCTGTGTAGCACCACCACCTCAGAAGGAGGACCTCATAACCTCTGTTCTGGCAAGTAAGGTCATCCCGGCGCATCCATTTCCACATTCAGACATGACTGAAATCATTCTGTTTGTCACATAGAAAACTTGTTTTATGTCATTTTTTATTTTTTTTTAAAAAAGCTGGATAAGCTACAAGTGTTTTCAGCAGGACTCACATAACTCTGTGTCTGTGTCTGTCTCTCAGACGTCCCGATCCTTTCTGTAGAGGAGCTGAAGCAGCAGAAGACTTATACGAAACTGCTGAAGAAGCAGAGCAAAGAACTCAAGGAGCTGCGTAAGAAACATCTTAAGAAGGTACACACAGAATGGAAACACTCAAATCTACGTTGATATAGCAGATACATTAAAGTTTGTTCCTTACGGCTGTGTGCTACAACAGCCGCGTGAGCCGTGTATGCTACAAGAAGTAATACTTTTTTTTTATTCTGGTGTGCGTAGGTGTGGAATAAGAGCAAGGAGCTGAAGAGCCGGAGTAGCCAGATGCAGTCTGACAACCAGAGGAAACGCAGTTCGATAGAGAAAAACCTCAAACGTAGCTTCAAGAAGAAGTAAGAATGGATGGAAAAAAATAATTACTGACCTGTAATTATTATACTGAAAGTGATGCAAAAAGACCAGTTTGAGTAGCATCTGTGTATCTTGACGGGGGATACCAAAACACTGCACGGCTGTTTATTACACTCTGACACAGGAATTCATAAATCTGTAAAATGATAATCCCTGCAAAGTTTAGCAGCAGTTAGCCAGCTTATTTGCTTATTTACACCTGTGTTGGCACCTGTGCTGACTCATAATGGTGCATACTGTTTAGTTGGGGAGTAATTTGAACACAGAAAGGCATGTGTGGACATTTGCAGTAGGGAACTTTAAAAGTCAACGAGGAATTCTTAAGCTGACCGAACCTGGTTTCCTTGTGTACTCCAGCGAGTCGCAGGAGTTGGCGCAGCGCGAGCTGACCAAACTGGATCAGGAGCTTGAGAAGCAGGCGGCTCAGCAGCTTGACTGGCAAATGAAAGAACTGCTTGAACTTCGACAAACGCTTCACTCACTGGAAAAAGAGAAGCAGCACGAGCACCTGCAAGAGGTAACAACACACTCAAACACACCGACTGCGTGTGTGAAAGTCATCACAGTACCTATAAGGTTTTGGATAAAGAGTACATACTCAAAGTGACTCCCGCGTCACACACTGAGCTCATCACCTCTGAGAATCCTTCTGTGCATCGGTGCAGTGACGCTCTGACAGGTCATCGTCTGCTTTGTTGTGTTTTTAGGCCTTCCATAAGTTAAAGGAGACGACCAATGAATGCCATGCAGCTGATCTGAAGAAGCTCAGGGACACGTGTGAGAAGTAAGTGCAGCCTTCACTTTCTTCCGTAACTTGCTATTAAAGTATAGTTCAGTCTCAGTTGTCTCTCCAGAGCTTGGTGTTTGTGTCCTTTAATGTTGGCGTGTACCTGTCTCTGCAGGGAGAAGAAAGAACTCCAGAAGCTGCTGGACAAGAGGCGACAGAACAGCATCATCGAAGCTAAGACACGAGATAAAGACAAGGCCGAGACGTAATAAACCGTTTTCTGTTAGCTTAGCAGCAGGGCTTATTTTGATTCATTTGATTTGTTTTCCCCATTTCCTCACTCTCTCTTCACTCATGTGTTTCGTCCTGTAGAGAACTGAATGAAATCAACAGGAAACACATAAATGACTCCGTCACCTTAATCCGCGGGGTAAGTACACACACCTCCGTCTTATCACAGACAGTCCTTGAGAGTGTCCATTTATCTAGTTTATAGTTTTCTGCCACTGTCATCAGCTTTACTCCACTACTTTCACACATTATCTCCTTTGTTTTCCCTCATCCATAAACACCAATCATCTCCTTTCTTCTTTCTGTAGCTGGAGGAGGCACAGAGCCGGAGGCAGGAAAAGCTGATGCAGAGGCAGCGGGAGGTGCTGCAGCAAATAGACGAGGAGCTTCCACTGGTGAGTAGAAGCTCGTAAAGCCCCGTCTGGTTAAGGGAATCAGCTCTCTGTCTCAAGGAAGCCACTGATAGTGTTGGCTATAGCTGCTTAATGATATCCACACCTACTTACACAGCCTCCAGCTAAATGAGACAGTGGCTAAATCCAGACATCTGTTCAAAGCCCAAAAATACATCTAGCAACACGCTTCTCCAT
This sequence comes from Chelon labrosus, assembly GCF_963514085.1. Taxonomy (NCBI): domain Eukaryota; kingdom Metazoa; phylum Chordata; class Actinopteri; order Mugiliformes; family Mugilidae; genus Chelon; species Chelon labrosus. Next base: position 16,519,417 of record NC_140337.1, read on the forward strand.
CTCCGCAATTTCCGAATTTATGGTTTTGGATCAATAAAGATGGAACACATAGAGGAAAGGTTAACTGAGGATGTTCGGAGCTACAAACATTTGTATGACTCGAAACTTTCAGTCTCCATTGTTGAAATTGAAGCAGGAAGTAGAAACAAAAATTAACCCGACTGGCAAGAAAGACACAGCGCCGACTAGCGTTTGGGTTGGGTTTTTACAGAGCGAGCCAGACTGTATACAAGTATAAATGACTCACACTGGTGTAATTTCTGGTGTGTAGTTTACGGCGCCTGTGTCCCGCCGTACCATAAATGAGCCCTGATGCACGTAAACAATCGCCCTTAAGCTGGGCTAATATTTTCCTGGTGTTTCTCGTGCAGCTTCAGTCTCAGCTGGAGAAGGACCTGCAGGAGGAGTATCATCGACTACCGGAGGAAATCTGGCAGCACCTTCAGCTGGATCTCCAAAACAAAGGCTGCCGAAAGGACACCATGTTCGCGGCCTTGTCCAACCACAGCAGCCCCAGCACGGGCTCCGGACCGCGCTCCAACTGCTCCACGCCGTCGTACCCGTCACCCAACCGCAGCTCCTGGAAAAGGCCCATGGACAATAGCAACGTCTCGCTGGCGGATTCTACTTCCTCATCCACTACTCCCGTCCTATCGGAGGCAGAGATGACGTACTTTTAAAGGAAAATACTTAACATTCAACAGGGGTATATAATGATTATAAAGTGGGATAGTAATGATATAGATTATTTACTAATTTTATTCCCTTTTTTTTTTTATTACAGACTGTTTTGTTCTTGTCTACAGAGCTATATTATTTTTTATTTTGCTGTTTTTGTCAGATGACACATTATCGCTTTTGTTGGACTATTTCATAAGAATCATAACCGTGGTTTTATTTTTTTTACATTTTCTTGTCCTGTTTTTAATTTCCGTATTCCTTGTCTTTACACCGCCTTCAGTTGGATCAGTAATGCTTTGCCACCACAAAATCTGAATGTTTGCAGCGTTTCTACCAAAGCTTTGAGTCCCTCTTTTTGATAACTTTTGGAAAGCTGTGTGGACGATTGAGGGTTCAACTTAATGAACTTGAGTGGTAGGAAAATGAATTCTCACTACAACATTTTGATGCTTTATTTGTGGCGACATTTGAGCAATGTCCCTTAAAGTCCCACAGATAGATGTCAAAATCTTTACCACTCTTTTTAGTCGAGGTTAGAGTAAGTATGTTTCAGAAATGACTATTGGAAAGGTGGATTTTTATCATGAGTTAAAAAATGTTTAAAATTTTAATCTGCAGTGGCAGTAGCTGACCACCAGGTGGAGCTGCAGCCTAAACTTTTTTTTTCTTTTTTTTAAACATAATTGGCAGTTTGAGCTGTTTGTTCACCTAATCCTGTTATACTGTACTGCAACACACACACACACCTGACTGCTCACCAGGATTTGCAGCCTCATTGTCGGGATGAAGTCTGACCTTTAACCTCCAATTAAATTCCAGCCAAGGTTGCACAGGCGGAGGGGGTGCGGTCAGCAGTCATCCATCTGGCTAGAAACTGGTTTGAGCCTAAACGGGGCTTTGAGCGAGGCAAGCAGAAATCGTGTGCGAGCAGACATCTCTCACTTAACGCTCGCACAGATGCAGTTTATTGGTTCGGAGACGCAAAATCGCTAAAATCCTCACCCCATCCAGTCTACTCCCGATTTGGAAAGCACACACACACACACACATACATAGACTACAGGGACAAACTTTAATATTTTTTACAAATATCAGAGATTACCGAACTCCACAAGGGTATATATGTATGTGTGTGTGTGGCTAAAAGTTAATCCCTTGATGAGGCATCTGCTTTTGGAGACGGTAATACTTCCGACTAAGTGGAAAGCTCAGTGTGTGTGTCTGTGTGTGTTGGTGTGCAGCTAGGACGTCAGATGCTAAATTAGCAACACTACTATACAAGACACTTTTTTTTAATAATGACCTGAAGCTGCACTATGACATTTAAATGTAAAAATGCACTCGTCTTTACAGTCACAATCACCAAATCCTCAAGCTTAGGCTTTACTGTATTGAGACGTAATTACTTTAATTTTCCTGCTTTGACGCCACTGATACAGCCTCATTAATTCATTGTTTTTATTTCTCTAAGTGAACACAAGGTATATGTAAATTGTATTTTAGGTTGAATAAGAACCTTTTTAAAATATCCCACTCAAGCCAAATATTAACGGTGGGATCCTGGTGCACAAACTGAATGGTACATTAATTTAAATATCTGTTTCTGTCTTCTACCAAAGCTTCCTGTTTTTGCTGTATTTATTTTGCTACTTTTTTCTGCTTTCCCCCCTCGCCCCCCCATTGTCTCGTCCACGTTGAGGGGTAAAATGATGGTACCGTGTACGTGTATTCTGTGTTGATGTTTAGCTGTATGTGAATTTTACTACTGACCACCAGGGCCGGTGATAGATGGAGGTCGGAGAAAGTCGAGGCAAGGTTCTCTCTCACGCCTCCATCCTTCGCTGAGCGCTGGCTGCCTGTCTGTCTGATTACCCCGTCACACACATACACACACACTCGTGGAAACTATCTTGTATTTAAATGGAATTTTAACTTTTAACTTTTTCTTGTGGTTATTTAAGTTTTGAATGATAAAAAAAAAAAAAAAGTGTCCATATAGGCTGCTGGAAAATGAAAAAGCTATTTTCTATTATCATGTCCCCATTACTATATATTCAGCATGCACATATTTTTAAACATTTTAACGTGCCTGAAATAATCACGGAGCCCTGCTTTGTCCAGTAACTGCTAGGAAGTTGTTGGTTTAACTTCTCGACAAAACGAACCACCTGTGTTCGACACTTTCTCTAAATGAAAACACTGACCTCTGGAGCTCTGATAACTTAACAGGTCGGTCCATGCCAGGCTGCATTTTCAGCTTTTCCGCTATCTCAGTTTGGACACTAATGTTTACAGCGTGTTGAAGGCCTTTTTTTTTTCTAGTGGACTCAAACAGCCACCAGTCGTCTCAGATCAAAAGGTTTATTTTGCCAAAAATGTCGACGCATTCCTTGAGGGCGTCTGCTTTTAGGGTCAGCTTGGTCCAAGTCAAGTATTAATGCCATATAATGTATACGTGACCTTTCTTGTTACTCAATACAACCAGTTCCCAGTGATATCCACACTGTGTAACGTATCAATAGTCATTTATTTCAACAAGACCTAGAGGTCGAGTACATTTTGATCTTTGCGCTTGGATTATTTGGTATTTCTTCCTTAAGAAAAGACATCAAGATATCACATACTAAATGATTTTTCTGAATCATTTCTTACTTAATTTTAGTAATCTGAAGTTAGCCGTCAATGAACAAACGTCCCATTTTTAAACAAAACTGACACTGAGTTAATATGTGAGGGACAAAATATGACAAAAGACAAAAATACAAGAAAAAAAAAATCCATTCATACAAATTTCAAACAATATACAGTGTACATATCTTTTATGTATGGAAAACACAACCCACAAGTACTTCCTCTACAGTCGAAATGCATCTAAAGCCAGTGGCTTTAGATGTACAGTGTCTGCAGAGATTACACAACAGTCTATAAGTGTAACTGATGGATCAGTGTTAAATTTATTGTACCTGTATTAGGTTCTGTGTGCACGCTTTGTTAGGCTTTGAGACAAAGAGGATGTTTGAATCATTCCTGCATGGTTTAATGTAGAATAATTATAATGGCATTTTGGTAGAATGAATGGCTGTAAACTGGCAGCAGATAAATGTACCTACTGGCCATTGTTGACTCTATTTGACAGTAGTGACATTAATTCGTCCACTACACTGGTCTAGACTTTAATGAATCAACAAATTTGGGATAAATTACCAGGACATGTGGCACTCATATTCATGTCACAAATATCAACAACATGGAGGTGAACTTTAAATTTTTCCAGCAGGTACTTCCTTGTGTATGACTACACAGACAAATGACATTCAGAATCAGGTGAACTTTGGATTTTGTGCTAAGTATCAAATATTAGCTTGTTTACATGCTAAACTAAGTTGCTAAACTAAATGAAGACCATAATTGCAAAACCATTAGCATGTTAGCATCATTAGCGTTTAGCATAAAAGCCTTAAAGCTTTGACATTTTATTTTCACCTCACCATAAATTAGGATTTATTTATTTATTTGGCTATCAACACACTGTATGCTAAAGTATTAGCATTAGCCCTCAATCACTATCTCCCACTCCGAGCTACTGCAATCGATTCTGTTGTCAGAGTTTCTGCAACAACGGTCCAACTATCTAGAGGTCAGCCCCTTTAATTAAAGTGAAATAATTGGATATTAGTTTAATAACTAATCCTGTCGGTGCTTTAATTCAGTTTAGACTTGGCCTGTGCTGCTTTGGCACATGGAGAGAGGAGAGAGCGAGGCGCAGCCTGTGTGCTAACGCTGCTAGCTAGTTTCCTTCCCACCAGAATGGAGCCTGGGGGATGTTTCTTGTCAGCCGTGAGCTTTAACCTCTGTTATTTCTGTCCCGATTGCTTTGAAAACTCTCATTTAAACAGACACACACAATATCATACTGTGGCGCGAACGCAGCACCGTACCATTAGACACTAAGCTGGCTCCGGCATCACACACACAAACACTCTTGACTTTACTCTTATTAGAGATTTGGTGTGACTACTCTCCCTCAGGCCCGCCCCGAGGCCTCTGGCTGTCATGTCTTCTCTCCCTCTCTTCTTCTTCCTCTCTCGGCCTCTCTGTCCCAGTTCCTCGCCTCCAGATCCACCCAGTAATGAGACCATCTTTTACTTTTGGACTAGTTAAGTTAATTAAAAGCAGCGGCCGTGTTTGTACACTTCCGATGTCAGCGAATGACGGCATGCCATGTACATTGGACGAGACGTGTAGCGAGTTCTGTTGACACTGCGTATGAAGTGTATATGATTGTCGGATATAAAGGGAACAATATACGGTGATCCAGATGTAATATTTTATTGTTTCTTCATAATTAATATAAAGTATATGGCTGAACATTCAGTAATAAACTTCTAACTTCCTCTTATGGAGCACAGCCTCTACTGTTTCTTCTTTGTGATGAAGACCACCAGCAGCAATCATTCAGCAACATTTATTTTTGTAGTTTCGTAGCTTTTGGTCACTTACCTTCTATTGATTTGTCATAAAAAGTGTGAACTGTGTTTTGAGATGACTGAGTTTTGTCTTCACACTTTCTTAAATTCTTAGAAAGAGACAGTACTCATCCTACTTGCTTGAGTACTGCACTACTGAACAAGCAAGTTTCTACCACACTAATACATCAATATATATATATAACCCCTGAAGTGCAAATTAAAACATTAAGTCAAGCTGCAGACACCATTTTACAGACGCTGAATTCACAAGTTTGAAATCCTTTTTTTCCTGAAGTCTGTGGAATCAGCAGATTTTTATTATTATTATTGTTATTTACAGAAAGCATTTCCTTCAAGGGATTTACTCTGGAAATCAATCTCCAATCCTGTAGCATAAGCAGGGCAATGATTTGGTAAAATGACATTTGCTAAATCACACTTCAAAGTATAGGATCAGATCTGATGAGATAAGATAAGTTGAGATGAGCTAAAATGGGCACAGGGTGAGATGAGGTTAAATGGGATTAGCTAACATAAATTGAGATGAGATGAGCCAAAAGGAGATGAGCTACAAGGAGCATTGGGATAATATGGGAAATTCCAAACAATTACATGAATACATTCAGTCATCAACGGTAGAGAATGAGTGTTCTGAAGCAATGAATTTACAGTATTTGCTAATGTTTGCATAGTAAGGCTAGTCAAAATAACATAATACACAGTCATGCATACGATTAGGTTTTATTTTGAAATGATGGATACCATTTTATAAGTTTGTTTCTGTGTAAAATGTGTCTACAGGTTTTAAAGAATGTAAAAAAACCAAAACATGTATTTGCCTCTGAGCTGTTAATAAAGGCAGACGAAGTGCAAAGAACTGTAATTCAAAAATACCTTTAAATTCTAGTAAGGGGAAACTAATCAGGAAACGATCAGTCTAAATGGAGCATGAAAAATAGTCTTCTTTAATCATCATTAAAGCTTCATTAGCACTGCAAACGAAGCTGACCTCTGACCTCTCTATAGAAAAGAGACATACTGTCATTTGCCCAAAGGGTTCAATAACAGTGTTAATAATAGAATAGTAACACCAATCAGAAAAAACTGCTATATGACAACAGCAAAACAGCAAACCCTTTTCTCTTGCACATTTTTCCTACTCTTGTTTTCTATGTTTTCTAAACTGGGCACCTGATGTCCTTGACCTCTTCTTCTTCTCTGTGGTGTTAATTTGTCAGTGCAGAATCACTACATTACTCATTAGTCAAGAGTCAGGACTAAACCAGTTCACCTTGATGGCGTACACACTGATTTTGTATTAATGCATGTATCAAACTGACGGGACACATTCGTTACATTCATTACTTTTGTTACCTTTCGTTACTTTCGTTACTTTTAGTTACTTACGTTACAATAGTTACTTTAAATTATTTTTGTTACTTTTCGTTACATTAGTTACTTTTCGTTACATTGGTTACTTTTAGTTACTTTTCGTTACTTTTAGTTACTTTTAGTTACATTAGTTTCTTTAGTTACTTTTAGTTACATTAGTTACTATTAGTTACTTTTAGTTACTTTAGTTACTTTAGTTACTTTTAGTTACTTTAGTTACTTTTAGTTACATTAGTTACTTTAAGTTACTTTAGTTACTTTTAGTTACTTTAAGTTACTTTTAGTTACTTTAGTTACTATTAGTTACTTTTAGTTACTTGTAGTTACATTAGTTACTTTAAGTTACTTTAGTTACTTTTAGTTACATTAGTTACTTTTAGTTACTTTTAGTTACATTAGTTACTTTTAGTTACTTTAGTTACTTTTAGTTACTTTCGTTACTTTTAGTTACTTTCATTAGTTTTTGCTACATTACTTTGCGTTACTTTTAGTTACCTTCCGTTACTTTCGCTACATTTGTTACTTTCCGTTACTTTCCACTACTTTCTGTTACCTTTCGTTTCATTCTTTTCTTTTAGTTACTTTTGTCATTTTCGTTACTTTTTGCTCAGTGAAACGGCCTTCTTCCGTCAACACTGTGTGTATTGTGGTTTATTGTTGTTGCTCTGATGTGTTGTTATGAGAGAGAGCAGCCTGAGCCAGGAGTCATTTCATGTATGAAGGAGCAGACAGCAGCGTTCCTACAGAGAACCAGCAGTGTGTGTATTGTACTTTATATTTCTACTGTGCTCCCTTAAGTAATATGAACTGAAGACACACACCTCGTCACACCAAGGAGAAGCAAAGAAAGGAAGTGACACCATTACCTGTCAATAACTTTATTCTCATATTCTCATCTCCCCCTCTCTTCCTCTCTCCCTTGTTTCCTCCCATCCCATCCCTCTGATGCCTTGTTGCTGCTGCTGCTGGGCAGGGTTGGGAAGGTTGGTTCCAAAATATAATCCAGTGCTGATTACCTGCTGAAAATCCGCAGTAATCAGCGACACAATAGAGCCTCAGAGGCAGCTGGTTTTGTGGGATTAGGCACATTTTATCCAGAGTCGGTAAAGCATTCTGATTCATCTTTTTAAAACGTCCATAACCTCATAAACAACTCATGTCGTCTCTGGAATCTTTCTCTTCTCTTCTGACTGCTTCCCTTCTTCTCTTGTTTCCACTTTCACTCCTTTCAGATGCAGCAACATTCTTCCTCTTGTCCCTCTCACACCAATTCAGCACTTTTCCTCTGACTATTTTTCTTCCATCATCCCTCCATTTCACCCTGTCAGTCTGATTTCCTCCCCAACTCCTTTATCCCTTCTCTTTGTGCAGTCCTCTCCGTCCTCCGTCTTCCTTTGATTGCATCTGTTTCTTTTTATCCCCCTCATCCTCTGTCAGCCTCTCTGTTTCCTCTACGCCATCCCTCCTTACTCTGGTTGTTTTTAGCCTTTCCAAAAAAAAAAAATACTGCCCCCATGTGAATCTATTTTCTTTTTTCTTAAATCCTCTTCTTCTTCTTCTTTCTTTTTTTAAAAAAAAAGCAGTTTCAAACTATACGATCGTCGACAGCATGAGAGGAGAACATACGGTATTTGATGTTTACAGTAAATATGACTAATGTGGAGGGTGTTAACACAAGTGTGCAGCATTTACAGTAGCTGCAAAACAGACACATGCTTACAGCACATTCCCCAGGTTGGTCAGAATAAATATACCAACACATTTCTCCATCATCTGACCATAACATATTGTAATCAGTTTCGTTTTAAGCTACAGTAGAAGTTGGTGACCCATTTGCCCAGGCATTTGCGGAGTGTTTCCTGTCAATGATTTTTTTCTCATAAATAATGCCCTTATTTTGAAAATCCATGCCATAAGTGGCCTTCTTCTACATCTCAAACTAGATCCAGACGTTAAATATACGTGCTCTCATCAACATTTAGCAGTGGCCAGAACAAAGATTCATAAAAAACACATCCATCATTCATTTTAAGTGTGGGCTTACTTTCAACATGACTGACACTTTTAATGAGTTTTCTCATCAAGTAAAACTTCTTCTGCTTCAAATGTTTTTCATCAACTCATCCACAGTAAAAACACGTTGAAGCATTGTCTCTGTCTCTGTTGTGCTTTCATGCCTGTGGATGACTGAAACAGAACCTGACGCGCTCCTTTCTCGTTGGTGGGGAAACAACATTTTGTTTGGTGAATGCTAATAAGCAGTTGTGCGTTGAAACTGCAGCGCTAATTAACCAACTAAGAAGTGTCAAAGTCAGTTTTTTGCATGGAGGCAAACACCTGGACCCTGGAATGAGTGGAATGAGTGTTCTTAAGCAATGAATTTACAGTATTTGCTAAGGTTTGCATAGTAAGGCTATAGTCAAAATAACATAAAACACAGTCATGCATACTATTAGGTTTTATTCTGAAATGATGGATACCATTTTATAAGTTTGTGTCTGTGTAAAATGTGTCTACAGGTTTTAAAGAATGTAAAAACCAAAACATGTATTTGCCTCTGCGCTGTTAATAAAGGCAGACAAAGTGCAAAGAACTGTAATTCAAAAATACCTTTAAATTCTAGTAAGGGGAAACTAATCAGGAAACGATCAGTCTAAATGGAGCATGAAAAGTAGTCTTCTTTAATCATTATTAAAGCTTCATTAGCACTGCAAATGAAGCTGACCTCTGACCTCTCTATAGAAAAGAGACATACTGTCATTTGTCCAAAGGGTTCAATAACAGTGTTAATAATAGAATAGTAACAACCATCAGAAAAAACTGCTATATGACAACAGCAAAACAACAAACCCTTTTCTCTTGCACATTTTTCCTACTCTTGTTTTCTATGTTTTCTAAACTGGGCACCTGATGTCCTTGACCTCTTCTTCTCCTTCTCTGTGGTGTTAATTTGTCAGTGCAGAATCACTACATTACTCATTAGTCAAGAGTCAGGACTAAACCAGTTCACCTTGATGGTGTACACACCGATTTTGTATTAATGCATGTATCAAACTGACGGGACACATTCGTTACATTCATTACTTTTGTTACCTTTCGTTACTTTTAGTTACTTACGTTACAATAGTTACTTTTAGTTTTTTTGTTACTTTTCGTTACATTAGTTACTTTTAGTTACTTTAGTTACTTTTCGTTACATTAGTTACATTAGTTACTATTAGTTACTTTTAGTTACATTAGTTACTTTAGTTACTTTTAGTTACATTTAGTTACTTTTAGTTACTTTAGTTACTTTTAGTTACTATTAGTTACTTTTAGTTACTTTTAGTTACATTAAGTTACTTTTAGTTACTTTAGTTACTATTAGTTACTATTAGTTACTTTTAGTTACTTTTAGTTACATTAGTTACTTTTAGTTACTTTTAGTTACATTAGTTATTTTAGTTACTTTTAGTTACATTAGTTACTTTTAGTTACTTTCGTTAGTTTTTGCTACATTAGTTACTTTTAGTTACATTAGTTACATTAGTTACTATTAGTTACTTTCGTTACTTTAGTTACTTTTAGTTACTTCGTTGCTTTTAGTTACTTTTGTTACTTTCGCTACATTAGTTACTTTTCGCTACTTTCCGTTACCTTTCGTTACATTCGTTTCTTTTAGTTACTTTTGTCATTTTTGTTACTTTTCGCTCAGGCCTTCTTCAGTCAACACAGTGCGTATTGTGATTTATTATTGTTGCTCTGATGTGTTGTTATGAGAGAGAGAGCAGCCTGAGCCAGGAGTCATTTCATGTATGAAGGAGCAGACAGCAGCGTTCCTACAGAGAACCAGCAGTGTGTGTATTGTACTTTATATTTCTACTGTGGTCCCTTAAGTAATATGAACTAAAGACACACACCTCCTCACACCAACCAAAGAGAAGCAAAGAAAGGAAGTGACACCATTGCCTGTCAATAGCTTTATTCTCATATTCTCATCTCCCCCTCTCTTCCTCTCTCCCTTGTTTCCTCCCATCCCATCCCTCTGATGCCTTGTTGCTGCTGCTGCTGCTGCTGCTGCTGCTGGGCAGGGTTGGGAAGGTTGGTTCCAAAATATAATCCAGTGCTGATTACCTGCTGAAAATCATTATTTTAAGTTTCTTTAGTTACTTTTCGTTACCTTTTGATACTTACGTTACATTAGTTACTTTTAGTTACTTTTAGTTACTTTCGTTACTTTTCGTTACATTGGTTACTTTTAGTTACATTAGTTACTTTTAGTTACATTAGTTACTATTGTTACTATTAGTTACTTTCGTTACTTTTAGTTACATTAGGTACTTTAGTTACATTAGTTACTTTTAGTTACATTAGTTACCTTTAGTTACTTTTAGTTACATTAGTTACATTGCATTACTTTTAGTTACTTTCCGTTACTTTTGATACATTCATTACTTTTCATTACTTTTCATTATTTTCCGTTACTTTCGTTACATTCGTTACATTCGTTACTTTCCATTACTTTCTTTACTCTTTGTTACCTTTAGTTACATTCGTTTCTTTTAGTTACTTTTGCCATTTTTGTTACTTTATGTTACCTTTTCGCTCAGTGAAACGGCCTTCTTCAGTCAACACAGTGCGTATTGTGGTTTATTATTGTTGCTCTGATGTGTTGTTATGAGAGAGAGAGCAGCCTGAGCCAGGAGTCATTTCATGTATGAAGGAGCAGACAGCAGCGTTCCTACAGAGAACCAGCAGTGTGTGTATTGTACTTTATATTTCTACTGTGGTCCCTTAAGTAATATGAACTAAAGACACACACCTCCTCACACCAACCAAAGAGAAGCAAAGAAAGGAAGTGACACCATTGCCTGTCAATAGCTTTATTCTCATATTCTCATCTCCCCCTCTCTTCCTCTCTCCCTTGTTTCCTCCCATCCCATCCCTCTGATGCCTTGTTGCTGCTGCTGCTGCTGCTGCTGCTGCTGGGCAGGGTTGGGAAGGTTGGTTCCAAAATATAATCCAGTGCTGATTACCTGCTGAAAATCATTATTTTAAGTTTCTTTAGTTACTTTTCGTTACCTTTTGATACTTACGTTACATTAGTTACTTTTAGTTACTTTTAGTTACTTTCGTTACTTTTCGTTACATTGGTTACTTTTAGTTACATTAGTTACTTTTAGTTACATTAGTTACATTTTTGTTACTTTATGTTACCTTTTCGCTCAGTGAAACGGCCTTCTTCAGTCAACACAGTGCGTATTGTGGTTTATTATTGTTGCTCTGATGTGTTGTTATGAGAGAGAGAGCAGCCTGAGCCAGGAGTCATTTCATGTATGAAGGAGCAGACAGCAGCGTTCCTACAGAGAACCAGCAGTGTGTTGTGTTGTACTTTATATTTCTACTGTGCTCCCTTTTACAGCACATTTCCCAGGTTGGTCAGAATAAATATACCAACACTGACCATAACATATCGTAATGTGTTTCGTTTTAAGCTACTGTAGAAGTTAGTGACTCATTTGCCCACACATTTACAGAGTGTTTCCTGTCAATGATTGTTTCCCATGAATACAGCCCTTATTTTGAAAATCCATGCCATAAATGGCCTTCTTCTACATCTCAGACAAGGTTCATCAGAGAAACGTATTATGCAGTAGTGGCTAACGTAAAATATATGTGCCCTTACCAACATTTGGCAGTGGCCAGAGCAAAGATTCACAAAAGTATCGCAAAACACATGCATCATTCATTTTAAGTGTGGGCTTACTTTCAGCATGACTGACACTTTTAATGAGTTTTCTCATCAAGTAAAACGTCTTCTGCTTCAAATGTTTTTCATCAACTCATCCACAGTAAAAACATGTTGAATCTCTGTTGTGCTTTCATGCCTGTGGATGACTAAAACAGAACCTGACGCGCTCCTTTCTCGTTGGTGGGGAAACAACATTTTGTTTGGTGAATGCTATAATAAGCAGTTGTGCGTTAAAGCTGCAGAGCCAATTAACCAACTAAGAAGTGTCAAAGTCAGTTTGTGCGTGAAGGCAAACACCTGGACCCAGGAGAGGGGAGGCGACCGCTGTAGCGTGTCACTTCCTGTCTTCTTCCACATCCCACAGGATGAATCTGCGTCGGCACCGGCTCCATCACTTCTTCCTCATGCCTCGATTTGTCGGCGGCTTTCTTTCTGTCTCTGCTTGTCTGTAATTCTGGTCACATTCACACTCCTCCTCCTCCTCCTCCTCTTCCTCCTCTGTCTGCCTTTCCTTTGGTCTGCCCTCTCACACACTTTGTAGCTCTCCATCTTTTTTTTTTTCTCTTCCTGTCTGCTTTTGTCTTTGCATCTTCCTCCTTGTTGTTCCTCTTCTCCTCTTCTCTATCTCTCCCTCAGGACTGTTGTGTTTACACTTCATCTCGTTCTCCTCCAGCAGAGGATGGAGACGTGTCTCACCGTCGCGGTAACCGCCGGGAATAACAGCTGCCACTTCGCTTTTGCGAGGCTGGCGGAGAAGAACGAGAAAAGGAATGCAGAAAAGGAAAAGCATGCAAAACTTAAAGAGTTTCAAGGGTCTGCATCAAAGTTTAGGTCTTTCTACCTTTAATTAGGTCAGTCTTAAACACACACACACACACCTGGACTACTAAGACTGCAGAGAGAGTGAAAAAGCCCTCTCACCTCGCTATTCCCAAAGCGCCTTAAAGCAAATCATGAAAACACGGTGGAGCGGTTTATTGGCCATCAGAGGAACGCAGAGGTGGTGTTGGTCAGGTCCCAGGTGTATGTGTCTGTTTGTATGCAACTTCCAGCAAACACCCCCTCTAGCCTGTACTATAAATACGGTGGTGTTTCTCACGTTGCCAGGTTAGATTGCAGCTGGAAGGCAGCGAGCGGTGGGCGCCGTCAAGATAATAAAGTGTCAGGCAGTTTAGCCAGTTTGCTGAAATTACTGTAAAAACCGCTGCACAAACAAGAAAGCAGAAGGCCCATGTCCATTCTCTGACGAGTCACAGCTGTTTTGGAGGCACAAGGGAGACCTACATAATATTAGGAAGGTGGTCATAATGTTATGCCTGATCGGTGTAAATGCTTTTAGCTCTGCTTTGGTCTCCACCAGCTTGTGGGGAAAAACGTCTGGATGTTCCAGCTAAATGCTGAACGTTCCTCTGAGCTGGCTGCTAGTCTCTAATTCTGCTCCTCTGGGCCGGTAGCGCGCAGTTTAGTTATCAGGATTTATTGTTTTCTGCAGAGTACACTGATGTTTTGTTCGATCAAGAGCCTGAAACGTTCTGCGGAGCTGAGGGGAAGAGCAGAGTTGAATGATAATCATGTCTGGATGCGTCACTGCTAATGACCCCTTCACATTACACACAGGACTCTGGCTCTTTGTTGATGCAAGTGCATTGATTGGGGCGACTTTAAAGACTTAGTTAATCGGTGCATTGCTTGAGGAGCTTGCAGCCTCACTTTCAACATGTTTGCACCTTTGTAATCAGGAATTAAACAGAGTTTGTTGTAGTATTTTGACATTAAAGGGGAACTACTGTTTTTTTGACAACCTGGACCTTATTTCTGGCTTAAAATACGATCATTTACTCACCCATATAACTTTGGTGTTATTTGGAGTCGTTCAGACGATATTTAGATCTGCGTATATCCATATAGTGGGAGTGAATGGGGCACCGAAACACAGCCTCTAAATAACTCATTATCTGCCGCAAAACTTGTTCATTTCACCAGTATTTTGCCATGATAAGCTAGTGCTATTCCCCATTGAGTCCAGAGTAACCTGTTATCTATTCGCAGACGTGCAGCGGTTTGTTGTTCTTTGGCCAGCTGTTCCTCTCTCTGCCTCCGCATCCTCCTTTCAACGAGCTCCTCATCCGTATACTCTGGCTCAAAATGGTAAGGAGGTCCGTCATAAACAAAGTCATCGTCCACAACCTCAGAAAAATATTCAGCCATGTTGCAAAAAACTAGCAGTAGCAAACTACAGGTAAACAAGCTGCACAGGGTGCGCGTGGCGCTCAGAGATGACATCATCCAGGTCAGTGGTTAGTAGGTCAATCTACAGACCGTGGATGATGATAACAGGTAACTCCGGACTCAATGGGGAATAGCACTAGCGTATCATAACAAAATATTGGTGAAATAAACAAGTTTCGTGGCAGATAAAGCGTTATTTAGAGGCTGCGTTTCGGTGCCCCAGTCACTCCCACTATATGGATATACGCAGATCTAAATATCGTCCGAACGACTCCAAATAACGCCAAAGTTATATGGGTGAGTAAACAATCATATTTTATGCCAGAAATAAGGTCCAGGTTGTAGAAAAACGGTAGTCCCCTTTAATGCCTGTGAATGGGTGTATGTGAGCATTTGATTGGTGAGGTCAGAAATGGCCTCAGTGTTTACACAAGCACACACAATTAAAGCACTTTAGGAAGCCTAGTTGACCTTGAGAGAAATTACTTGGAAATTCAGACTAATCCGATGTTCAGGCGGCCATAAAACTTGGCCCAAGGTCAAATATGATACAGCATGATGAGTCCTCTTAGTGCGATCGTGTATAAAGGAAAAGGGCACTAGATGAAACTGATCATTGAATTATTCGCAAGAGGACTCTCTGCACTTCTACAAACACAATGTACTGCATGCACTTCAGCTTGTTGCTCCAAAACGTGCTCATTCTCATTTTGACTTGAGATATCAGAATTGATTTTTTATTATTTGAATAAAATGCCCGACACCAGCAGTATAATGGGACACACGTTGTTCCTGGTCGTCACTTTTGTTACCAAGTAAAGTGCTTTCAGAAATCAAACAGAGAATAACAAGTCATTTCATTCAGTGCCTTATTCTCCTTCTTTAATCTCTTCTCATTATTTTGTGCGTCAAGTGCTCACGCCGCTGGCAGCGCCATGTTATTACACCTTAAGATTAAAGAGTGAATTAGCATTCAGTCCTGTTTATGAGATTCATGTTGAGGCTTCTCCTCATGCCTCCGTCACTTTGATGCCACATCTGTTGAGACAGACAACAAAGATCTCTGAGAGACAGACAGACTGTTAATTTGTCGTGATCTGATCAGTTTGTCGGATTAATTAGGTTAGTTAACATACATTCTTATAGGAAATGACGGAAATGGTAACTTGATTGCACTTAAAAAGATTTTCTTAGTGGTAGACTTTCCAAATGATGCTCGCTCACCCGTTCATGTACA
Organism: Chelon labrosus; assembly: GCF_963514085.1. Lineage (NCBI taxonomy): Eukaryota > Metazoa > Chordata > Actinopteri > Mugiliformes > Mugilidae > Chelon > Chelon labrosus. The sequence continues at coordinate 16,535,156 of NC_140337.1, forward strand.
TGCACAGCGGCGGTGGCAGAGCTGCCATGAGAGGCACAGGCCTTTCATCAAGAGCGATGACTTAAGCTCAATATCAAGCTGTGTTCACTGTGTTCTGACCTCCTTTACTCTGACAAGTGACTTGTCATAAGAGCCCAGCGTTTTAATAGTTTCTTTTTCTGTCAGGCAGTATCAGGACCACTTAAGGCGTTCATGGTTAAAGGTTAGCCTCACAGAGGTGCCAGCATGGCTGTAGACTCCTAAAGATTGTGACATAATGAGCCGATGGTCAGGCGTGCTGAGTGTCCCTGACCCTTGACATGGCTGCATGTGGGACCCCTGGCGACAGATTTTCAGCTGATTCACTATGTTGAATCGGTGGTGGAACCCACATGACTAAGGTCATCCTGATGGACTGTTCAGCTTAGTGAACTAATGCACAGTAGACATTTCCTACTTAAACCTCAAACTTCCCACCAGTCCCCCAGAACTGAAGAAGATACTCGGATGAGTGGTGAAACGTCTTCTCAAAAAAAAAACTCTACAAATCCAGTTGCCTTTCTTTTTAAACACTTTTTTGGATATACCATGACCTGGATGACTGAGGACAGACATACTGCAGGACATAGGCCACCAAATCATGCAGTGTAGTTGCGGGCCACTTTATGGAGAATAAAGGGAAGGACTGGGAATAAAAATGGGATGCTCAGAGCATTTTCTTCAGTTGTTTCCCTGGGGCAACTCAAATGGATCGTCTTGTTTTTGTCTTTGTCTGCTATGTTTGTCAAACTGACCCAGTGATGAGCAAGACTGAAGGTGCGGACTCTGCATCGTCAATCTTAATCTCATCAGAACGTTCAAATGCACCAATGAGTTCACAACATGGTCATTTAGAATTAATTACTAATGATGCATGATTCAGGAGGGGGCCAACTCTGCACGACAGTTTTAACTCCTCCTAGCCTCCTGGGCTACCCGCTAACAGTAGTTCTTCCAGTTCCCCCTTTTGAATGATGAACACAGACTACTACATCTCCTGGCATGGAGAGTAACTTCTTTTTCTGCAGGTACAGTATGAGCCGGCTAGTTGTTGACTCTAATCTTTGCAGTGTGTGTAAATGCAACTTTCTGGTCCTGACACAAGATGAAGTCACAAAACGCCTTTGTTGTTCTATGATGCTGATGATGGTGATAAGAAACGTCTACAAAAGTTTTCATCTAGGATTCAGAATGCCTTTTAAACAGCAGTCACAGAGGGGATGTAGCTCAGTGGTAGAGCGCATGCTTCGCATGTATGAGGTCCTGGGTTCAATCCCCAGCATCTCCACTATATCATGTTTATTATGTGCAGGTGATGGACCACTTCACTTTGATTCTTAAATCTATATTATTCCACATGATTGGCTGGGCAGTGTGTGGAAGCTAATGCTTTAGTTGTAGAGTGTGCAGCTTTCTGACAGCCTGCAGAAAAGGAGAATGAACCCTTTAAGAGTTGCAGAAATCTGTTTCAAATCTGCACAAGAAATAGCACACAAGCACAAAATGTTTTATGGATGCTTGCAAATACAAATATAAACCAGGGCTAATTTGCTAACAGGCTAATCATTTCAGTTCAGATGTGCTCACATACTGCGGCCCATTTGCTGATTACTAGGGCATGTAGTAAAAGTTCCATCTTAATTCTGAAAAATATCCCCGACTCTCTGCATCAGCAGAAAAGACCCAGACGCAGTTCTGAACATTTGCCAGTCAAGATTTATTTCATTTTTCGAGAAAAAAAAAAAAAAAAAGGAGAGAAAAGAAAAATTTGGTCTTTGTAAACATCTATATCGTTTTTCATATCATGTCATGTTCAGCGTTTAAAAATACTTTTTACTCTTTACTACGACATTTCCAACATCAACACTGTATTCAGAATGAGTTTAATTCATGCATCGACACACTCATGGACGGAATGATATGAGAAGAAATGCACGCGTCCGCAAACATACACATACTCTCCCACGAAAAAATAAAAAGGATAAATAGCGCACTCTGAAGTTGTTCTTCTGCTCTCTGAGGGATTTTCTTCCTTCAACAAAAAAAAAACAAAAAACAAATCACCAGAAACAACACAGAACGATGGAAACGAAAGGTACGGCAAGATAATAGTAAAATGAATGGAAAAATTAAATAAAACACAAGATATATATATAAATATCAAAAGCACTTTGTGAACTCATAAATAGGGCCGCATGAGTAAAACGTGAGAACATATTTAAATATTTATAAGGTCGAGAGCAGTGAAGTGGCTAACGTTGGCAGCGGGGGGAAGAAGGTAAATGAACACATGGATCAATAGATAGTGGTTTAAAACACACACACACGTATCAGAAATGTGGCAAAGCACATTAATGCTCCTATTTGTCCTTTTATGGATATTTACCTAATCACACAACAGCCTCATCATTAGAGAGCAGCCATTTGTCTAACGCCTTGCAGTTTCTCCAGGAGATGAAGTACAGAGAGCCAAAGTGTCCAATATTAAATAAATAAATAAATGAGACGTTATAAAAGACATAGCTACCTAAATAAATGCTGTTCAATGTAACCAAGGATGGATGGTTACAGAACAATCTGATTTAAAACATTCAGCTCATTATTTTAAATTTTTTAATTATTATTATTATTATTATTATTTAATGCTCTTTTTGGGGGTATTTTCACAATGACACTAAGCAAAACTTAAATAGAGACAGCTATCTGATTGGTTGTCCACTCATTCAGACTAACCAATCAGAGAATAGAGTTCTGAAGCGGGAGGTGCTTAACTGAGCAGTGAGAAACATTCAGATATACATTAAAAGAAACGTCTGAGTTCAGTTTTACACACTTTGGAATTACTTTTGTGTCGTGTCAGTCTGTATTTTTCCATTTGAATTATCATTTATTTAATATTGTCTTCCGGTCTTCACAGGAAACAGCTGCTGAATTAGTTTTTCCCTTCATGAAGTTCTAAGAAAAAACGTAAAGTGGATCGTGTAAGTTACGACAGCAGCCGCTTGAGTGCCACCAGGTTTACCTGAATACAAATAAATAATCTTTGCTTCTCGCACCCCGACGCACATGCATGCACATACACAATCACCTACGTAGAGTTACAGTGAAGGAAACACATTTCAGTATCTTCACTCGGGCCTGTACTCACTTCCTGTGTCATTTTAGTGTTACGTTTACTTAGTGTGTGTGTGTGTGTCGCTTACACATTTAATTTTTGTACCAGCCTGATGAGTGTGTGCACGTGCTCTACATGTGTGTAAATGAACACATGTGTGTGCACACAAGCGTGTCTGCATGTAGCCATCCGGTGACATAGAGTCAGTGACCTTAATGTACAACAGCTACTGACACATACACACACTTTTTTCTTTTTTTTTCAAGCAAAGCACCTTGATTGACAGACACATCCATTATATACCTAATCTTATTTGACAGGTACACGCACCTGGCATGGGGGAGTACCGGGGCAATCTACCCACCTCCCTCTTTCTCTCACACACACACACACACACACACACACACACTAGACAGGCAATCCAATTTCCAGGCATTTTTACCGTGGGTCAGGTTGGCATCGGAATTCATTAATCTAGCATATGGGACTCGGCCAGGGACACACAGGGCGAGCCCCTGTAAGGAGATTACAACACCCACCCACGCGCACACACTCTCACGCAAAGGCACAAATACGCACAGAGAGACTCAACGCACAATGGAAACACATGCAAACGACGGGAGGCACGGGGGCAGGAAAAGAAGCGTGGTGCGTGGAAAACACAAACATATGATGAGTAACATGTTGGACTTCCACATAGAGAGAGAGAGTGAGAGAAAAAAATGAATGAGAAAACATATTGTCACATTCACTAGAAGAAAGGGCACAGCACGCAAAGTGAGAAGTATTAAAAGAGAATGACACACACACACACACACAATGTCTCACATACACCAGCAACAGTCAAGAAGACAACGGCTTGCAGATAGAGGGTCGCTAAGCAACAGGCAAAAGACTAAAAATACGGTTGCATTTCTTCACTCACTTAGAAAGCATGCACACACACACATACACAAACAAACACACATACACACAAGGAGACTCACACGCGCTCCGCTGTCCTCCAGCAAGGCTTATCAACCTTTAAAAAGCCTACATTTCTAAATCCGTCCCGGTATTCTCGTGGCGTCAGCAGCACTATTATCCCGCCCACTCATTCTTGAACTGGTAGCTGTTACGGAAGCTTAAGTCATTGAGAAAAAAAAAAAAGAAAAAGAAAAAGACTTAGGCCCGGAAGGCGTCCTGTCGTCTGAGCAGCAGAAACCCGTACGTTTAAAGATAGTGCGCGCCAGACAAGAAGCAGACTTAATGAACGGGGCTGGATGGATAGTTTCAGCTGGGTGATATTGATTCAAACACCACGTTGGCTGGCGTCCAGGCCCGAGGTCAGGCCTTCTAGTTGGAGGTGACATCTTTCAAAAATGGAAACATGGTGATTATATTGCCTCTAAGGTTGACAACAACAATCTTTCCTCCGGACAAACTCCACAGGGTGGACTCTTGTCAGGACCGGACAGACCCTCCATATGTGTGTCGTCTTGGCGTATTTTTTGCAACAAACGGACCGTGTAAGACCGAGCGTGCGAGGCTTCTATGCATAACAATTGTGACAGGGATACACAGACGCCTTTAATCCCTGCACGCTCCGGGGCAGCTCTTCTATGAGGTGCTAACATCTATTTTCTAGACAGCGACGTTTAAATATTTGCTGCCAACACACGCTGCCTTGAATCAGAGTAAGAGCAGCGTGGCAGGTGGCCAGACTCTTTCCATCAATGAATGTGGGCGCTTTAACTGCTGATTTCACAGATTTTTTCTACTGTACGTAATTCATTTCCATCTTCCCTTTACAGCCGTCATAATGCAAAGGCGGCATTTGAAACGTTAAATGTTAAAATGTGCTCCGAATCCACTCAGTTGTCTTCCATTTTCACGAGCGCTGACCTTGGCGAGGCTACGTCAGACGCCCGCGTTTACACGGGCGCTGAGAGGGTAATTTGTCAATATTTAACAAAGGGGAAGGTGGGCAGGTAAATTGTTGTTTTCAGTCCTATTTTCTCTCCCGGTGTACGGAGAGATAAGGAAAAGCTAAATTATTGTTTTCTCTCGGGAGGATTTTCCTCCTGATTCCTGTACAATCAGCATGGCGTACAGCTGAGACGCAAAGGACTCGACTCCTGCAGAGGTTCTCTTTCTTTACCGCTGCTAACGAGGGGAACGCTTTTAATAATAATCTACACTGACATGCCATATGCCATCCCTTCTGTCCAGCTTCAGTCCAGCCCCTGGGCAGGACAGTGGGTATTAAACCACATAATGTAAATCTGGGCTTCGACACTTTCTCAGACGGGCACGGGCGACAAAAGCGGTGGATTTGACGCGACACGTGGCGCGGCGTTCTCATTTTTTAGACGTCCCGTCATCTCGCTTCCACTCTCACTCACACACACCATGCCTGAGTCAACAAACGTTTCACGAAAAACAAAACAAACTGCACAGCTTTACCCATAAAGCACAGCAGATCATTGAGCACATTTAGCCGTAGAGTGAACACTTTCATGAATTTTATATTTGCCAGTTTTCACTACAGCCGGCAGCTTGTTGGACGACGTACAACGCCTGCAACGCAAAAACAGCACACTGCAAATGAACCGTCCTCTACCTGTGAAGTGATCTGTGACAATGTTCTTCTGTCAAATCTTTGGATAACAGAGACTCGTGTTCTTTTTAGTTGTTGTTGTTGTTGTTGTTGTCGTCAGCTGAAGCAGAACAGTCTCGTGGTATTTCAGAGCTGCCGTACATTTTCCTTCTGAGCATCCGCCGCTTTCCTCCTTCTGTCTCTTTTCTCTTTGTGTCAGAGAAAAAAAAATAAAATACACAGTTTTCCTTACAAAGAGGAGGACTTAACATAAATAAAATATCGAGGTTTTCTCACACACAAGAGTAAAAGTTTCTTATATTAGCGTGTACAATTAGAAACACTGGGTATGGTCATAGATTTGATTTGTCATCAACAACACTGACATCGCCATCGTCTTCCCAGTCGCCCCGGTCACAGTCGGTAGGTGGCGCTGCTTCGTCCCGATCGCTCCGTCCCGTGTTGTGTTTATTGACATCTCTTGGCATCACATACAGTGAGTGAGGGTCTGTTCGCTCACGTTTATCCCATACTTGAACATGTAAACAGGGCACCTCACAATCTGCGGGGCACAATGTTGCGGCTGTTTCGATTTGAGGTGCGCTTCCTCCGTCCCACTTCTTCTTCTTTTTCTTTTTTTTCCCAGGTGCTAATGCAACGTCTTAATCCTTCAAGTCACACCGTATCAACTTTCTTTATCCTCGTCTCATCACGCTGTATTTATATATATATATATATTTTGTTTTTTAAACTTTACAATTGCACGGTAACAACATCAACACGTGACGCCATTAAAAAGTTTAGGAAATAAAGTGTTGGGGCGGCCGGGGCTGGGGTAAAAGGAGGACTTGGAATCGGCTCGATTAAAAAGAGGGTTGGTCGGTGGCGACTACGGAGTTTCATTACCACAACTTTAGACTATTCCTACGGTGGAGATAAAAGTAAGGCAAGAGGGAGGGGACAGAGGAGATTGTAAGGTCTGAAGTGTGTGTGTGTGTGTGTCGTGGGGTGTTTTTGCACAGTGTATCCAGGAAGAAAAGGAAAAAAGAAATGGTCAGTTTTCATCTCGCCTGCAAGTTGGTGAGTGGTCCTCCGTTGCAGAATCACCTGAGGGCCCTATTGTGTTTGTGTCTGTGTGTGTAGAGGTTTGTGGGGAAAACGGGTGTCACACTGACGGCGTCGGATGCAAGTTCGAAGGTTGTGATGGGAGGATCCGCTGTTCCCTTGGCGACGAAGGTACCGTGAAGATGGAGGGAGCGAGAGAGAGGGAGTGAGGATGATTTTTACCCGTCGCCTCTTCTTCTCTTGCTGTTCCTCGTCTTCTTCTCTCTGTTCTCTCCATCCACGCTACGTTTTACCTTCTGCTGCTGCTGCTAGCTGCCTTTCTCATCTGTTCCACATTTTATTTTTCATCTTCATCCTTTATCTCCCCTTCAAAGGCAGAGCGGTTTCTGCTGATCTGCCAGTACACTAGGGTGAGACTAAACTGTGTTGCCCACTGTTGCTGATGACACTGATCTTTTAAAACATGCACTGTAACTTTCAGCATCGCGGAACGTTTCCTCCTCGCTGGATGGATGAGGGCAACATCATTTGTTTGGGCGTCGTTGTAAGGTTTTAGTGTTTCATTAGGGTTCACACTCTCCATTCATTAATAAATATAAGGAGAAAAAACATCAGGTGAAAATTTGAAATATGTTCCAGAAAAGTCGGCACCTCCTCTCCCCATCTCTCCTGTACCTCTCTGAAGACTCCCCATCTCTCTCTCTCTCTCTCTCTCTTTCTTCATATTGGCAGTGGGTCTCTCTCCCTCCGCTCTCCTTCTCCATTTAAAAAAAAGGAAAATGGCAGTAGGCCTCCATGGAAGCCAGCAGGATGTAAATCAGCCACAGTGTGACGAACATGAAGGACGTTATCAACTTGCAAGTCCGCGGGCCGCCCAGCTCGCCGCCGGCCACGTTAGGCCGCCGCCTGTACAGCAGCGTGAGCACGCATACCACGGCCAGGATGGTGAAGAGGGTGACGGAGAAGGCCAGGTTTCCCGGGTCCACCAGGAAAGGCTTGCCCTTGGAGCGCCAGGCGACGGCGGCGATGGTCCACGCCACGCCGATGCCCAGGAAGACGTTGACGGCGTTGGAGCCCGTGACGTTGCCAATGGAGGCGTCGGCGTACTGGTCCTGGATGGCGGCGACCTTGCTGGCAAACGTGTCTGGAGGAAAGAAAATGGATGTTTTCATACTTTTATTTGTAAAGTTTTCTTATCCTTTTAAAACTTTCTTCCAAATTCTCCACAAAGCAATGTAAAAATCATAGACTGTATAAATATGGACAATGCGTCGCCACGTCCTTTCATTGGCCAAATTAACGCTTTTGTTCCCAGGGGTAAGGGCGGCACTATCTTGCAAATTTGGAGCCAGAGTCTGTGCAGTACGATCCAAGAGTGTTATATTAAGTCCTTAAATTGCTGGAAACCATCCTTGAAAAAAGAAAATTTTATGTATTTTAGTTTGGCCCAAGTCCCATCCACTAACATGGAGGAGGTGGAGCTTATGACCTATACTGCAGCCAGCCACCAGGGGGAGCTCTACTTACTTTGGCTTCACTTTTGAGGAGCTGTTCCGCCGTCCATCTTTATACAGTCTATGCTAAAAATCTGTGTAGGTTCATAAAAACAAGCCTTAAAAGTAGAACTTTAACTTACGGTCAAAACAAACCAATAAATATCGGTGTAAGGACAATTAATGGCATTTGGATGTTTTCCTGGAGGGCTTCCTCACTAGCCACAGAGGAAATCACCTCAAACAAACACACATTAATCTCACTCCCCACAAACATCCAGATAAACACTGTGAATTATCAAGGTATTGGTGAAAATCCAGGCGGAAACAACCACCGGACATTTAAGGTATCACGGACAGGCCGGTTCAATATAAGCTGGACTGATAAATGAGCATGGAGAGCAGCAAGGAAGGACTGCTGTCAGATGCAATTTCAGCTTTTCAACCTGCGGCTTATTCTTTTCTGTTCGGACTAGTGGTCAAGCTAACTTTAGACCTCACTTGTGCAGATCACACGTGTGAGACTGTCAGGTTAGTGTAAATATTTAGAGAGGCTTCAAGAGGACGACTGTGAGACATTTCACTCTGGTGGCTTACTGCAGAGCAGAGGAAACAGATGAAGAGCTACATGAAATGGAAGAGGACACACAGACAACTGAGGTGAAAAATGTTCCTACAAAGTCACAGATGGAAGATGAGGAGTGATCCAAGCTGCGGAGCTAACTGCAAATTAGCAGCTCTAGTTAACTCCCGATACAGTATGCAGCTAATTAAAGCCATTTAGTACATTTTATATCTGTTAGATTACATTTACCCATTGTGCATATGAATAGGAAAGTCACTTTCTGGTTAATCTAACATGCTGGTGTTTGGGTTGTTTCCTTTAATCCAGGTCATATTCCCATGCAGTTAGCAAAAACAGCTAACCCTGGGAGATAGAAGTAACTCATAACTCTGCAACAGATGTGGAATGTTTTTTTTTATACATATATTTGAATCAATCGTTTAATGTAATTTTTCCTTTCGTACTCTGCATAATGAAACATAAACATGACATGCATTATTTAGTGATGAGTCTTGTTGCGGTCCATTCAGTAGCTGTATACTGGCATCAGCGTGTGCAAAAATCAGTGTAATAAATGATGTAAAGTGCGGTATGTAGGTGTGCACAAGTGAGCCCTTTGGTGCAAAGCTCAAAGACTCTACAACTGGGTTGGCAGGGAACGCCAGGGAAACAGCTGCCAGTCGTTGTGCGCTTATCTCGGCTTATTTCTATTTTTAGACAGGCTGGTGAGACGAGTCTCAGTTCTCATTTGAATACTAGCGAGATTAGTTGAAGTTCACATCCCAATGTAAAAACTGTCCTCAAAACTTTTTTCGGGGTTATGGGGGACAGATGAGGTGTAACCCTGTTGGTGGCAAGTGAAAAGTCTGGGTGCTGGCGGACACCCAGGTGAGATATTTGAATCTGAGTCATACACTTCGCTAACTAAAGCTGGCAACACAGGAGAACACATCACTTATTATATGCTGGCACCAGTTTTCACTTTACTGCTCTCCCTCAGGGTGTTAAGGATCTGGCCACTCCAGACAAAGACGGCACAGCTGAGAATGATCCAAAATGAATTTTCTCATTCATACCCATTAAGCTTAATTTATAGTAGTGGTGCATTACTTCTATACTTCTTGTGGTCACGTGTTTCAGTGGCTGGACCTGCACAGAAAGTTCTCCCTAGTTCAGCCTCCTACCAGCCACCTACTCAGACGTTCTCTCTATGTTCTGTGCTGCAGTGATTCCAGTGAAAGTAATTGTTGTTTAACGTTTATAGCTTTAGCCGTGGTAAATGTATGCAACTCCTAATCTCATTTTGTGGGTTCATACACCCTCCCTTCTGCCTCGCGACAGCAAACCAGCTGACTGCAATAGCTTCATCTGTAACTGTTTGTGGAGGGGCTGGAGCCTATCTCAGCTGTCACTGGGCGAGAGGCGGGGTACACCCTGGACAGGACTGCAATATGTCAATTTAAAGGAGCATTTCCTGGGATTAGTTGGGATTACACTGTAGTTTAATATACACTACAGAACAAATTGATCACTAACTTAAAACATTACAGCCCTCACATCAGTTATGAGAATGAATATGCCTAGAAGTATGGATAAAACCAAAGTAGACGTGAAAATACTTGTTTTTGTTGATCTTGCACTTGTACAAGCGTGTGCAACAATGCAGATATCAAACCCCACTTACTATTTAAATGGATCAGATGGTTACAAATGAGTGCCATAAACCTCTTAAGCCGTCAAAAAACATTTTGCGGTGCACAGCCTCCGATCAACGCTGCTGGCTCTAATTGCCTGAATCTGCAAATTCGGTGTAAATTGGCCAAATAATCCTTGAGCGCGTCTCTGATGTAATAATGCAGAAAAGCTTTTATGAATCTAGGGGAGGAGATAAAACCAGAGGGAGGAGGAGGAGGAGGGAAGGGTGCAAGTCAGAGAGGAGATTGGGAAAAACCCATGCACATTTCTGCAAACACTCCCAGTGGAAGTTATAATGACCTGCTGGACTTGCTGCTCCCTAAGTTGCATCACCTACGTGGAGAAAACACACATTTTCACCCACACACACCTAGGCACCGGAGCACACACGGGTCAGAATGATGGATGATACAATAACAAAAACACAGCATCCAATAAGAGGGGGGGAAAAAAACAGAGGAGTAAGGTAACACTAAGTCAGAATAATAAATTGACCGGGATGGGGCAGAAGAACAGGCATAACAGATAAGTAAGGTGGAGCGAGAGAGGGTTGAGGGAAGAATAGATGGAGGAGGAGATAAAACAAAGCAAAAGAGACTCACATTAGTAAAAATGAAAAGAACATGTCTTGTGACAGGAGACACGCGCTGATGATGGATATCAAAACCACGTTTCACACAGCGTAACACGGCTGCTGAAGGAATTGATTAAAACAGCACTTTCTGGAGGCGTCGCCGCGAGCCCTCAGAGCTACCGCCAGAGAGAGCAGCAAAGGAGCCATTTCTATGAATCATACAGAGGGGCAGGCAACAATAAACCGGCTGGCAGGACGAACGGGGAAGGGAATAGAATTAAAGCCGTGGGACGAGCTCGGGTCGAAGGCTGTGATGGAGGTTTTACAAATAAACTTTGACTTCCAGCCTGCATGTGATTGTGGCTGCTATTGGAATAAAATGAGGAAAAGAGGGTCCTTCTTTTATTTGTGTATTGTCTGTCATATATCTGAACTTTAGGGGAAATATGGAGCTGATTTCATGTCCAGTTGAACAGAAGTATTGTCTGATAGAAGGGGAGGAATGTGACACATGGCAAACAAGGAAAATAATCACTCACAGATATCTGTATTCATATCTGCATCTAATGGGAGTCAGTGAACAAGATCTAGACTGCTTGACTTAGGAGTTGAAGTGTTTTTGACTGCCCTATATTCCTCCAGTAGCACCTTTGTTTAAAGTCTGGAGCAACCTGGACTGTGAGTAGTTCTGCTGCTGCAGGCAATGAGTGGATTACTTCAGAAGGCAAAGTGAAGAAATGAAGTTAAAGGGAGCTCCTTTTTAATCTACCTTCTTGACAGATTTACCTGTTACAGACGTGCTCTATGGATAAAATAGCCGTAAAAATCTATAAAAAAAATAAAGAATTTAATAAAGAAACTGCAATTAAATGCACGAAAAATATGATCAATATTATACAGGTGTGCCTTCATTAATTTACACATTTTTTCATCCATCGAGTACAGCACTAATGGTCTCTGGCCTCCTAGATTTACTCAGCCTTTTTGATTCTTGTGTGTGTGTGTGTGTTGTTATTTGACTTTTAATTAGTCTTCTTCTGCTTTTGCCTCAGGTCTGCTACCCCCCTCTGTCAGCTTACCAGCCACCCAACCATCATCCCCTGCCTTTGCTCCTCTCAGCTTTGCCTCTCCAGTGAATCACTAAATCTTGTGTCTGTGTTTTGTACTTGGGTTTTCCTTGATTGATCTCGACACAACGATCCTCAAACATCCTGTTTTTTTAGTGTCAGTTAACAGTTAACTGAGTTTGGACAATGAGTTAGAAGAAGATACCATTATTATCTACTCTAAAGTAAGCGTTGGGTCAATTAATGTATTCGTTTAGAACACATCAAACCACTCAGATGCTGCCTCACCTGGCACTGACGTTCCCAGCGCCACAAACACCACAGCCGTCACCGAGTCCTTCAGTCCTATTGTGCAGCCGAAGTGCGACGCCAGATCTCCGGTGACCGCTGTGAGGACGCCGATAAGCGATATGGACACGATGAAGCAGGCCCAGCCGTTCCAGTACTCCGTGGGCGGGACAAAGGCGAACAGAACCTTCCAGAAGACGGTGAGGAAGTGCATGATGTAGTCAAAGCAGGACGGCAGCCGCTCCTCGCCGCTCTCCTCCTCGTCGTCGTCTCCTTTGGGTGAAGCGGGGGGATTGAAAGCAAAGGTGGAAAACAGTTGCAGAGAGACAATTAAAAGAAGGACGAGCCGGGTGAGTATAAAAATGAAGGAAATTAAAGCGAGTAAGATGAACTTCTTAATGAAGAATCTGCTATGTATAGCACTAGCTTTGTGGTGGCTAGCTTAGCTTAGCATAAAGCAAACAAGAGGCTAACTTGGCTCTGTCAAAACTTAGAAACAACCACCTGCTAGCCTTGCTAAAGTTTGTTACTCTCTAAACCTACAAACACATGTAAAAATTGTTTTTTTTTCACACAAAGTTATATGTAGCTATTACCTAGCGAACAGAGGCTAACCTGGGGTTGCTAAACTATTTTAGTGTTTCATTTGAGTACGAACTGACAAGACAAAACATAAGTGAGATTGTTTTAGAAGTTATAGAAACAGTAAAAAGTGAATAAACTATTCTCTGATAAGAAGTATTTGTCTTATAAAGAGATATTTCACCTAGTGACAGTAATGAAAACTTCATAACAAGAAAACGATGAACAGCTTTAAATAAATGCATGAAAAAGCTGCAAATAAAATGCTGAGGCAAACGTTTGACAAATATTCCTTCTCATCATCCATCATCTTTTTCAAAATGAAGTCAAGACGTCAACTGAATCCCCCGTTCATAAATCAAAATGACGCCGTATGTCCTGTGCGAGTGTGTTTCTGTGTGTGTGTTTGTGTGTGTGTGTGTGTGTGTTACCTGCGCTAACGGTAACAGCGTTGACGAACTGCTCCCTCCAGCTGCTGCTCCCCACCACCAAAGCCAGGTTTGTCTTCTTGATCAACTTATCTACTGTACTCTACACACACAGACACACCCACACACAAACACATGCACCCAAAAGCAAACATGCAAGAGTACACAGAACAGGAAAGACAAAACCCTTAATTTGTTATGTCTCTTATGGCTACACAGAAAGAAGAATATGCTGATTTCAAGCTTTTCAATTAAAACCCAGAGATACACTTAAAAAGTTCGTCTCTCATAACACTGACAATTCGAGGTATAGGGCATGCTAACTAATACAATGCTGCGAAACTGACTGTGATGCCACATCTTACTGATGTTCCCTGTGAAATCTAGGAAGCACCTTCAGGCGTGCTGGTTGGGTTTTCTGTTTAAAGCAGAAAGAAAGAGGAATAATAAAAGATGTTCATGCAAAACGGCTCGCAGCAGCTACGGCACATCGCACCGGCAGTCGTTACTGTAACTCATCTGACGGGGCTTTGAGAAAGTCTGAATGTTAATGGAAACTGAAACAGGAAAAAGTACTGTACTGCAGCAGTTGTTCTGTGAGAGAAATCATAAATTAATCCCTATGTGGGGTGGAAATTAAGTATTTATAAATTGTGAAGTGATAGAGGACACAAGCACCAACGTTTGAGTATTTTACAGCGGTAGATTTAAGAACAAGCATGCGTGATGAAGATAGATAACCTGTTCAGCCCGCCAAATAAGTGTATTCACCGCTCTCTGCACATACACACACACACACAATGAGACAAATGGACAAATTAGCAAATTAAATCTGCAAACAAATAGGCGCATATGATTGAATGGTTACAAATCAAAACAACACAAAAAAACATAGAGCATGAGAAGAAAAAAATGAAGCAACACAATGGAAAGACAATGAACAAAATAATGAAAGCTGAATCTGAAACAAACGCCTCTAGTTCATGATTGAAGTTAACAGTAATGATCCGTGGCAAAATTCACAAACTAATAAAAACACACTCCTGCCAATATATGTTCTACATTGCTGGATGAATTGTCGATAGAGTCATTTTTTTCTTTTTCACTTTTGCCCTGAAATAAGATGACAGCTTATCTGGAATTAATTATTAATGGTCTTTTGCAGGTCTGCAGTTAAATTCACAAGTTTCTTAATTGAGAGTCCACTAGTCCACATGCATCCATTAAATGCGTGAATCATTCATTCCCTGTGCTGGGGCAGTTGACAGTTTCTCATATTCACCCTTTAGGTGATATTAAAAACAGCTGACTTGATAGCAACGCAACACAATTTACAGTAAATTTAAAGAGGAATTGCAGTTTTTTTTGGCATAAAATACGATCGTTTACTCACCCATATAACTTTGGTGTCATTTGGAGTCGTTCGGACGATATTTAGATCTGCGTATATCCATATAGCGGGAGTGACTGGGGCACCGAAACGCAGCCTCTAAATAACGCATTATCTGCCGCGAAACTCATTCATTTCACCAATATTTTGTTATGATACGCTAGTGCCATTCCCCGTTGAGTCTCGTGGCAGATAATGCATTATTTAGAGGCTGCGTTTCGGTGCCCCATTCACTCCCACTATATGGATATACGCGGATCTAAATATTGTCCGAACGACTCCAAATGACACCAATGTTATATGGGTGAGTAAACGATTGTATTTTATGCCAGAAATAAGGTCCAGGTTGTAAAAAACGGTAAGTGACAGAAGAACAAAGAAGAGGGGACACTCATAAACCTCTCAGTGGGAATATTGATATAGGGCTTTACGTTGGGTCTGATTCTCAGTCATCCAGGTTGTGGTATATCCATAAAACAAAACTAAAACAAAGTTACTTGGACTTGTTGCATTTTGCAACAAGTTGCAAAAAGTTTTGCTTTTTTCCAATGGGCCCTCTAGTTTGCTATTCACTTCCATTGCTATGCAGATGACATCCTGCTCAACCTGTTTAATTTTCCTCTTCCACCACCTTTCCTATCCTAATGGTGAAAAGCCTGAGGTGATCCTCCTAGGTACTAAACACACTCTGGCCCAAGAGAACCATTTCTTTCTGAATACTGAGAACTCCACAGTTTCTCTTCTAGGTAAAGACCCTAGCTGTCAACCTTGACGTTTTATCCTGTGAAGCACACATCAATAAAATGACTTGGTCAGCGTTTTTTTTTTGTTTTTTTTACCTAGACTGTTCACTCACTTCTCTCTTCCATTTTCCTCACCACACCTCCTGTCTGCTTGACTGCTATAGGGTACAAAGCCTTTACCACTATACCTTTCTGCCACAGGGTATTTCTAACAGTGACTCTTTCCCAACTTTCAAATGAAGCCTAAAACCCAAACTTTTTAAACTGCCTTACTTTATATGACAGCGATCCGCTAGGCTTCACTCAAATTAAGTATGTATTGATGTGTGTTTTATGTCTTGATGCTTCGTTGCCTGGTTAGTTTTTATTATGCTTGTAAGGAGTCCTCGAGTCTCTTGAAAGATGGCTATAAATAAAATGCATTATTATGGCAGTATCTGCACGCGCACTTACCTTGAACTCGTAGGACTCCTCTATGACCACTTCTACGTGAGTGTGTTCGCCCAGACTGGGACAGCCCATCTTGGCCACTTCTTCCTCCTCTGCTCCCACCACCGGCTTGTTCTCATTGGAGTCACCTAGGCGACCATGGAGAGGAACAAGTCAGTTTAGCAGATCACCAGATTTTCACCAGAGTAAACATTATCAGTGCTAGGCTCGTCTTACCACTGCAGATACATATAGTATTTTGGGGGACTATATGTGCTTTTATTTTGAAATTTGCTCCATGCCAAAATCCCTTAACTAAAAATGTCACATGAGCGTCATGGTCATAGTAGCTTTAATTCTGGCTACAGCTGTGGGGGAGGGGATGTATTAAAAAACTCACTACTGCCTTGTCTAATGCAATAGATCGTGCTGAATAACCTTTGCATATCAAATGACAAATCCTTGGGGTTGCTCTCGTCCCCACTCGCCCCTCGTTGTTTGCCTCATTCGAAAGAAAGATGGGAAATTCTTATCGTCGTATTAAATTCCTTAAAATTTAATTTCATTCACAAGTTTATGTGAAAATACAAAACGACAGAACCAGAGATAATTAATCCGTGACTTTCTATGGAGAGAAAGTTCTGTCAATTTTCAGATGAAAGTTATAACAAACTCAAGAGTTATCCAAGACTATGAAGCCAAATACTGTTTCATTTATAGAAGAAAGTTGGTAATATTCTGTATATCCGTTTTACATTTCAACAAACCCCACAGAAAGAACAAAACAGTCCATTCATCAATACTTTCAACCCGTTTCCTTCACTCGGGCCCAGCCCTATAAATCTTTCAAAACTGCTCACAAGAAACCAATCTCCAGCAGACTGTGTAAGTTACTATTGACTGGCATTTAATTGTCCGACTGTACCCTTAGGTGTCTCCGTATAGTCATTGTTTAGTTTGGTTGCTTCCACACAACTATCCGAAGTCAAATCATTCAAGTTTGTGTTCTTAATTTAGCCACGACAGAGTGAATTATTGCCGCATCTCATTTCAATGCACGCAATCAGCTGTGAACAAATATAATGTAAATGCTAATATTCATACACTGATGTGCCACATGGGAATCCAAGCTGTCAAGCTTTGGGTGGAATTACAAATAATAGGAATTTATATTTTCTCCCACCTTTCTATCTTCCCATTACCATATGCTGCATCATTCGCTCCCCCCATTCACCCGTATGTCTCCTCACTGCCTCCTCACATACTGTGACAGCCGCTGTTATCAGTGTCGACCGGCTGTAATTGAAAAGCCGTGTACAGTTTGTGATACAGTATGTGTGTGGCGGAGTGTGGGTAAATGTCAGTCTACGTGCTCAGTGACAGCGTTATGAAACCAATTATATTTCCCTGTAATGAAACATGCCCCAGGCTGTTGGCTCTTCATGTTTGACACCCAGACTGTGGACCTGTACTCCACCAGGAGAGTCTTTCTGTGTGTTAGGAGATAAAAGACACTGGGGTTTCAATCCCTGACTGTGGTGTGTCTAATTTGGCCCCATGAGACACAGCCGCTGCTACAACCTGATGAGGGATAGTGTCCTTGCTGGGGACAAGTTCTACTGGTTGTTTGGACACCTGTGAGAAAGGGATGAGGCTTGAACCTCCTCGCTGACAGTTTAATATAGAAGTGGCTGGCCATACAGCCTACAGACACACTGGTGGCTCTGTGAGGCTGCAGGCATGCTCTAAACCATAGGTCTTCAACAGGGGGTCCGCGACCCCTAGGGGGTCCACGGAATTACTGCAGGGTGGTCGCAAAAGTTTTGGTTGATTAGACTTTTTTTTTTATATTCCCCCACAATTTTTTCC
The DNA here is from genome assembly GCF_963514085.1 of Chelon labrosus. Lineage (NCBI taxonomy): Eukaryota > Metazoa > Chordata > Actinopteri > Mugiliformes > Mugilidae > Chelon > Chelon labrosus. Next base: position 16,553,055 of record NC_140337.1, read on the forward strand.
ACAAATTTAAATGTCTTTAAATACACATATACATAAGTAGGGTGTCCCCGCTCCATCTCTCCATCAGCTTGGGGGTCCTTGGCCTGGAAAACCCCTGCTCTAAACTACAAATTTAAAATCACGATGTTGCATAAAACACAAAGCACAGTTGAGGTTGTGTTGGACAGATGTGAGATGTTGTATCCCAGAGTATCTGTATCAAACTTCATGCCGGTCGAAACGATAGACTGAACAATTGACATTTCCGTCCCCAAAGCAGTGCCATTAGGGAGGCGCCATGGATCCGTATTGCGCCAAGTCGTTTGACTGATTAGACGACAAACAGCAAATTTAACAGGAATCTTTTGTACTTTATAAAGGTCAGACGTACAGTATGTCACCCTGTTAATAATAGAAAATGCAACGAAAGAGTGCTGCCGTTAAGAATAAAGAGAAAGAAATAAAGAAAGACAGGAGTGGAATGAAGTTACACGAGACAAGAAAAATGTCCCACGCCTAAATGCAGCACAAGGAAAGCAGGTCTTTTCTTCTTGTGAACATTTAATGCGGTAGAATTTATTCTAACAGCGGCGAGAGAGCGAACCCGAGCCAAGCTGCAGAAATTACTTATTGACTCTCAGAATCGGTTCTCTTTAGCGCAGAGTCACCTGCCATAGAGATTAGCCATCTGCTTTAATGAGCCTTTTACATTTTCAGCTAAAACTACTTAAGTTCTTAAAAAAAAAAAAAAAGTGGAAGGTGCTTAGATTAGTTTTTAGATTATTGGATTTCTCAACTTTCTAGCAATTCTGGAAAGTAGGAAATGTCAGATTAGAGAAAAGAGGCTGTTAAAAGAAAATACAGAAGCTCCCTGGTTATTTACATTCATTAAACACATGAATATTAATGAAAGTAAGCAAATACTGATTAGGCTAAGCCATTATTCTTCGTCTTGCCTGTGGCGAGGGCGCCGTTATTTCAAAAACACCTCACAGCTCAGGGCCGGTGCTTTTTTTTTTTTTTTTTAAATTGTTTCCAAGCCACATCCTCAGTGGTTCAAAGTCAAATGTTTCCTCAGTTTATCTGAGCTTAGATTGGAGGCTTCAGGTAATCAATTCGAGTCTCACCCTGTTTCTAAGCGACGGATGGGAAAGGAGGCCTCCAGACTCCAGTCAGGGTTAAATAAAGACTTTATTCTGTCTGTCACTCTTTCCTTGTTCCTGGCTTCTTGATGTTCACAGTCACACACACACACACACACAGAAACAGACAAAGTCAACAGGCAGACAGACCCACCATGTTTCTGTCCTATCTCCAACAGAACAGGCTCCCCCAGCTCAATGGTGAAGGACTTATTCTTCTCGTACTCCTCATCGTCGATGATTTTCACCTCGATGATCTTCCTGTTAAAAAGAGAAGAGAAAGAGGAGACACCGTGAGCATATTCCAGATAATTACCCTTTCAGTTTCATGGTCGCCCTCATAATAAGGGGTTGTGCATAGCAAATGTGTTTGGAGCAGTCTGTTAAAACTCGGAAAGTTTTCACCGTGTCAGGCTGTAATCAGACAGGAGGTCATTTCTGCTGCTCCAACACAAAACACAGTGACACAGAACAAGGACTGCGTCATGATCCTTATTACTTCTGATACATATTATCTAACCTCAAATAACAACAAGGACGTACCTAAGAATTTAAGTGAACATTTTAAAATTGCTGCTAAGTTTGCAAAGAATGTGGATTGTGTGTAAAGATGAAGGATGAAGCCCAGGGTCACATTACTCAGCGGGACGTTATATGAGGCTGCTAACTTCTGCCCCGGGCCCTGATAGAAAAAAATAAAACAAAATAAAATCTCTAGCTGACAGCGATGCAGTGCTCAGCACAGCCACTGCTGAGATATTTTCAATTAGAAAAACCCCGGGGAGAGCCCCAAAATGCAGTGCAAAGGGTTTTGAGGCAATGTGTGCAATCTAAGCCGAAGTAAATTGAAAAAGAAAATGCGTAGGGATATTTAAAAATAGCGCACACAAAGGCAGCAGTGTCTCAGTCGCTGTAGAAAAGGCATTTGTTAATATTTCTTTGTGTGAGAGACAGAATAGTGTAGAATAAAATCAGAATTTACTGTTTTCATTAACAAAAAAGGGATATATTCATTGGGCACTTGTTAATTTGCTGTGTGGGTTTTTAACAGTCCTGATTTCATTCATGAAAACAGAGTTTACCTCCTCTCGCAGACCTGCAATTACCTGCCTTTTTTTATTTATTAAAGCCATGTGAATTTTTTTTAACTGTGAACTGATCACACAAAGGCTCATTTAAGGTACCCACGGGACTAGACACCGTAACCTACGTATGTAGTGCGAGCCATTTATATTTGTGCACTCGTCAGTCTCACTCCCTCTGTTAACCCCTTAACGCCTAGTGTCGCGAATTCACGACGCACTGTTTCCGCTCAGACTGCAGCCGAAATAACGCATGTAATACTCCAATGTCGGTCTGTGCACATTCAAAAAATTCCTAGGAACCTTTTGCAAGCACTAGTTTCTCGTAGGACTGGTTGGAGTGGTAAGCAAATACACAAATAATTAATTTCTTTATATAATTGAAAAATCAATTCAAGCGTCAAGGGGTTAAAGCACCACCCAAACGCTAGTCGATGCTTTTCAGCAGTCAGGTTAATTTTGTTTCCACTTCCTGCTTTCCTTTCAACAATGGCGACTGAAACTTTCGCCGAAATTTTGGCGAAGACGAGTCAATCAAACGTTTATATCTCCAAACCTCCTCAGTTAACCTTTCCTCGATTTATTTCAACTTTATTAATCCAAAACTATCAATTCGAAAATTACGGAGATGGAGAAGCAGCCGGAAATACTAAAGCGGAAACACACTACTATCAAGAGGACCAATCATCGCAGTTACGTTTCTGGGGAGGTGGCAGTCAGCTACGGCACTAGGGTCTGCATAGGGTCAGGGCTGTCGCTGGAGAGTGTTATTGTTTAGAACATTTTAAATCATACAGTGTACATATTCATGTGTGCTACCTTGCTGTCGTCACTGCCTTTGCATGACATGTTGGTTTTTGCAAGTTACTTTCTCCAACTGCAGATAACTGGAAGAGCACGAAACTTATGACAGGAAACGTTTTGTGCTCGTACAGTTGCCTTTGTGCAAGTAAACAATTCAAACAAAAGAAAAAGTTCAAAAACACTGATCCATGATACTTCTGTTAGGTAGACTTTCCCTATACCTACTTAAAGTGTTGTTGCTCTACCCTAATGTGGGGAAAAGGCTGTAATCTAGTTCAGACAGTAAGCTTGAAATACACACAACATGCCTCATCCTCTCCCTCCTCCTTCCAACCTGAGGCATCCTTATCTAAGATGCAAATTTCCTACTTCTCCATCTGCTCTGCCAGTGCCGCTGCCGCTCCTCTGCCCTCAGCCCCGCCTCCGCCCCAACCACCATCCACCTGCAAGGCTCTGACTAGAGGGATGATATTTACTCATCACTCCCTAGCACCGCTGCGCAAATGTATTCTGTGGGGAGTGATTAGGTCAGAGCCAACAAACTCTGCAAAAATGTTCTGCTGCTTCATGCAAATAAACATTTCAAACATCAGCTGCCTGACCGAAACGTCTTAAACCGAGCTTATTTAACTCGCCGTACGCAGATAATGTAGACAGCGAACACATGATGGGGTTAGAGAGACCACTCATTTGAGGATGTTATGTTATACACACTTAAATTTCATTAAAGTAGAGAACGCATCGATGTTTTTGTCTTCGCAGTGATACTGTAGAAATACTTTTACAGTTTATTTTAATGTTATGTGATAGGTGTGTTGCTGCTGTCTGTTCATCTGCAGTGTGAGTGAGAGAAATGTCCAGATCAGAAAATCTCTACTAATTCTGCAACAAAATGTGAGTGACGTGTTTATCAGTTTTCAGGGACATTTCATCAGTCTGGTCTCTTTCTGGCCTGTTCCTCCCAGAGTATGTAATCTTCATCTCAACAGTCCGTCTGTATCTGACAGGCAGAGGGGGAGGAGAGAGTGTGTTCATTTCCACCTGGTTGTGCCATGATATGCTTCACTGTCAGCCATGTTGACTGTGATGCTGCAAATAGGCTTCAGTTCAACAGAGGAAAAACATGAGAGAGGAGTGATGGGGGGGGGGGGACATACCTGGGAGGATGGAGAGAGGAATGTGAGAGAGAGAGTGATGGAGGGGTAGAGAAGTGGAAGCGTTTTTATTGGTGAGCTGTCACAGCAACAGTAGCTAAAACTGGCTGGTTTCACTATTTCCAGCATCACATCAGTATGAGCGGCCGACTCTCAACAACAGTGGAAAACGAATAAAAGTACTGTGGCGTGAAACAAAAAAAAAGACAAAAACAACACCTGCAATTAAGTGCTAATGCATTCATAGGAAGACAAGATGGAAGGAAGACAGAGGAGAGAAACTGGAGCTGTTATATACGTGATACCAACCAAGAATGTTGATGGTGTGACATCTAGGCAAGTTCGTCAAACTTTGTACTATTTGCAATTTATCTACAGCTGATATGCACCCACAATCCCACTATCAGCCACAACATTAAAACCACTGACATGGGAAGTGACTAACATTGACCATCTTGTGACAATTCAGTGTTCTGCTGGGAAACCTTTGGACCTGACATTCATTCATGTGGATGTTACTTAGACATGTAGCACCCACCTAGACCAGACCAGGCACCCCCACCCTATAGCAATGACACTCCTTGATGGCAGCAGCCATCCCCAGCAGCATGCAGAATGACACAGACACACAAAAAAAAAAAAAAACTGAAAAAAACATGAACATTGACCTGGACCCAGATTCACTAGATCCCAAAGTATGTATGGGATGATTCACAGAGGCTCCTCCCCTCAATCCATAGGACCCAAAAGCCACAACATTGTGTTGCCAGACACCACAGGACACCCTCAGAAGGCCCATGTCCATTCTCTGATGAGTCACAACTGTTTTGGAGGCAACAAGGGAGACCTACACAATGTTAGGAAGGGGGTCATAATGTTATGCCTGATCGGTGTAGTTTAGTTTCATTGCAAACTACTTTTTAAAAGTAGAAATCAAGACTCAATTGTACCAAATATTTGATTCTGAGTTATAAGTCTGCCGGGTAGATAGATAGCAAGCTATCTGGATAGATAGATAGATAGATAGATAGATAGATAGATGGGAGAGGAAAGACAGACGAGATAAAGAGGGGGCAAAGAGAGAGGAAAAGAAAAATAGGTTTGGGAAAATGCAAAGCAGAAAGGAAGGAGTGAGGAGAAAGAAAGTGACAGAGAGAAAGAGCTGGAAGAGGAGTATGAGTAATGCTTGCACTCCACTGAGATGTGAGAGGTTACGACTCAACACACACTGAGTTTACTCATGGGGACATGGCATGAACACACACACACACACACACAAACCCTGTATCCTAACCCTAATAATGACCTGTAAACCTTAACACCAAGTTCTGACAAGTACTAACCCTCCCGTGACAAAATGTCCTCACAACACTTGTATACCATGGAACATCGGGCCCCCACAACTTAATAAGAGTAAGACCACACACTGACAGATTAGGACTTACCTTGCATTTCCAAACATAATCAAATCATATAAAGCAACAACGCGTAGAATGCACACACACACACACACACAGAAGTTTCCCATGTTTTACATCACACACATTACACAGATTGTGGTTTGTATGAACAGACAGGCGGCCACCCCCGCATAGGTTCATGCTTCACTACTGATACAGAATCACACACACACACACACACAACCACACAATCAACTCGACTCAGTGTACACAAGCAGGACACGCACGAAAACATGTCCGAGCTAAACACCTGGGGGATTGATAAACAAAGTGTGCATTAATGGAGCTGATTTACACAATGCAGACAACACAGACACAAACTGCGGCGTCTTCATTATTCATAGTCGGCGCTGGCTGTAGCAGCATTCCCATCTGTGCCCTCCTCTCTCCATCTCTATCCCTGTTGCTTCTTTCAAGACCCCTCTTCACCTCCTCTGTCTCTTTCTCTCTCTCTTGTTTTGTATTCTTTGTTTTACTGTACTGTGAGATAATCACCCGTCCCTTAATTATACAAACGGCTCTGAGCAGGATCACAGGAGGATGGACTACATCCATGCACCAGTCGTCAATTATCCACGTGAATACAACTGATAAAAAAAAAAGAAAAAAGACCATCTTTGTTTTATGGTTAAAATAGAGCTTTTGGGAAGGAGGTTTTTGTGCAAAGTAAGAAACGCCACATGTGATGGAGTTCCTGGTGTGTGTATTGTTTAACTGCTTTAAAACACAACATGTTTGGTAGCTACAAAAAAATAAGCTATGTGTACTAGGGGTTGTACCGACTAGTCAACTTTACTGCTGTACCGTGACGCTTTAAGCAGGAAGTCGACTAGTCACCGATCATGTGACAATAACAACATGGACGCCTCCGAGAAGACAGGTGAGGAGCCCAGTGGGTCATTGCAGCAAACTTGCAGCAGTTCATCAAGTGGCTCCACATTAAGAATGTGCTTGTGAATTTCCTTTTGCTGCTATACATGGCTTTTTATCCCGACTACATTATACTGTATTATCTTACAACACGCTGCAAAGCACTATTGATGGTGCTGATTTATATAGACTATACATATAGATAGATAGGTTTTATTTGTCACATGCACAGTTATACACAGTACAATGCACAGTGAAATGTATCTGCAGCGCACAGTATTTATATATATATTCTTTTTTTTTCTTGTCCCAGTGAGAGCTGCATATTATAAGTGTCAGACTGATTGTTTATGGCGTGACAGTAGTTTGTTTTCAAGCTTCAGTAAACTTGCAGAAAAGCCTCGGTCGCTTTTTTTGTGTGAGACGCAACAGTATGTATTCAGGTCAAGAATATAGATGTCATTCTTGCAAAGCATTAGTTTCTACTGTGTTTTTATGTGTAACGTTATCGACTAGTCTACGCCGACTTGACTTTCACCACATATTCATTCATTCATTTTTTTTTTGCAGGATCTGTAACCGCTTGTTTTTCATTCATTCATTTTCATTAATTTAATGAAATGAAATGACGTTTTACCAGACTCACATTCTGATAAGTGAATGTGGCTACGCCTGAACTCCCAACCATAGCATAGGATTACTCTATGATACATAACAGATCTGTTGTTCTAAAACATTACATACTGCACTGAATTTTAGTTCTATAGCGCCTTATACCATCCTCACAAATTTAACTACACTGTCATTAATCTGAAATGCAATGTTCAAGCCCAACACAACCTAAAATACCGGATCTGAAGTTAATTTTTTCCCCCTGCAAACTCACTTTGGCAAGTTTCATAAACTAACTATACCAATATACCGAGTGTGCACTGGCCTGCATTCATGATTGTCTTCTTTTATTTACAATCTTTATCGTAATGCATCCCCTCCCCCATACTCCCTCTGTCCCTCTGTATTTCCACCTTGTTACTTTTTGACACCTGCTCCCCAGAAAGTTCCCCGTGTCAGACAGTAGCCTCAACGCCCCGTCTGTCAACGGACTTGACACGACGCACACGTTCGTATGAGGTTCACTGAACACAAAACTCACACTGCCAGAAATAGAGACGGGGAACGACAGAGAGAGAGAGAAAGAGAGTTAAAAAGAAAAACAAGAGCGGCAGAGTGAAAAGGTCAACGAAAGGTATTGTAGTTTGAAAAGCCCCCATATAGAATCTAGTGAGCTGTAAATCAGTTTAATGGATAAGTTTCATATCTTTGCAGTGTGTTGGTGTGTGTGTGTGTGTCTGTGTGTGTTTGCATGCGGATCTAAAGTTCTCCAGACGTGAGGGGCTGATTGACAGCTTGATTTGATTAGCTGAGACCTCATTGCATTACTTAATGGACAAAACCTCTCTTTATATCTTTGTCTCCATCTCTTTCCATTTTCTTTTGGCTCCGGTTCTACTTTTGATTTGCAACCAGTGTGCATATGTGTGTGTGTGTGTGTGTGTGTGTGTGTGTGTGTGGGTGGGTGTCTGCGTGTGTGGTTTCAGCCACCATATTTTTTGAAGGACTGCATCTTATGGCACTGCAGCAGCTAACAACTCATTTTCTTGAGTGAAGCTGATTTATACACTCACTCACAGTTTTACCGTTCTCCCTGCTGGAGGAAACCCCTAAATCTCTCCTACACACACACCCAAACACACACACACACACACATTTAAGTGAGTTAAGCTCAAAACAAAAACAAAAAAAACAACACAGGCCACAAGTCAACCTGCTTGATTCTTTAAAACAAAGTAAGAGAGACAATGAGGGAAGAAGCAGGACATATCACCTTGAACAGACCTTCAGCTGGCCACTAAGATTGCAACGGACAGCAGCAACAAGTAATACGATTACAAAAATGTGATTACCATCCGAAAGGGAGCACGGCAGCCTGCTACAGATTTTGGGAGTTTACCAAGTTTTAAAGTGAAGTCTAAAAAAAAAAGTCCAGCGCTCTATTCACACGATGCATTTCTGTTTTAATGAGGGAAGTAGCCAAAAGCCTATTTGTCATTTCATTTAGCGCAGGTCGGACAGCTATCCAATCTGAATAAAAGCCTGGTGCAAAATGCATCCAAGAGGCGTTTGAGAACTCCCCAAAGTCCAGCTGTTCAAACTACCTCTAGGGAAAGGTGTAAATACAAATGAAGGTGTAACTACAGCGGGAGGCATTCTGTTGAATCTATTCTCGTTCATCCTGTTGCTCAAAAAAATTAGTTTGCATCGTATCTGTTGCTCAATCAACAATCAGTAACTTTACAGTAATTCATTCACACATATGCCTTACTGACCTTATTTAGCAGACCAGATACGACACGACCGGTTCACATTTCTCTGCAGTGACAATGGACTGCAGCTCAGGTTTTCAGTGCAACTACAGATAATGACCAACGAGTGAGCCGGTCCGGAGCCTGACAAGAATAATTATTCGTACCAGCAGGTGGCAGCAGTTTGTACGTGTCGTTCAAAAAGGGGAAGAAATAGAGCTGGGACTGCAGCTATAACAGCCATCATACAAACTAGCCTCAGTTAGCTCTAGCTAGCTGAACTAAACTGATCTGAAAGGCCTTGATCAATCAAGTGATTGAAAAGCCAAGGGACCACAGACGCCCAAGGTGTCTCAATCTCAGATAAAAACTAGATGGTTGCAACGATCATAAAGCGGTCCATGCCGTGGCGAAGTCGTCCCCGAGCGGGATGCAGAGGCATAAGCACATGAGACACGGCCTGAAAGGAGGCAAAGTGTCTGCGGAGGAATCCTTTGGCTGACAAGTGGATGAGAGTCAGGCGGGTCGGAAACAACGAAATTTAGTGGGCTTGTATGCAGTCCTCCACAGATGTCATTGCCTCAGTCTGCCACTAGACGGAGTCATAGGCTAAAGCAGGTGGGAAAAGACTTGTGGCAGGCGGAAATGGGCGTGGCCTAGTCCATTAGAACCAGTGCTATGTAAGGAATCAGGGGGAGAAAGAATATTGTTTCTAGGGCACACGGTTCTGGAGATATGAGCCAAAACGTAAATTGCCGCCACCTAGCTGTATGCATATGTACTGACACCTTGGCAAAGTGAAATGCTAGGACTTCTACCAAGTTACCAGGTTTGATGCTTTTCACCCTTGCAGTTTGTCCTGGGCAGACACTTTTAGCTAAGCAGAATAATAAGGCGAAGAAGAAGAATAAATATCACAACAAACTCAACAGGGATCCTGCAACTCGTTGCATGGACCCCTAATAATCCCAATTACGCCACTGTCATGAGCCACTGTCTTGTGCCTGTTTAGATCCATTTCTGTTGTTTACTGAGCCTTAATTGGATTGTGTTCACTGTCCACTTTTCCGTCAGACATCAACCAGTTGAAGCCAAACGTGGCCGGTAGCGGCTGAAAGGTGACAGCTGAGGGAGGGAACAGTGATGAGCTTTAGATTAAGTTGAGTTTTAGTCTGAATCTGGACAGTCTGCCTATTGAGTGTGAGCATACACTACAACCTATGTGTTTCTTGGCTCTAAATAACAGACAATACCATCTGTGTAGGAATTACTGTGCTCCAAGAAATGTTGATTAATCAGAATCAGAATACTTTAATAATCCTTCCAGGAAATTATTAAAGCCTAAATTTGATTCTTACGCCATTACGCATGACTTTGAATGTAAATCAGCCCCAATAAACTGCCAACACTGGAGTCTGTGGATGTCTGGTCAGTTTTTAGAGACAGCAAAACAGAAGAGCTGCGTGCAATCAAATGATAAAAGTTGGTCTGAACATTTCTGTCACGCACGCCCACACACGTTTCCACAAAAGCGGGTAGGTCGAAAGAAATCCTTCGTTCAGCTCTTCTCACCGGAGCAGAGGCAACGCAGACAAACCAATTTTAAAGCCGGCCAGCGGAGAGAGAGAGAGTGAGAGAGATGAAAAGCTCTTAAGGGGAGCGATATTACCTCTCTTAATGATATCACGGAACGCATAATGAGAAACCGCGCCGTACACACACACACACACGGATACACACTGTGTCACCCACGTACACACACTTATTCTAAGTGGTCTCCAGCTACATTGAGTAATAACGTTGCATCTCTGATGTGCGTGGGAAGGCAGAGATGGATGGGTGCGGGAGATGATTTGAAGGAGAAGATGTGGACACACGAGGATTAGAAAAGGAAAATACGACGATGAAGATGAAGACGGGGTTGAGACCTGGATATGAATTGAGAGGAAAATAATGTCATTGAGGGAAAACAGCAATTGAAATGGAAAAAATAAAAAAGGTTTCCTCTGCGTCTCATGCAGGGAATTTAATATAATCTGGGAACGAGTGGCCGTCTAACATTTGAAAAACTCTCTCCATCTTCTCCGCCGCGTGATTATCATATTAAGAGGTTATCTTTCCTCAGTATCTTATCTTATAAGACGCCACTGTAATCAGATGAGATGTGTGTGTTTCGGCAAAGTCGTTCAAAACGCGCAGTGCAGGCACAGCTGGTGTTTACACGGAGCAGCTGCTGCAGATGACACTCTGCTCAAAAAAAGGAGGATACAAAGGAGCAAAAGGTATCATTAAAAAGTTAGAATGACAAGAGCTGATATTATAATATGATATATTTGGGGAAATATCGCAAAACTGGATGCCTTCAGCACAACACTCATGGTTCTGACTGCAAAGTAGACTGTGCTTCATGTGGAAAATTTGATTTAATTAAATTCTGTGGCACTTTTACCTGCAAACTAACAGAAGATTACTTTAATATACGTTGGCGGTTGTTGCCAATGATGGCACAAAACTCTGTAATTGCTTATTTTACATTTAAAAAACTGCGTTCAACTGCACAACACGGCCACTGCCACGCTGAATATGTATTCAAACTGTACTGCACGGCGTGACTGGATAATGTATAACATACCCATCCATATTTAATGTGTGAAACCCTACACTGAACTATAATCCAAATCTTAGCCAGAGGCATGACGTTATAGTGTGCTGGGAGTGATAAAGGGTTGCACTCTCGCTCTTTCTTTCCCCTTTTTGTCAAACAATTTGACTAGGTTTCATTCAGAAGCAATAATAAGGAGGTTAGGAGGTCGTTTTGATAAGTTATGTCCGTCTCAAAAAGTCTTAAATGATCCAATTTTAGATTCAACCAGGAGAGAATGACAGGGGGAAGCCCCCTCACTGGAGGAAATACCACCCAAACGTGCAGATGAGCTCTTCTTGGAAACCGGTTCCTGCTACTTCTACTTCTTTCCTTTCCTTCTTCATTCTCTACAAACCCTTCTTTGAGAGTTCAGCGAGCCTCTGCTTTTACAGTCAGGTCTCTGTGTTTACCGCCTGAACTCCATCCTCAGGAGGACGAAGAGAAGAAGAAGAAGAAGAGATGAAAGAGGATGTAAGGGAGGAAGTGTGCTGGAATTTGAAACCCTTACGGGCGGTATGGAACGTATACGGTTGACATGGAAACCATAAAGACATGAAGTGGAGTATCATCCCCCCACACTGTATATATCACGCGCATCATAGTCTCCTATAAACATCATATACTGAACATGGCCAAGTCAATCTCCAAGTCTTAGAAAGCACATACTGTGCAGCGTACGCATGCTAATGTAACCATATCTGCATGTAGTGTAGGATTAAGCTAGATCACAAATCACATTATGCAAACACACACACACACACACGCACACATATACTGTAAATCTCTGCATGATGTCCTTTACAATCCAGAGGAGGACTTTTCTCGTCTACTCCAGAGGGAATGGAAGAGGAAAAAATGGATGAAGGAAAGGGAAGGAAGAGATTAATGAGGGGGGAAAAAAATGTCTAAGCGTATAATAAGGAAGACAGAATTAAGGAGAAGACAACCAAGAAGAGAAGCTCAGAAAGAAGAAGAAGGACATGGATCAAAGTATGGAGGAAGGACAGGAGAGAAGGGAAACAATAGAGAACGAGCCAGGAGAAGGAGAAGTTTTAATTTTAGTGAGAAAAGAAGGTTTTGATGTTGCAACCATGAAATTTGCAACAGAAATGAAGCATGCATGCACGCTCTGAGAAGTGGCAGCGACATGGCGCGTGTTCTGCACACTTAGCATGCGACTACACACTCTCACTAGCTCTCGCTCCTCAAAAATTACGATGCAATCCGCTTCATTTGCATGAATGGGTATTGGGTTATTAGTAACATGACATGGGACTCTCCTCTGGATTGGCACTGGGGATGTAATCTCCAGATGTTGTTCTGCTTCTGTCCCAAATATATATGGTTATATCTAAAGCAGGGGAGCGAGAGAAAAAAAAAAAAAAGGTTGCTCCCGTCCACAGATACGTGTCCTAATTGAGAATCTTGCATCCCCCCACATCTCCCTTTTCCTCTGGTGTGCACGACGAGGAACATGGCGATGGTCTCACGAGGACTCGACTGCACTTAGCAGTTTTCGAGGGGGAGCAGGAGAAAAAGTGAAAGTGAAGGAAAGAAGCGTTAAAATGTAAAGGAATTAAGTGAACGGGTGTTTACGCAGCTGCCTCTGTGTTTCTGTGTGCAAGTGTTAAATCTACTACATATGTATATTTAGAGCAATGAGCTTTTCATTAACACCTTTTGTGTGCGCGCAAAAGAACGGAAACGAATTCACACTGGCGGGGGAGCAGGGATCGAGGGCTCGCTGTAGCTGAGCCTCATAATTTGAAGACAGCCAGACACCCAGACACTTGGCTTTTATATATATATATATCTGTTTGCCCTCCTTGTGTAATTTGTGCCCACTGTGTGAAAAGAGAATATAACAGAACCAGAGCCTGACAGCTCAAAAGGGTTTTGGGTACAGAGAAATCATGACACACAGTTTGCCTCCAAAGAGAGTCACCCAACCTCATTAGAGTGCATGAATCAGGGCTGCGACCAAACACTTTGACTTTATGTAATAGTTTATGTAACAGCTTGTGTCACCAGCCATTTTTTTGCATCTCGTCCTGGGAAACTGTAGAGGCGAGAAAGCTTCACCTATACAGCGACAACCACCTTATTACAAAGATTTCAATTACCTTACAAGGCAGTGATTTATGCAGTCATGCAGGAGGAAGGAAGAGGCAGATTTCCAAGGCTACAGTTTTAAAAATCCAGAGGTGTAGTGGGCAATATATTCCTGCCTAAGGCCTAAAAGCAAACTTTGGAAATGTCACAAAAAGGAGAAATAGAAAATATGGCATAAAATACGATTGTTTACTCACCCATATAACTTGCTGTTATACTCGTTCATTTCACTACTATTTTGTTATGATACGCTAGTGCTATTCCCCGTTGAGTCTGGAGTTACCGGAGTTTTGTGGCAAATAATGCGTTATTTAGAGGCTGCGTTTCGGTGCCCCATTCACTCCCACTATACGGATATACGCAGATGTAAATATCTGATGAACGACTCCAAATAACACCAAAGTTATATGGGTGAGTAAAAGATCGTATTTTATGTCAGAAATAAGGTCCAGGTTGTGAAAAAACAGCAGTTCCCCTTTAACTGTTTTATATATAAAGTGAGGGTAAAAATGTTCTATGCACAACTTAGACGTTTTTTTTTTTTTTTTTTTAATCTTGCAGTTTTTGCATCTTGCATCTAATATGATACTTGAAAATGGACAAATACATATACAATATACATCAACTGCCGTCTTTCATCCAGTCTGCAAACCACCCCGCTCTGTCAACGTGCACCATCCTAGTTTGCACGGATACAAATGTGAACAATGCACAAAAGAACTGTGTCCTGGGTTCCTGTTGAAGTCGCCTACAAGCAGAGCCGCTGCTCTCTACAGCGATGTGTCCTAATTGAGAATCTCGCATCCCTCCGCATCTTCTTCTACCTTGTCTGCGCGCGATGTGAAGCATGACGACGGCCTCACAAGGACGAGACTGCACTTAACAGTTTTCGAGAGGGAGCAGAAGAAAAGTGAAGCCGAAGGAGAGAAGAAGCTTTAATATTTAAAGGAAATATGCAAAAACTGAGTGAATTGAAATGAACCGGTGTTTACTCAACTGCCACTGCATTTGTTCATTTTAAATATGGGCCAACTCCACATGAACAAATGTCAACTGGTTTTGCAGTTGTTGAGAAATTAAATTCATTAGCAAAAACATGTGTGTGACAATAAAATCAGTTTCTGTTCCGTAACAGTAGAATTTGTGCACAACCTCCTACATGACATTACAATTGAGTGAGCTGTTATTAAGGAGTCGCCATGGCGATGACCAAGCTACAGTAGATGTGACCAACCTGACGCGTTGTTGTGTTTCAGAAAATGTTGCTTAAACGTTGTGGTTGCCGGTACGCACACTCACTCTATACAAGAAACCCTTTTAGCAGCTTTCAATTATACATTAGCATTGGTTTTTGAGTGGAGAGATGGATGGAATGAAGATGGAATGAAGATGGAGGAGAAAAGGGAGGGATTTTGGAGAGAATGTTGAAAGGGGAATTTGAAACAAAGCTTATGGAAATACGAGTCGAAAGGCAAATAAATGTAAGGATGAAGGACGTCTCAGTCAGCAGGGACAAACAGATGGAGAGATTAAAGCTGGAGACAAAGAAGCAGAAAATGAAACGCAGTATGGGAAAAATGTTTTCAGAGAAAACAAGGGCAGATGAGAAATTAGACAGTTATAGCAGGCAGACATGACTTTGTGACTCTCTATCTGTTCTCCATCTTTGTTGCGGGTGGAAAATTTACGGAAAAACAAGCGGAGTTGAAGACAAAGAGAGATAAACGAGTTCCTTTAACCTCCTCTCTGTTCGCGTCCCTCCTTGTCTGTTCTCATGTATGTTTTAACGCTGCTCATCATATATTTATGTTGTGGTCGAGTAAGGAGCAGCCATGAAGCCGCTAGTAGTTTGAAGAATGTCACAACACAGAGGAAAAGCCGGCTTCACAAGTTTCAGCCGTGTGTTGAGTGGATATTATTTTGGCTTTAAACAATGTGGTCCATTAAGTTGTTAAAATGTGGCACATCTCATCTTATTTACACACCGTTGGACAATTTTTGGGCTGTTCAATATTATCGTTCGCAAATGTTTTGATCCAGATTGAGCATGACGTACAGCATTTAGTGGAAATCTCCATGGCAGCCAGATTAAGGAAGGTGGTATTAAAGCAGTTTCTGGATGACAAAGCTAAGACGATAACCATCCCTGTGACACGAGAGGGAAATTAGGGGATTTCTGAAACTAGAGGGATCATCAGAACAAAAATTTACGTCAATCCAATCAGTGGTTGTAGAGACATTTTCAGTCCTGGCGGGCTAAAGCTGTTGGCAACTGATGCACATTGCAATCCCAGGCTAAGCGGGTGTGACTAAAACTGATGAGCAGCGATGAGTAAAGAAGAAAATAGACGAATTGCATGAATTCTGTAAGTCATCGTGGATAGGTAGGACAATGGAGGGAGTGACTTTTTATATGTCTCAAACATTTAAATTGGATAAAGTCTTTGGGTTTGGTTTGGTTGCTTGGAGTAACGGCGCGCAACTCCATCGGTTCCTAGCTCTCCGCCTACGAGTCACCCGCCGGCCCGAGCTCCAGTCACGCTCCACCTCTCGTTTTTCCTCTTAGCTTGAAGCGAGGAGTGGTCAGGCGCCGAGCTCAAAAACCGCTCTTCAAGAAATGTCATGGAGAGTTTATCCATCTCTATGTACAGTCAATCGATAATACCCTCCAAGCTGTATGTTTGAACACTGATATGGACTGACTCGGACAGCCCGGTGCATTCGAAACCCCTGTGGTTCCTGCGGCGCTGTCCACTTTGCACACTTCCTTTAAAGGTTTACGCTAGAATTTAAAATAACGTTGTGGCTCATCAACAGTACGAGCCTATAATGCCCAGCGTATGGCAACAAGGTTAGTAGTTGGGTAATTAATGTTGGTTGTGACACCTTGGGTTGATTGACTGGCATTAGCAGCTCAAGGTGAGAGCTTTAAAGCAGTGGGATATATATAAATATATAAATATATATATATCACCATGCCAGCCACTGCCAGGCCTGTGTGTGGCCGCCTGCCAAAGCTCAATTCTCTCTCTGCCCCTGGCACAGGAAAATCTCTCTCTCCTCTGTCTCCTTCACTCATTATTCTTCCTTTTCTCTCCCCTCTCTGTCTTCCCTCTCATCCCTCCATTTACCACCCAGGCTGCCAACAGTTAGCCTCACCAAACGTGAGCTATTCTCCTCATCCTCCTCTCTCTTCCTCCTGTCCTTTTTTGCTGTACCCCTTTTTCCCTCCAGCCGTCATTTTCTCCAAGTCTCTCTCTCAACGTCCACCTGCCCTTTCCCCTTCCCCTTGTCTTTTCATCTGTCTTTCTCCTGAATCTTTTCCCCCTCGCTCTTTCTCTCTACCATTCCAATTTATTGCCTGTCCCTGAAACCTATTCATCTTCCTCTGCCACCTTCACTCTCCCCCTGCGTACTCTTCGTCCATCTATCTGTCTTTTTTTTCTACCGCTTATAATACCTGCACAAGTGTGTTTATAACCTGGAGGTCACAAGACGTTTCTATCATTGTCCATCAGGGGAAATTAGAGGAAGTCAATGAGGTGCAAAAAATATTACTGTGCGTTAAGTGTAATATACAGCTGACATGTCCATGTAATTGACTGTACAATCTCACAGCTTCATCAGTCAGTTAATACTTGTACCAAACAAAACCAAGGTGCTGTAACAGACTGATTACAATAATGAAATGTGGTAAATAATATCTTTCATGTTTGGATTTTATGGACTTTTAAATATCACATTTGCTTAATCCATAAAATGCTAAAAGGAAACTGAAACCAAGCAGCAAAAAAGGCTGAAAGGCTGAAATGAAGTGCCGAAAACTGTAATTCCTTGAGGCTGGCTCCAGAAGACAGTCAAACCCCATTGACCTCCATGTTGAAATGTCCAACGTTATAGCAGAAATGAAGCATGGTGCTCTCTATTAGTTCCTCATTCGTAACAACAGCACAGAAGGGAACTGTTACGTACCTCACTCGTTTAAGTTTAATAATAACAACACATAATTAAGGATGTGGCCACTTTAAGTGACAAGAGTGTGCTGTAAGAAGTTGCTAGTTGTCTGTCTAGGCCTGACCTGCCTGCCTCAGATCCACCTCTTTGTCCATTTCTGGATTAGCCAGGGGTTAGGCAGAGTCAGGCAACGCACACTGAGCTTCAAAACTGCTCTTGAGTAAAGCTATGAGAGGATTCAAAGACGGTGTAGTAAACGACAAATACAGACCCCTTGTGAAACTGATATACGTGGCCACATTTACATACAGCATTCAGCAGTTACTGGGGAACATTTGTAGTCATGTGCATCCACCTAATAAAAAAAATCCATTATTGACTGTGTTTTGTTCCCTTGTTTATTTCCCTTGTATGTGGCTCTTTAATTTGCTAATGGCTCAGCTACAGTGTGTTTCATAACTTGCCGGTTGCAGACTTGTGTGTGGTGTTTGGTGCCCTGCGTGTACTGTAGCATAGAGTGGATTATCAGCGCATAAAGGAAACAGCACAAAGATAGATGAACCGATACAGCAGAGGTGCTGGTCGTAAAAACCAAAAGAATGAGCTGAAAGGTGCTCTAGTGCATTACAGGCAACACCTGTCAAATTACACGCAGCCATTTGACCTATTTTCATATTCCGAGCAGTGTGCATCCGTCACGGTTCCTCTTTTTTGCCTCGTCTCTCCTTTATCTTTTATCAGTCTTAGTGCTTTTCTAAATCACCCCTTTCACCGCCTCTGGAGTATTTGTTCAAATGTCCCTCGTTCACTGTGCACTTAGCTGAATCTGTGCATTCACGAGAGCTCAACACAGGCCACTTTAAAATGCATCAGATTGTTTCGCTCCTCGCGTACAGGTCTTTCTCCACCGCTCATCTTTCACTTACTGCTCGTCTCATTATTAGCATTTACTGACCACTAAAAACTGAGAGCCGTCCCTACCCTAAGCTTTACTGGGAATACATTTATGACACACTGAAGAAATCAATAATCACTGGCCGTGGTGAACACCAACAAATGAGTATAAAGAGAGCTAGAGTGTATGTATATGTGTATATAATGTGCGTATAAAATAAAAGCCAAACTTTCGTCAGCTTCATTTTGGTGAACCTTCATTTGCTATTTGCATATAGAGACAAAAACAGAGACTTTAAAGGAAAGAGGGAAGCGAGAGGCGATAAAGATGGACGGCAAACGCTGAAGCGGTAGGAAGTAGTGACGCTGCAAAAGAGAATTGTGGAAGAGGTGAGAAGCAACGGATGGATGGACAATAAAATGCAGGAAAGGATGATTTATCTTCCTGTAAAATGAAGAGGGAGACAGAGAAGGGATCTGTGATGGGAGGAACCGAAGTGAAGAGACGACGGGGAAGGGAAGATGGATCGAGCAGGGGTGGAGGGCAAAAAGAAACGGAGAGATTAATAAGGGGGAAGGATGAGTGATGGATGTGTGGACGTCGAGGAAAGGAGGGCAGATCGGGGCAAAATATTAGGAGGGAGAGGGAGAGGGCTGGAGGAAAACTGAGGAAGGAAGGGCGGCCGACGGGGAACAGAGAGATGAAACAGACAATGAGTGAAATGAAGTCAGATAGAGAGAAGAACTGTAGCGGAGGGCTGAGAGGGAGGGAGGGTGAGAGATGTGAGTTCAGATGGAGAGCTTGTGGGAGTCACATCGTCTCCTCCACAAGCTATTAGTGATTTAATCACTCTGACATCACTGTGTGTGCATGTGTGTGTGCATGTGTGTGTGCATGCGTGTGTGCGTGAGTGTGCGTATCATACCAGATTACCCTGAGGAAGTAGTGCAGTCAGGAACTGCCTCATCACTCTTCCACAACAGTGTGCATTCATCATGTCAGAGTGGAGTTTCTCAAGCTCTGGATTTAGACCCAGAACAGGTCAAAGGTTTATACAGATTACAAAGCTACACTTTCTGTAGGACTGTTATTTAAAAGATGGCAGCGTCACGCGGTACATGTAGAGTAATTCTGTTCTGAAGGCCCCAAGTCACCAGCGGAAGTAGAAAGGTCACGTCAAAGAAACCCGCAGAGGTTTGCAGAGTCACACTCATCGGGCCGGTTTCAAAATTAGCAACGAAGCTATCTCAGCTGATAAGCAATTATTAGACCTCCTGTGTTGCCTGAAATTGAAACTGCTTCACAAGATAACAAAATGAGACAGGACGGCTGAGGGTGTTACATAAACAGTTAGCAAACAGCTTGCAAACTCATTAGCCATCTGTATCTGTCTATCACATACTTACACAAGTATATGGGTAGCTGACTAGAGACTAAAATAGTAAGAATATTAGATTTCAACAGCAGTTTTCATATTAATAAGTTGAATGAAATGATATAAAGATCCTAATAACAAAACGGCCAGAAGCGAGTAGATGGCTTTGAAATAAATTGAAGCTCAGAGGTCAATTAGCGCAGTTAGCTCTTCAATATGTCACCAAGCCTATGGAAACAAATGTGTGTGATTGTAACTGAATGACTGTGGCCTTGAGGATATTGAAATCTAACACGAATGAATGAGTATTTGTTCAACTTTCTCCTCTGCGACACACTCTAACTCGCACAACCCAAACTACAATGCAATTATTTCACATGCATTGGCGCCGCAATACACATATGACATAAGAGCACCGAGGATGAAAGGCTGTTATTATTATCACCACCAATAAAAGCATGTCTCTGGTTTTAGAGAATGCATGCAGAAGATTTTTTTCCTTTAATCCAGCCGCCTGTTAAACTCTTTCTTTCTTTAAACTCAGGAATAACTACCTAAAAACTGTTATCCACGGTATCAACTGATTGCACTTGATTAGCACCACACCTGCATTCGCCGCTTTCTGCAATCAGCTTGTTTTTGTAGTTCGGTTCTCCCGTCCATACAGGACAGCACCGGGCGGTCTTACAATCCGAGTCAGCCTGTCAGAGTGGCAAACAACAGAGGTCACCGCTTTGAATGAATATAAATATATAAGAGGGTGGTCAACGGGAGGTTATCAGCGAGACGATCAAAGCAAAGAAAGAGAGAAGAAAGCAATGTGTGTGGATGGACAGTAGTCAAGAATGAGGGACCAACTAAACATTTTTTCAAAACTCTAAAATGCTAAATGGAAAATATTAAGTGCTACAAGATCTGAGATGATTAGCGTCGAATGTGCTGCAAATTAAATACCAGTGAATTCGCAGCTTTTAAGTATTTCACTTAATTTGTGTCACTGCACTCGCTGCATCGCTTTGAGGCAGAGGAGGGAGGAAGATCTTGCTTTTGATGTCAGATGGTTGAGTGAAGATCTAATTTAAAATAAAAAAAACACACATCCCGCTTGTTTATCCTCTTTGCGGGCAAAAAAGAAACACAACACACACACAGAGGGTGCTGCTGCGGTGAGTTTATGGGAAACCCAGTCTTGTAAAAACAAGAAAAGCGGCCGACAGTCACTGCAGACACGGCCTTGTTTGTTAGCAGGAATAATCCTTGTATAGTATTAGGAATTTGATGAATTCCAGGTCTCATGGTCAGACCATAGCAAGGATGCAGCCATGAATTCAGTCAGCCTGTTGCAAACGCGTCTAAAGAAAACTTGCAGTCAGACTAAATAAATGGAGAAGTGGCACCGCAGTCGACCCACCCTGGAGGTTACAGGCTGGCCTTGTTGGTCAGTGAACCCATCATTGAGGCCTTTAATGTGGTCTCCTCCTGGCAGGGTGGGGGCCTCGAGGCAGATGGGTGTAGAGAGGGTAGCGGGGTATGGAGGGGGGGCAGGGGACCGGCAGCCTGGTGGGTCTCCGAACCGTGATTACAGGGTGTGTGCAGTCCGCGGGGGTTTGATCACAGGGGTTCGTTGGCAACAGTCAGCGTGCAGTTGTGGTGCATGTATGTGTGTGTGTGGGCGCACAACTCTGACCACAGGGTGTGTTTGAGCGAGCGTGTGCATACTTGGTAGAGAAAATGGCTTTAAAAAGAAAAAGAAAAAAAAAACACAACCACAGGGGAAGATGCAGGATGAAGAAGTACAAAAAGAGACGCGGTGAGAGAGACAGGGAGTGACAGGGATGCTAAACGGCAGAAGTGTACAACAAAGAAACAGATGCACGGAGGGAAAGAGGAGACAGCAGCAACTAGAACGGAGACAGCCCAGACACAGGCTGGCGTTTCAAAGCCGCGCCAGCTGACGGCTCACTTTTCGATATACCTGTCTAAAGCGCCGCTGTAAAATCTGTAAGCGCACCTTTAACCGCCAGGTGTTGGCTTTGCCTCAGACCCACAGATCAATAGGTTCTTTTGCTGCTTAACAACAGTGCTGCAAGAGAAAAGGCACCGAGAGGGAGGTAGAGTAGGAGCGAGCCAGAGGCAGGGATTTAAAACGGGTTAAAAATGTGTTTAGAGGAAGCCGGAGGTGCTCTGTGGTTATGTATGTGCAAGCTGGATTCTCCAGTATGGAGAAAAATGTCAATAGGCAAACAACAGAAGGCGGCTGCCACATTGATTTCGATACACGGCTGAAACTATTACGCACAGCGGCGCACAGCAACCGCGCAGGCGAATGTGGATCCTAGCTACGCGGGCAAAAAAATAAAGTTCTGAAGCTGTTAAAGATGTTGACTTAAGCTACTTAACTTTGACTGCTCTGACATTAGAGGAGATGAAGAGAAAGAGGAGGATATAGGGAGGGAGGGAGGGCGGAGGGAGAAAATGAGAGAGTCAAAAGGCGAGAAGGAGGAGAGGGAGAGGAAAGGGAGGATAAAAGTGCTTTTTTTATCCCCTTCGCCGTTTTTATTTTTGCTCTTTGACTCTGTCATTCAGCACATCTTTATCTCCCCAGCCTTTTCTCTCGGTCACACGGACCATGACTACACTAAAATGTGATTTGCTCTTTAATCTTCATAATCCACTTGGCCAATGAGTGTTTTCTCTTCTCTTACTAATTAAAAGGCAAATAATGGACGTGCATCTCACTGGTTGAAGGCGCAGGCTCACAGCGGTAGATGCTTCACAAGTTGGAGAAACGGAATAAGAAGGATGCGGAGGAATGGGGAAGCAGCGGGGAACGCAATCACGCCGTTCTTAGTATTTAAACTTTCAGATACAGATGACGGCAGAAAAACAAACCATTAAAAGAAAAACTCAGATTAAAAAAAAAAACAAACAAGGCTCCCTTTTCTCATAATTTCTCCCCTTTATTTCTTATCTCTGTTTTTTTCGTCTCTTTCTGTCATCTCGTCTTTGTTGCGCGTACAATGGGAGGGATCAAAAGTTGCTAAGGCAACAAACGGGGAGACGGAGAGAAGCTGTCACGCTTGTGGTGAAGGAGGAATTTTCTTCAGCTGAGAGAAAGAGAATGCGAGTGGGGGGGTGATGGAGGGAAGAGGAACAGAGGGTGGGGTGGGTGGAGAATGTTTATCTGTCCATTAGCAGGCTGTTATTTGAACCTGGAAGGATGTAGGGCTGGTGGACGAGAAGGGAAGATGTGAGTCGGAATAATAACTCAAATGCACAGTATGCAGTTATATAAAGCTTTAAATATGTGTATGCACCGTACTGTAAACTGTAAAACTGTACCAATGAGTTAATGAGTTAATCAGACACACAAAGCAGTAGGATCAATGATCTTAGGTTGTATAATATAAAATTATTTTCAAAAAAATCGATCTAGATGCCATGAAACCTTTAATTTAAACCTAACAACCTGGATTATTATGGATCTGGATGTCATAAGGAATGCCAACATACTGTACAATCTGTTTTTATTAACTAAATTTAAATGTTATTGCATTGTTTTAAAGCTAAACAAGAACAAAAATAAAAGAAATTGATGAAAGACGAAAAAGAAACTAAGTATAGGAGAAATGTGTGTAAAGGGATCCATAAAACAACAATCTAAGCATCTTTTCATATCGATTCGTCAGGTAAAATAAAGACAAAGCCTATTTTCCTCCTGTTTCTAGAACCAGAAACTGCAGCTATAGTCAGAGCTGCGCCAGTATTCTGAATGAAAAATGCATGGACGTAATAGTCAGAAGGCCGGCTCAGACCTCGGGCATGGACTGCACGCAGTCGTGGAGGCGAGGATGTTGTCATTAACGCCTCCCACCCTCCACACGGACGCCTCATTAAACGTCGCAGGAGGTCCTTCCATTCTGCGGCCATCCGTTGCAATTCCTCCTCTTTCTGCTCGAGCTGTCTAATTTTACAGCTTTCACGAGTCTTGACCAGCTGTTACAAACCATTTCCCCTGCAGAGACTAACGACATTTTCTCTGATTCTGATGCGTTATTGTAACTATAAAACCA
Source organism: Chelon labrosus (assembly GCF_963514085.1). Lineage (NCBI taxonomy): Eukaryota > Metazoa > Chordata > Actinopteri > Mugiliformes > Mugilidae > Chelon > Chelon labrosus. Next base: position 16,576,962 of record NC_140337.1, read on the forward strand.
CCCTAATTAACTTCAGACGGGAAGAAGAACTAATAATCTAATATCAAAACTAACATTTGCTTTGTATGTTAAAGGTACAATGTCCATAAGAATATCTGCACAACTACTGCAGCATATGAATGATCAAATATCATTTAGTCTTTTATGTTAGAGCAGGATGCCACGATCACGTTTCTCCATTCATCTTGCCATCAGAATTGCAAGATATTTCACCAGAGGCTGTTTATAACCCGTGCTAAACCACTTCAGAAAGGATATTTTTTTTTATAATACCAACTCTGGTGCATAAACATGCCTAGCAGGAAGCAGCGCGCATGCTAACCAACGGGGACACATGCTGTGTTTGTGACACACTGCCTGGCAGATTTAACGTGTGAAATTCACATAAAGCAGTAGGCAATAATCCAAGTAATGAACATGAGAAAAAATGTCTGTGTTTTTTTTTTTTACTGTATGAATTATTAATTGTAAGATTACCCATGATGCATAGCGTTTTATTTTATCTTTTTAATTCTGGTGTCTACTTGGTCACATCTTAAATCCAAGCTTCTGTCTGAAACCAGTTTAATCTCAATATGATGATGAAACAGTGAATTAAGCGGAGTGCTGAAAGAAGGAAGGGCCCAATGTGTGGGAGTGTGTGTGCATGTGTGGGAGTGCACACATGCAGGGGTAAGGCGACAGGGTGATATGACTTTAGCTAGAGGATACAAATGCATGTACCTGCAGCAGCAATCAAGCTAAAACACACAAACACGCAAACATGGAAGCATCGGTATTATATTATATTTGCACAGGCAGCACACACGCTCTTGTGCACTCTGCACACAGACAGCGCACAGCTCTTGGGGATTGGGAGTTCAAAGGAGGTTTTATTTTGGGAACAGCTTTGGGTTAGTCACCCTACATCGGTGACAGACGGAGAAACAGGTTGCAAATATCAAACACTTTACAAGCAACCGCGACACAAACACACGGGCTCACGTTCTCACTTTCCGCATATTTCCTCCGGCTCCCTCTGAATTCCAAGAAGCGTCTCGCCAAAGGGAGGATGTGTTGTTTCCAACTCGCTAGATGACTTCTCCTTCACCGGCAGCTAATGCATGATCACAGCTCTTCTGACAGCTTTGTCAAAAAACACTGAGAAGTCGTGTTTGGGGTTCATTAACACGTAATGCTACATGGCAGGATGCTGGGATTACAGTAGACAAAACGCAATATTGTGAAGAGGCAATTTGACTGCTGCACGTCAGGGAGCATTTGAAAGCCCTTAGATCCTTAGTTTCCTTAGAAGGCATGCCATGCTTTGGATTTATCTGTGTCCATAGTTTGTTAGTTTGAAGGCCTTTTTTAGTCTTTAATGCCAAATACAATTAAAATTTTAAGCAACTGTGTTTCTTTGCTCGAATGTAAGCTGTACACATTAGCGTGGCTGTTATAGTTTATACATATCCTGCTGCAATATCAGTACAAATCCTAATGTAAATAGTCATTGTGTACACTGGAGCATGGTCTGTTTTAACTTAATTTATACCTATATGTATATCTGTACATACTCTGCACTTATATAAGGGACCATGATGGAAATAAGTGCTTGCACTTTGTCATGATCTATCCCTTGGATATGTCTTTACTGCTTGTGCACTTCTGGTTAGATGCATGTTGTTGCCTTGTACTTGAGCATGTGTAATGGCAATGAAGTTGAATCTAATTTAATCCAACAACCTTAGCACATACCACTGTAATCTGGTGTGACTTTCGAGGTTAAAGGTTACATTTCAAACCCTGAATGACATCACAGTCTGGTCAGTGGCTCCATCTTGGAGAATTTGAATTTTGTGAAGATCCAGAAACTCAAGAGACAGCGCCATGTTCACCAAACACAACGTCCTCCATCTAAAAGCTTTGTCTCTTGTAATGCCGCAAGAGAAGCGTGTGGTACCTTTAAATTTGCACACAATAACAGTCCATACGATTGCCCAACTCTTGTTATATTCACGGCCTAGTAAGTAGTAGAACAAGTTCACCACTATTCAGAAGTGGTGGAAGCCATAGAAGCAACTTAAAGCAGTGAATGGTATTTTAATATACTGTAATTTTGCTTTTTGCGCTTTTAAAACATCTCTAATTGCTAGCCTAGGTGGCTTCTAGTCCCCAACGTTTGACTATGAACGGTGTTTTTGCGAGCTACGTCCAATGCTAGCATTTTGTACATAAATTTCCACGCCATTATTATGAGCTCACAATCTCAGTTTGAAGTCAACATTACAGTTATTATCTAACATAAATGGGATATACGCAGTGGCAGCGTGGAGGGGTGGGGTGGGGGTGACTCCAGGACGCTGGCATGCACTGTTAAAGGGGAACTACTGTTGGCTTGTTTACCTGTAGTTTACTACTGTTAGTTTTTTTACAACATGGCTGAATATTTTTCCGATTCTGAGGTTGTGGACGAACCATAGCAGTAGCAAATTACAGGTAAACAAGCCGACCGTAACGGGTGCGCACGCCGCTCAGAGACGACATCGCCCAGGTCAGAAGACATCATCCGGGGTCTGTAGGTCAATCTACAGAGCCCAGATGATGATAACACGTAACTCCGGACTCAACGAGGAATAGCTCTAGCGTATCATAACAAAATATTGGTGAAATGAATGAGTTTCGCTGCAGATAATGTGTTATTTAGAGGCTGCGTTTCGATGCCCTGACCACTCCCACTATATGGATATACGCTGATCTAATTATCTCCTGAACAAGTGCAAATGAAACAAAAGTGATACTGGTGAGTAAACGATGGTATTTTATGCTAGAATTAAGGTCCAGGTTGTAAAAAACAGTAGTTCCCCTTTAAGCCGTCTTGAGGTTAGCTAGGTGGCTATAAAATATACTTGTTGTCATTTTGGCAAAATCAGCAGACAAAAACTAAGAAGCCTGTGGCTGAAATAAAGAACTTGCCGTCCCTGAAAACACCATAAAAACACTGAGTGCTAAAGTGCCACTGTTATTTCCGCAAACTGTATTTGAGCTCTGTCTGAGTGGAAAGCTTAACAGGCGTAGCAACAGTAACTAAGGGGCTTAGTGAGTGGTTAATAATGGTTGTTCTATAAATCCCATGAAAAACGTATCACTATCGCACAAATAAAGCAAAGCAAAGGTTAAATACAAAGTTTTGTGCTCGCTGATAAACTCTTTCAACAATGTCAAAGGTGCTTTGGTACGTAAAGTCAGTGCACACACACACACACACACACACACACTCATAGACTCTCAGAGCAAGGCGGTAATTGAACAGGCGTTGGCACAGTTTGGTGGCGACACCTGTTTCAAATTTATAATGAGCTGCCAGGGGAGAGGACCACACACACACACACACAGTGACACACACACACACACACACACATTCCATCATATACACTCACACGGTTGTCTGGGTCTTGGCTGCGACTCTGTGCTGAGTTGCAGGTCAGAGGAAGGCTAAGAATAAACGGACCCTGCTGCTCTCTCTCAGACACACACAGTTCACTTTTTTTTTCCTCTTTCTCATGCACACACACACACACACACCCACCCATATACATGCCCTCTGATTAGACCAAGAAAGGAAGAGAGGAGGTAGATACAAAGAGTCTGGGATCCACTGGGGAACAGCTGAGGGATAAATAAAAGAAGCACTAATTGGCTGAACAGAGATTAATTCATTCCTGCTGTGTATAATCTGAGTCCAGATAGTGATTAAATATAGATCCGCGGTGCTTTAAACATGCGCATGACGCAGCAGCCGAACTCGCCCTGACTGCTCAATTGCACGCTGTTTCACTTCTTTTGTTTTAGCTGGGCCACTGAGAGTCGTGACACACCGAGCCAATAGCCAGACGATGTCGGGCTGTCCGCGAGCATGTGCGGCCCTTGTTTTTGCTTTGTGTCCGGCTCTTTGGCACTGGTCAGATCCCTGCCTGTGACTGCTCGCCTGATTGAGCGAGCTGAATCGGTGACAGACTCCGTAGGTGAGAGAGATCACTGGGATTGGCTGCTCAGCTCAGCGAGCCAGAGCATGAGAGGAGAAGCAGACGTGACAACAAAGACAAGAGGGCACACGCGCACACACACACAGAAAGTCCTTCTCATTTTTCATCGTCATCTGAAAATTCAAATGTTTTAAACAACATGGCTGTCTGGAATGAGGAAAGACCAACTGACCATTGACTCAGGAGGTTTATTTCAACTCACACAGGTGGAGACGCTACAGACTGATGCTACAGACTAGTTGGTCGTAGTTAGGTTTTAGTCTTTGCAGTGTGTTCAAGTTCAACACCACAGTAGATTAGGTCTTTGATAATGGTTTGACTTGTCTGGGCTTTAACTTGTGGTGGTCAAGACCTTTTGGGTTTCCTTAAAGACCACTGAAATCCCACAAATACCAAATAAACAACAATATGCCTGGTAAAGGCCAACACAAAAGCGTAAAGGCACATTTAAGGTACTGCGGCACATAGACGCCATAACCTCTGCACATAGCCAACACCGGTACGAGCCATTTATACTTGTGCACTCGTCAGTCTGGTTCCCTCTGTAAACGCCAGTCTACGCTGTGTCTTTTTTGCCAGTCGGGTTAATTTCTGTTTCTACTTCCTGCTTCACTTTCAACAATGGCGACTGAACCAAAATTTCACCAAAGACAAGTCATACAAATGTTTGTATCTCCGAACCTCCTCAGTTAACCTTTCCTTGATGTGTTCCATCTTTACTGATCCAAAACAATCAATTTGAAAATTGCGGAGATGGAGAAGCAGTAGGAAATACTGAAGCAGAAACACGCTACTACCAAGCGGACCAATCACAGCTCTTGTGGTCTGCGTTGCCTCAACACATAGTTACATTTCTAGGGAGAAGCGCGTCAGCTACGGCACTAGGGCCTGCATATTCTCTGCACTGTCGCCATAGCTACGGCGTCAAATTGACGCAGAAGCCTAAACCGCCTATAAAATTGCTGGGGTGCCGCTTTAAACGCACCGATCCACCAGTGTTGAGCGGCTCCTCGTGAGCTCTCGGGACGGCTAAAATGAATGGGAAGCAATGTAGCATCACATTAGTTTTTATAATTAAGAGCATGAATTTTAGCTGAAGCGTCCTCTTCCTTCACCACATCCTTCACTTACTTCCCCGCTCCTATTGGCAGTTCAGCTCCAGCGACTTTCAGATTAGCCCTGTGAATGTGGAGCAGCACCCGTCTCACCCCCCCCACTTCAACTTTCCCTCAGTCCATCTTTCTGCTTTTAGCACTTTTCCCGAGCTTTTACCCGAGCTCACTCCAACAGACAGCAGGAACGAGAACAGTTGACAGATTAATATGGGGTTGCTTAGATGCAGGAAGCAGACAAAGGGGGTAAACAAAACTATTACACAGACTGAAGGAAGGCATACTGTAGGAGGAACAAAAGGGAGTGGAGGGAGGCGTGGACACTGAGTTATGTCTGGGTTGTGATTCAACTAAACTGCCTTGGCAGTAAGTCCTTTATTTTCTCAGGTTTAGACAGTGAAGGATGGATGCTGAAGATGAGGAGAGGGGTGAAATATGTGAGGAGGAGGAGAAAGGTGGGGGATGATGAAGGTGGCAGGTAGGGTGAGAGGAAGGCAAAAAGAGAGGAAAAGTCTGACAGTGTAAATAGGCAAAGGTGAAAGGCAGAGGGGAGAAACATGCAAATGAGGAGGAGTCGAAGGTGTGCAGGGAGCGGCAGGAGCGGGGGGGGGGGATAAGGGAAGGAGGAGAGACATGAGATGACAGGAAGGTGAGGGTGGAGGAGAAGGTGAAGAAGGGAAGGGAACAAGGGGAAGGGAGGAGGGGAGGGAGGGGGATGAGAAAAATCACCCTGCGTGGAGGAAAAATCTAAAAATATACCAGACAAAAATGTGGGGGAGGTGTGGGAGAGAAAAGAGAGAGAGAGAAAGAATACCGAGCAAATTCAAGGTTGGCGAACGGCAGAAATGTAATGAGGCAAACAAGAGCGGCAGATTAAAGCAGGTTCACATTAGTGTAGATGGAGTGAGAACAGAAAAGGGATAAATAAATAAAGGAGCTCATGGGATATCGACAACGAGGGAGATTCTAAGCCACCTTAAACCTGAAGTCAGACGCCGAGGAGACGGGGTGGACTGATTGAAAGGCTACGTGAATAATATCTGAGCTAGAAACACAGAGGAAAAGGAAAGTAAATGAGGCGCTAACATGGACTGGCGGAGAGAACCAAAAGACGAGAGATTAAGGACGAGTGGAACGAAAGAGAAGGAGCAGAGTGAGAGACAACAAGTGGGAAAGATCAATGTGCCACGGGGGACTCCTCTGCCGTATATACCTCACTCTGCCTGCTCACACTCCTTTACATGGAAACATCGGATCATCGATCTGTCCCGTCCTTTCCCTGGCTGTCAAACCCGCTCCCCCCAACTTTTGAAAAACAACAACTTTAAAGCCTCTCAGCTTCTTTCCCTCAGCATGTGATCCAAACCATCAATTTCCACCATTCCTCCTCAGCTCCCTGTCTCTCTGTGACTTTGAAGAAGGGTACTCAAGAGTCAAATAGGCTCGCCTGATGTCAAACCCAGAGAGTGATGAACCCATCATGGAGAATATCTCCAGCTGTTTGATTCTTTGTCCAGTTTATGTAAAGTATTTGCGGAATTTGATGCAATTGTTAAAATATACTCACATTAATCAATTATCTTGTCTCTTGTTTGTTTGTTTTGTGTTTCAGCTCGCATCAACATGCCGATTCACGGTAGATTTGTTTGTTTCGTGGTTTAGTCCGCATCAACGGGGTTTGTGTCGTGATTCATAAAAGTACTAGGATAATTATTGAAATATTAGTTGTTGTCTAATATTATTGGTGAGAAATGGTGAGAAAAACGGGTTTTGCAGTAGCAGCGTGGAGGGGGGTGACTCCAGGACGCTGGAATTCACTGTTAAGCCTTCTTGAGGTGTCGTGGGCCTAACTTAACGAAACATCGGTGAAGGGAGGTGCCCACTTGAAAACCACAATGACATGCTGCATACTGCTGTTGTTTAGGCCATGTCTTCATATTGATGTCTTCATATTGCTTGGTAGCTGTGGTTAGCTGCTGAGCGGGCCATACAAGCCAGCAGCGTTAGGTTAGCTTATGTTTCGCAATGTTTGAATTATCCTCTGCTGCTCTGTGGGCCTACAAGCCAGCAGCAATTACTTACTTCATTTAGATTGTAGGTTAAGCTAGCCAGTAGCATTTGGTTAGCTTATATTTCACAAGGTTTGAGTTAGCATCTGCTGCTGAGCGGGCCATACAAGCCAGCAGCATTTACTTAGTTCATTTAGATTGTAGGTTAAGCGTCATATCACATGACTGTAGGTTTGTTAGGGTTTCTCAGCTGGACAGGGCCTCTAAATGTGTTTTTAATGAATGACACTTATGTCAAAAAAGGCCCCACAAGTGTCCACAGCTCCATGAGGTTGTTAATGAACACAGCATTGCGTCAGCCATCCTCTGTGCACCATGAATGTCAGTCCAAAATTGCGTTTACAGGTATCAACATTGTCATCCAGTATGTCCAGCTCTTAAACCTGTGCTACGGAGACTCACCACGCATGCATCACTGATTGACCCTGTTACAACCACACCAAATACGCTGAATCACTTGAACCACTCTTCAAAGTGGATGCATGTGTCCTAGTCCAAAGCTAAAATCCATTTAAACTTTACGTGTGATTCCCCTGCACAGCTAATCCAGGTAGAAATGTTTATTTTGTCTTTGTGATCCTCTTGTAGCAAGTACACCAACAATAGTTTCTGTTGCAGCTAATCTCACCTCCACTGACATCAGCTTTTTGAGTTAGTTTCATGTGAAATACCTGCAACAGACTAAAACCTCTACCTAGAGTCTGGCTACCAGTTCTTGATTATTTGCAAACTCTAATCTGACACACACACACGCACATACCCAACGTTTATGATAAACGTTGCTGACCTAATGCCTTGTATTAGTCACTAAAAACTAGTCTTTCTGCAGGAAAGCCTCAGAATAAACAACTTTTGCCAACGTGTGCCGCCCCTAGACACACAAGCCAACGCACATTTCTGTTTTATTAAACTTGTGAGAATACATTTACCATGCCCATGTCATGACACAACCTCTGTTTCTAACCTAATGCACAACCTCATCAATCAGTCTGCACCTTAGGAAGCGGGGAAACAGCTAAAATGATCTCACTGTGCACAGATTACCTCACTCTTCCATCTAAAAGTCAAACAGATATGCAAAACCCCCACACACTCTTTCACACACACACACAAACACAGAGTGCTTGCTTTATAGGCCCCAGAAGGCGCTGAGGAAACTGCATTCCCAAACGCTTTATGTACTGGTCAATTTAACTCCGCTAACATCAGCATATTAAAAATGCATGTGGCCAAGGACGCAAGAGCAATTTTGTGCGAGCGTGTACGTGTGTGCACACGCGTGTGCCAGCGTTTACTGCAGAGCATCTTACCTTGAAAAGTAGCATCATTACACTGTTATCTACCTAATAGAGCTATTTATACTGGGAAGCGCTCGATTAACCCACACAGTGGATTCTGAATAGAAGTCAGTCACACAGAAAGGAAACCGAGAAAGAGGAACATTTCATTGTTGATCAAAAATGTGTCTGGCGCCGCGTCTTGCAACAAAACCCATCAAAAGTAAGGAATATACTTTATTGTTCAGAGGTGGCTGTAGACATCCTCAGGTGTCAGACTTTTCATGAGATCTAATGACAGATGGTACTCACATGGTCTCGTCATTCTGAAACTCCAGCTTCCCAGCAGCCAGTTCATAGTCCTCCCCTCCTCTAGCGGTGCCGTCCACGGTCCGATAGGGGACGGCTACCAGGCCTCGAGCCCCTGACGTCCTGAGGACCTTCACCTCCATCACGCCCACGCTCTCGCTCACCCTCTGGCTGCCGCTCTCAAAAGTGAAGATGCCTGAGTAAGAAGGAAAGAAAGAAGTAGTTCAGAGGGGGGAGACGCTAAAAGACGTGTAAGACAAGGTTGATGAACACCTACGCTCTGGCTTAGTCTCTAAAGTGTACAGTATATACCGTATAGTGAGAGGATAATAGATTACCGCCCACTCTCTCTTGATAAAAGATCATAAGCATTAGGCAAATAACCACTCTTATTCTTACTCATCCTCCAGCACTTTCATTCTCTTTGGATGTTATCAAATTCCTGCAGATGAAGAAGCGGCAACACAGAGGTATTGGAACATTTAGCACCTTCTTATTATACCCTTTCTTGTATGCTTGTATGCCCTGGGAGTACAAGCTGCACCAAACTATTCATTCATTCATTTTTTCTAACCGTTTGTCCTCTGGAGGGTCGCCGGGGGGGGGGGGGGGGGGGGGGGGGGGAGTCTATCCCAGCTGTCACTGGGCGAGAGGCGGAGTACACCCTGGACAGTTCGCCAGGGTTTACAAAGAGAGACAAACAACCCAAACTAATTAATTAAAAAAAAAAACTTGCTTTGAGCGCGACCTTTCCTAACCAAACTTTGAGAAATGTCAGAGCGCTTTAACATCTGCTCGAAGTTGCTAGCCCGATCAGCTTCCATTTTTGGCCTGCTGTGGCTCAAGTGGTAGGGCAGGTTGTCCACTAATCGTAGGGTTGCCTGTTCATCCCCATTGCCCCCTCAACAAGACAAGACACTGAACAGAAAGTTGCTCCCAATGTCAGGCGATCACCTAGCGTGGCAACCACTGGTGTGCCCTGTAAAGTAACACTAAGGTTGAAAAGCACCGTTTATTTTGATAGATTGTTACAGAACCACTAATTGTGACTAAAAAGACACCACCCAGATCAATCCAAACAACACTCACTAAATCAGTTGAGTAGTGGGTTGCGCACCACCAGACAATGTTCGAAATAATAACCTAAACTTCTCACCAGTCTTTGCCTTTGTATTATATATACCATGACCTGGATGACTGACTATCTTCACAGACCATTTACCGTTTACTTTCAGCTTGTTTACCTGTAATTTGCTACTGCTATGGTTCGTCCACAACCTCAGAATTGGAAAAATATTCAGCCGTGTTGCAAAAAACTAGCAGTAGCAAATTACAGGTAAATCGCGGGTGCAAGTGTTGCACAGAGGTGACATCATCCAGGTCAGAAGGGTCCGGGGTCTGTAGGTCAATCTACAGACACCGGATGATGATAACAGGTAACTCCAGACTCAACGGGGAATAGCACTAGCGTACGATAACAAAATATTGGTGAAATGAACGAGTTTCGCGGCAGATAATGCGTTGTTTAGAGGCTGTGTTTCGGTGCCCCATTCACTCCCACTATATGAATATACGCAAATCTAAATATCTCCTGACTGACTCCAAATGACACAAAAGTTATATGGGTGAGTAAACGATCGTATTTTATGCCAGAAATAAGGTCCAGGTTGTAAAAAACAGTAGTTCCCCTTTAAGAGGCTGGTTAGCCTAGCTAAACATGTTGTTAGATTTAGCTTGGTTTGAAATGATGACGACTATAAAGCAACACCGTTCATATAGCTTAACAAGTTATGAAGAGGGACAAAATGCCTTGAGTTTGCAGGACAAATGCCCAGATGGACGTTTAAACAGATACAACAAATGTTTAAAAATGTCCAAAACTTCACCAGAAAAGTACCTACACAAAAAGGAATAATTTTAATTCCAGTGAAGCTAGACAGTTCTGGGCACATTCTTGTTACCTGCATGATCGTCATCATAGATGGTCACTGTGGCGGTGTGGTTGTCACCCAGCACGGCTTTTGGGGTGACGCTGCCATCCAGAGGGGCGGTGCCGATCTCAGGATAGCCAACCACACGAGGGTTACTGAGGTGGACGTAGAAATACTCGTCCTCTTCAAAGATGTCGTCATCAATCACACCCACCGTGATCTCTGGGGAAAGAATTCAATTTAAAGTGATTCTCAGTGCCTCTCTTGATGGGGAGTAAATCCAATAGATTTTTGTCGAGGCCAGTAAAAAGAAAATCTGCCCCCGGTGGTGCAGATGACCTCTGCTATTTGAGCATCAGTCTCAATGACATGTTTTTTGAAAATATGTCATGAAATATTGGCGTCACTGTAATTTTTACCCTTTAGGGTCTCTCCGGGCTTAAACAGCAGCGTCCCCTCCGCAAACTCATAATCTGAACCTGCGTTGGCCGTCCCGTCCTCTGTGCGATAATCCACCTAAGGGAGAGATGGGGACACGACGTGAGATGATGGGAAAAGAGAGAGCCGTCAAAGATAAAAACAGAAGCAAGCAGATATGAAAAGGGCAGATAAACACAAAGGAAGAGGGAGAGCGCAGAAGAAGAAATAAAGGAGGGGTATTTGGGGAGATGGGGACGGAGGGTGAGAGAGAACAAGAAAAACATCTTCATTAAACCGAGCCCTCTGGTCAGATACAGCCTCATGATCAGGACTTTGAAGACAGTACAATGAAACGTCCCCTGTATCCTGTCCTTTCTCTCCGTCCTCTTTCTCTCTATCTGCCGGTTAATTAACCCCCCTCCTTCCTATACAGTTACAAACAAAACCCACATTCATTAATTATAATCTGATACCAGTGATCAGAATCTGTCTGCTCATACATAAATGGAAATAATTCAAGTACATTGTTGGTAGGCGAAGCAGGACAAGTCGATGTGTTGTGGCGCTGCTCCTCTGGTCAGTCTCTTGACTCTGCTTTATTTTTAGATTTGCATGAAGTGACACAGGTCTAAAATTATTTTTGAATTCATCCATTTAGCTCGAAGATATTGCTGGGACCACACAGAGGATTGGTAATATTTGAAATGTTTTATCCAATGTCTTACATTATAATGAAAAAGCTGTATGTTTATCTCATTAAAAATGATAAAATGATGAGTTTTCTCACTTGGACTGACTTTTTGGTTCTGTATCATTTTAGGTTAAAATTAATGAGATGATGCTGCAACCTGACCCTTATTTTCTTAAAGTAAAGTGGCAATCTTAAAATGTTACTTCTCTTTGGCGCCCCCTATGGTAGTAAGTGGTAAGTGCACGTGTTTTTTTTTAACCTGAGATCCAAATAATGGGAAATATGAATTATTGTCTGCACTTGAATTCTTATGAAACGTCATCAGTCGCTGCCCAAGTATCGTTCAAATTCAAAGTACGCATCTGACCGAGTACGACTCGAATGCACAGATTTGTTCCTGGCCCACCCCGATCCAATGAGGACAGATCATGATATCCCTCATGGTATCCCAGAATGCATTTCACGGGTGTCATCAAGTACAATGCTTTTATAATTACAGAATGACCATAGTGCATCCTCACATCCCTCAGTGTCTACAGTCAAGCTTGTCAAGTCTGAACTAAGAACACAAGTCCAAGAGAAAGTGGCTGGTGATTTTGCACAGGAGTGTCTCCACAGACGCCCATTTTTGAATACTGTAGATGCAAGGACGTTGATGCAACTTCACCAGTGGGCCATAGGCTTAATCACCGCTCTGTTACTTTTAACTGCTGCTAGATTTATTGAAAAGAACATATTTGAGATTGCTACTGTAAAAAGGCTCAGATTATTATTCAAGCATGAAAGCTGCTGTTAATCATGACAAACCCACTGTGATTTATCAGCTGACTCTGTAGGTCCACATGCTGCTACAGAGCAGGTCAGAAACATTTTTTTAAGCATTTTGCAGTCCACAGTGTGTTGGTTTGCTTTCACCACTCTTATCAGCGGACAGACAACATGAGCAAAACATCATTCAAACATAGTGGAACCATAATCTGGCAGCTAAAGGGCTAGGTATTCAGTAGTTGGCGAAGAGTAACACAAAGTAACGCAGACAAATCAAGGAAATGGATGTTATTGCAAACAGAAAGCAACTGTTTGCAACTTAGAGATTGTCTCCGCTGTCAAAAAGTGGCACAAAAACAAAGTTCAGACCTATTAACCTTTGGGTGTTGGCTGCCTTTTGTTAAAATGTTAAGAAAAATAAAGCACCTTGCAGAATTCTCTGCACATTTTTCAAACGTATAAAAGGCTAACAGAGAGCAGCCTGGGTGCTTTAAGCAGGCCATCAACTGCAAGTAGTCTCAAGTAGTCTCTTTCATATCCTGTTAGGCGAAAATAATATTTCTTTTGTCTCCAAAGAGCTGCGCTGTCAGTGAGTCTGGAGAGCCTGTGTGTGGGCTAAACAGGCCACTTCACTTAACAAAATCAGCCTTCGGGTAGGCAGCAGACTGAGGCCATGCCCTCAGCATACCTCTACAGACAACACACTGATCTTGCACCACAGCTTCATTTGTATACGAGGAGAAGAATAGAGGAGGCAGCCTCGCAAATCCCTTGCAGTAATAGTCAGCAGATCAGATATCATTCCTCTAACAGAGAGTCTCGGCAGGAGACTCCCTTCTTCGGGGAGCTCTCTTATTCAGAGCATCAGGCCAGCATTAAGCCCGAGATCAATGAGCCTTTGCAACAGGATATGTGTTTTCTTTGAGTTACTACCTGAGCTGTTTTCTCTCATCTTTTCTGTGTTCCCCTCTGTCACACACTTCTCTCCCTTTAGCACCATTTGGCCAGAAAAGGCAATAATGCTGCTCAAAGCATCTAGAGGTGAGAACTTGCAATGAGTAAGAGCAGATGTAGACTAGGAAGAGTGCCCGTGGAATCAGTCCAGGGAAGACTTTTGTTTCCTCTGGCGTCTTATTTTATCTGCCTGAGTGTCTCTTGGCTTTTTACCTCAACCACACACTCTTTTACTCTCTAATGTGTTGCATTCATCACACACACACTCACAAACCTTGACAGTGACTCCGGGGTCTCCTCCGTGTCTCGCAACGGTCAGTTTCAGGGAGCCACAGTTCTCAAAGCACTGGTACAAAGGGGGTTCGAACTCCATCCTGATGGTGTGGGGGTCGTCCTCCTGGGCCTGCGTCTCATGGCTGCTCACCACCTGGATAATAACACACACACACACACACACAGTCAGGCGCAATGTGTTGTGATAGTTGGGAAACTGTCGGGTCAAATGGAGACGAGGGGGAGGGGAGGGGAGGGGGCAGCTCACCTTGCGAGCCTGGTCGGCGGCGTGCTTCTTCAGGATGTTGCCGGCTCCGATCATCATCCTGGTTGCCTGGATACGGTAAAACGCTCGGCTCTTCTGCTGCTGCATCAGGACCTGACCAACGAAAACCAATCAATCAGTGATCACTCTCTGTATTTAATTTGCCCTTTACAGATTAGTCACACTTTCATGAAAGCGCCTCACTTTTCATGTGACAGCTGCACTTTTGAGGGTTCAGCAGTGAAACTCTCATCATAAATTCTTCTTAAGCCTCTACAGGGAATTTAAAGTCAGTGTCAAAGGTCAGCTACTGACATTTGGAAAGTTTCAACTGCGCTTTTTGACAGATATATTGCCAAGACAGACATAATAATTGAGTAAAGTAAGTGTTAACATCTTTGTCACACCGGACTTCAGTTGCTTCTGTCTTTAGCTGAAAACTTTGGATGTAATGAGGCGTATCAATCTATAAGTAATGATTACAGTAAAAATGTAAGACTGAATATTAATGTATTATCCTAACGATCCAACAAATTGAAAATGAACAAATTGGGCACTGTAGCCGCGCAGATCATTAGATTAAAACATTGCCTCGGAGCTGGAAACAATGCGATTTATTTAAATTTAAAAGGGACTGAGCTGGCAGTTTTTACCACAGGATCCTTATACAATCTGTGAATGGAGTGAATCAGCAATTGTTAGTTAAGTCAAAATTTTATTTGTTTTTGCTGAACGTGTTTGCCTGGCTCCATTTCCTCTAAGAAATGTTTCATTCATTACGACCTCGAGAACTTTAATTCACCCGGTCGAGTTTAATCTAAAGGGCAGCTGTCATTCTTATTTACGGCACGGAGCTGCGGGAGTAGCTGCAGGGTGAGGTAGGCCTGAATACAAACAAACACCTGGGAGCTCCCGAGTTGCGGAACTACTTTCCCTCCCTCGTTTACTACTGAAACCAAAGACAATGAAATGAGTTGGAGAGGAGGCAAAGTAAAGAAGAGGAAAAAGCAAAAGGACAAAATAGGTGCACAGGATAAAACTGAGGATTCCCTAATGTGCCAGATCGATAACTAACATTGAAAACGTGTGAATAACTACTATAAGAGACAGGTGTTTGCAGACTTGAGTATGACAGCCATCTAGTAGCGGGATGAGAACAGATTAACCGACTAATCAATTAATCGTGAGACACAGTGACGACTGAAACTCACCTAAGCTCAGGACAAATTTAACCAAAAGTTAAATTTCAAAGTCCAGCAAAAAGACTTAACTGCAGGTCCACTTGCTTGCTTTACCAGAGCACTTAAACGCACCTCTTAAGGCCGTAACCTACGCATTTTTACTTGTATGTTCGACAGTCTGGCTCGCACTGTAAAAACACCACCCAAACACTAGGTGGCGCTGTGTCTTTTTTGCCAGTCGGGTTAATTTTTGTTTCTACTTCCTGCTTCACTTTCAACAACGGTGACTGAAAGTTTCGAGCCATACAAATGTTTGTATCTCTGAACCTCCTCAGTTAACCTTTCCTCCATGTGTTCCATCTTTAATGATCCAAAACAATCAATTCGAAAATTGCGGAGATGGAGAAGCAGCCAGAAATACTAAAGCGGAAACACGCTACTACCAAGCGGACCAATCACAGCTCTTGTCTGTGTTGCCGCGGCGCGTAGTTACATTTCTGGGGAGGTGCACGTCAGCGTGAATTTCATCTTTGAGATGGAGCTAAAAGCTCCAAAAAAGGCAGTAAGGTGACCTTGAGTTAATCTTTTTTTTGTCAGACCCTGGCTTTTAAGGTCAAGAATGAGCTTTTGCATATATCTAATGTTCATTTAACTTACCGGGCAAAAAGGCACCTGGATGGCAGAGGGGTGGCATGTTACAGTGCTGTCAATCAGGTCAACTCTACAGACTAGCAACGAAACTAGCAACAAAAACTCTGTTGTACTAAATCTGAGTGGGGCATCAAATACTGAATTTGGTGTTAATGTTTTTTGGGCTTATATACTTAAAAGACATGAACAGGGTTAATTTTTCTCAAATTCACTAAAAAAAAGCAGTTATGCAGGAAGTACCAATGGAAATGCAGATCAAGTGGTTAAACAGCTCTGAAGTTGCTCCGGAAGATCATACATTTTTCTCTCAGTAATTGCTGCCACTGCTGCCACCTCCACCAACTAACCCCTCCACCCCGCTGTCACTTAGAACACCTTGTTCACAGCCCAACGTGTCGCAGCATCAGCTCCAACAGCACCGTCCTCAAAGGAATATCATGTGAAATGAGATGCATGATGATGCGTTTGCTACTGTTTCGCTCGCTCAGATGTTCAGAAAAATCGAGACAAGAAGATGCAAGGGAAAACTTTAAGGAGCAAAGTCGAGTTAAAAGCAGCGAGAAATCCAGCGCCGTGTTAGATCAGACAGTTCACCCGCTGCTTTGACATCAGACTGTCATTACAGGCTGCTTAGCTACCAGTTAACCATCACACTCATACAGGTGTACACCTTTCATGACCTGGTGCTAAAGGAGCAGTCTGATATTTTGAGGAACACATTTATGCTGTGTTATAAGTATCAAGCTAGAGTCAGGAGGCAATTAAAGACTGGTTGGCTCCGAGTCTTTATGCTAAGCTAAGATATGCTAATAAAACCCTTGTCACTAGACAAACATATTGCTGGCATACATAGCTAATGTGATTGTGTGCTACTAACCTGGTAATTAGCCATCTCAATCAGCTGCTCCATGTCTTTATCCGGATGTCTCTGCTTCAGATCCTTTAGTGTCCTGGCCATGTCCCTCCGGGCCTCATCCTCCTCATCCTTCGCTCCTCCCTCCTCCATCGTCCCACCGTCCATCCCGCTGTGACAGTTCAATGCCATCTGTCCGTCCAACTCCAGCATGTCCATCTTGGTGAAGCCCCCCGGACCCAGGGGTCCTCCGCCGCCTCCTCCGTCCATCCCTCCGTCGTTGCCCTCCGTCTCGATGATGATGCCGCGGTTCTTGTCGGCGCGGTAACGCTTGCGGACGTACTTGTAGAAGAGGAGGCGGCGGTCAGCCACCCAGGCCTGGACCACGCAGAGAGGGAAGCAGAGGAAGGTCAGCACCGCCTCCCATACCTAAAGGAAAGAGGGGACAGGGTTAACAGCTTCGCCTTCTCCCTTCCCTACGGCCTCTTTCTTCAACTGTCCTCCTTCGACAGCTTCCACTTATGTCTGTTCTTACCTCCACCTCTCCAGGGGAAAAGACACTCAGAATCAGGTAGAGCCAGATGTAGGCAAAGATACTCCAGGCTGCCGTGACGAAAAACACCCGAAGGTGTTTGATTTTGCGCGTCTCTCCTTCGGGGACCACGTACACGCACAGGGCGATGATGACGAACATGTTGAAGGCAGCGCTGCCCACGATGGTGCTGGGGCCCAGAGAGCCTGCCTCGAAACCGTGACCGCACACCTACGGGTGGAGGTAAAAAAAAAAATAATCAGACTGGCGCGTTCCCATTATGTTTTGTATCGGCTAATCTAATGTGTAGCCACACGGCTCGTATTGTACCGACCTCAATAACAGACAGCAGTATCTCGGGGGCACTAGAACCCAAGGCCATTAGAGTGAGATTAGAAACCGTCTCATTCCAGATTCTGACCGTGGCCGTGGTGGTCTCGCCATTCGGCCTCTTTATAGTGATCTCCTTCTCCTGGGAGGTTATGACCTGCAGATGAACAGAGATTAAACAGAGGGGATGGAGAGGAGGAGGAACATAACTACCTGAATCTACTATATTGTAATATCACGGGAGGAAACTCATAACGCAACATCTCAGCCGTATGTGGAATTTGTTGCGTGTTCAAATATTTACCCACCTCTATAGAAGACATGAAGCGGTCCGCTATGATGCTCATGCCCAGGAACATATAGATGAGTGCTACGAAGTAAACAATGGCCCGTGCCACTTTATCCCCTACAGAGGGGTTCTGGGGGTTCCACACGGGCAGTACCACTCCTGAAATTTATGTAAAAACACGCATTAATCAAAAAAAAAAGAACAAAAACATCACGAGTCACGTTTGATTATAGTAAAGTTGATTAAAAACATCACATTCGGTCACTGTGAGCACGTTGCGGGCAGCACAGCCTGGGACATTTTTCATATGTTCCTATTTGTCTCACGAAAATGACTGAATTTGATCAATGTGCTCCAGGCCCGGGGCAGTAAATTGGCACACGTACTGTATTTGCCTGTCAGGCAGTGACACCCGGCCACCTTTGTATGGCTTGGGTTGCGTTACACTGTATTCTGCTGACACTGTTCAAATTTAAATAATGCATTAGCACCTGGCAAATAAATCTCTTTGCCTGTTATTTGCGGAGCCTCTTGGACAAGCCACACCGCAACAGGCTGGCAAAATATACCGCAATAAATGCCATGATGTTTTACTACTTTGGAGTTAACGAGTCCTCTAGACGGGAATGTGTATGATCAAATCTAAGGACTTCCACTGGAGAGTAAGTTGAAACCCGACATAGGAACGCCATATAATATCGCTCATTAGTGCTCTTATTGTCTCTACTCTTCTGTTCTATAAATACTGAGTGGATAATCCCGCTTTTAATGCATTAAATCTGCAGGAAACGTCCATTGTACAATGCAACATAGATTTAATGCTTAACCATTGAATAAGACACTTTGAAGTAAAGAATAAACGCTATTCAGTTGAGTACTAGTTGTAAACTTAACTGATATAAATAAAAACCTTGAGCTGCTATAAATAGTCATGATTTCAGTGGATTACATGACGGATACACAGAACCAAACTGGACGCTTGCTTCAGTAATCTGCACTTGCTGAAAGGTTTAAGTGTAGAAACGTAATCACGTTAATCCCCCCCCGTCTCCCATTAAACCCACCTTCCTGACACGGGTCTCCACTGGCTGAACAGTTTTTCTCTGAGGAGCCTGCGTGCACCGATCCAGGGCATGACAGCAGCACAAGGAAGGAGAGGAGGAGGAAGATCAGGGAGGAGGAGGAGATGCGGGGGTGGTCAGACATGGCTGCAGGTGTCACTTCTGTTGACGCAGCCAGGCCTTTACTGGAGTTCTACTGGGTCAGCTCAGTGCGGGGTGACGTCCAAAACCTGGAGGTAGACAGAGAGAGGGGCGATTACTCAACCTGTCAATAAACACACCTATCAGCTATAAGCTCTTTTAATTAAAGCGTGCTGAAAGAGTGGTAAAACATGCAGGTAATAGAACAAGGTGAGGACAAACATATCGGCAGCTTAGCCGTCCTCTCAGCAAAACACTATATCTGTGACTGAAAACAAAAACAGCACCTTTAATAGAAGTCGATAGAGTGTGGTGGCGAAGGGCTTTACGGTGGATTCAAAGTGAAAAAGCAATATAAAGAAAGGTCATTAGGTGAAATAACTTTAGAACAAACGTAGTAGAAGTAAGTAAATAGAAGTAAATGATGATACATTTGTAGACAGCAGCTGTGTTAGCGTTAACATAATAAAGCTTATAATAAAGTTGAAGTCGCTGTAGTCAGTCTGAGCTCAGATGAAACCGAATCAATCGTCTCTGGTTTGTTAATCTGGAGCGTAGAAGAATCGGCGGGAGCTTTTTCTTTTAGCCGGGCCCAGAGGCAGCTATAGTAACATCGGGGACTGTTACGTAAGGACTGCTTTTAGTTCACTTACACATTTCATACCGGGGTGGCTTTGGGCTCTGTCGTATGAATGTGAAGAGAGAACTCATAAGATCAATTGAGATAAGAGAGAAACAGTGTAAAGACATTTAGCTGGGATGATATGATCCAAGTAAAAGGTTTTGTTTTATAAATCAGTGAAGGGCACGTTGAGCTTTTATATAGAATACTATCAATTCCAGTGGTGATTAACTATTAAAAAAAATAAATTAAAAAAAGCTCCAGCATGGCCAAACACTTTCAATCTGGTGAATTGTTTAGGCCAGGTTCCTGATGTCTTTATGTTGCTTGGTAGCTATGGTTAGCTGCTGAGTGGACCATATAAGCCAGCAGCGTTAGGTTAGCCCATATTTCACAAGGTTCGAATTATCCTCTGCAGCTCTGTGGGCCTACAAGCCAGCAGCATTTACTTAGTTTATTTAGATTGTAGGTTAAGTTAGCCAGCAGTATTTGGTTAGCTTATATTTCACAAGGTTTGAGTTAGCGTCTGCTGCTGAGCGGGCCATACAAGCCAGCAGCATTTACTTAGTTTATTTAGATTGTAGGTTAAGCGTCATATCACATGACTATAGGTTTGTTAGGGTTTCTCAGCTGGACAGGGCCTCTAAATGTGTTTTGCCTGGGATTTTGGCACAAGGGATTGTAACATCTAATCCTGTGTATTAATGAATATTGAACTACTATTTCAAAGATGGATCATACAGTGGATACAGTGTAAGGTTTGAGGCTAAACAGGTTGTCGTTGGTGGAAGGGGTTGCTAATAAAAGCAAAGAGCCATAAATAGTAGATAATTGAGCTTTTTAGCTTTATCTTTTAGATTCATTGTTTTGGTTTTTGCAGCCTACAACTTTAAAACTAGTCCCTACTCCCTTTAAACCAGTTCATCAGTTGTATTTCCAGGCGTCGCAGGCAGCTGATTTTTATTTTTATGTTTGTAAAGAAGAACCTTCTCCACAGACTTCCAAATGAGTTGGTGGAGACCAAAACAGAGCTCTAATAATTATCCCCACGCTGCAGTCCCCTTTAGCTTTACAGAATTTTTAGCATCACATCTGCAAACTTCAATTTCTTTTAAAAACTCTTGTCAGAAATATCCCTCTAAGGAGGTGGTGGAGACCAAAACAGAGCTAAAAGGAGAGTGAATATTGGGTTATTGAGTATTGATCTGTACTGTTGCTCAGTGCTAAAACTGCTTGTTAACGCCGTTGCCTCGCCAGCTTTGCAAGATGCTCATGTGTCATTGATGTGTTTACAACTTTACAAGGTTAGCGTTTTACAAGGTTCAGCCTTAGCCACAAAAGAAGCGCTGAGAGGGTAAACAAAATCCTTAATGCTCGACTGCTTATGAATATTTTTGGTGTGAGTGCACGTTGAAGGTGAAAATGTTCAAACACTGCTGATTCTTTTGACTCGTGGCGTCTTCTCATCTTAGCAGTGGGAACATAGAGTACGTAGCACAAACAGGAACATTAAAAGGAGGCTTGAATTGAATTGATTTTTCACTGTTCCAACCATTCCCGAGTGGAAATATTGGCCTTGAATGCGGCCTTTCATGTGTGAATCTTTACTCTGGAGTCGTTCACGGACGACTGCGTCTGCATATGGACGCGCTTTACGTTTGCCGGGAAACACGAGCAAAGCCGGGAACGAACAGTCGGCGGCAGAGATACAACGGCAAGATGTTTCCATGGCGAGGACACAAAGCGGCTGTTTGGAGTTGAAAGTGTGTTGCAAGTGAGTATGCACCAAAAAAGGGGAAGTGGCATCGGTAGGTCAAATCAGAGCAAATGCAAGAGCAACACATACACACATGTCCACACACTGCCAGGCCCGTAGTGCAAAAGTTGCTGACCTTGTACTGACACACACACAACTCTCAGGGTTAGTCAGCCACGGGAAAAAAAAAAATGCTGACTCTGCTTGCACACCAACACCTATACATACACACACAAACACACACACACATAGTTAGTCATCCGTCGTGACATTAGCGTTGAGTTGCTGACCCTGTCTTCATCTATCTTCCAGGGTCCCGCTGCTCTGACAACGACCTGTCACTTCAATACTCAAGTCACTTCTCTCCGTCTCCGCCGTCTATACTGCCTCCCACTTCTCCACCGGTCTCTCTCTTCTTTTCTGTCATTCATTTCCTTCTTTTATACCAAAACCGACTTCACTGCAGAAATTTGGTTTAAAGTAAAGTGTTAAAGTGTTTTCTGCGGCGGCACAGCGGCGTGGTGGTTAACGCTGATGCCTCACAGCGAGAAGGGTTCGAATCCAGGCCGACTGGTTCCTTTCTGTGTGGAGTTTAGATGTTCTCCCTGTGTCTGCGTGGGTTCTCTCCAGATACTCCGGCTTCCTCCCACCGTCCAAAGACATGCTGGTTAGGTTAATTGGTAAATCTAAACTGTGAATGGTTGTCTGTCTCTCTGCCCTGCGATAGACTGGAGACCTGTCCAGGGTGTACCCCGCCTCTCGCCCGATGACTGCTGAGACATTTTCACATTTTGGCTGCAATTTTGGGCATCATACCACATTATTGTGACTTGTAAATGCATTGATTATGTGTCGTCCTCTTCTACAAGTGTCTCTGGCCCGGAGCTGCATGTCTCTGATCTTTAGTCCTAGCCCCACCAACCTGCCTACTGTCTGTTGCTCACAATTATCCATTCCTACCTAAATGGTATGGATGACCTGTTTGTGGCATTTCATGTTTGCACACTACGCTAGCCAACTCACCTGTAATAGAACCACTATTGTCCCTGATATAATCATATGCATAAGCTGCATGTACCCTCGATCCAGATGTGTGTAGCAGATAGCTGCGTGCCTCTGCTGCTTCTGTCTTGCCTCCCTCTATTGTTTCCATCTCTGTACCCAGCCGGCCTCAAACAGATGGGTCCCCTGCTATAGGTTTGTTTATCTCATTAGCAATTTTTGTAGCCTTTAGCTGCTAAACTTAAGCAGAGTTAAAGAGCTGGGATAAGGAGGTCTGGTAGGTTTCCTTCTTTCTACTCCAGTGTAGAGTCTTTCAAGGTATTTATAGTTTGCTTTTGTGTTGCATTGTTGGTTATTGGTTCCCCAACTCCCACGTCGGCTAAGTGAACACTGAGCTTTCTTGAGAACATACTAGAAAATTCAGTCCGGAGCAGTTTAAAGTTTCACAACAGGGCAGAAGGTGGACCTTGAGTCAGCTGAGGTCAAGTCAAAAGGAGAACTGAAGAAACTCTGTTAGATTTTACACTTACTGCTCTGGTTGTGACATTCCTGGGTCAACTCCCATTTTCATCTATGAACATCATAAAAGTAATGAGCTACTTTAAATGTAATCATCACATTACTGTACAGAGAGTGATAATGCTAAAAATGTCCCTAAAATTACCCCACGTTAACTTCTCCCTAAACTTTCTTCTTCTCTTTTTCGCCCCTGCTTCAATAATCTCTTGCTCCTTCTCTCCTCCTTTCATCTCCACCTCACTCTCAGCGTCTCCATCAGGCTCCACACACCCCCTGTGTGGACACTTAATGTCCTGTCGTCCTCCGTCTCCCTCTCCGCCTCCGCGCACTCTTCTCACCACTTCATGTCTCTAGCACCTCTCCATATTCTCCTGCTCGCTCCGTCTTTCACACCTCTCTCTCTCTCTCGGCCCGACCTCGACGCTCCCCTCGTGTCGTCCTCATCCGTAAACAAATCTGTGACTGTTTTTAGTGTACGGCATGCGTGTTTGCTGGCACAAGCGTGGACAAGCGTGGCCAAATTTCATCTCAGCTGCTCGGTATTTTCTCCGTGCATTGTGATCAAAAAAGCTATTAGCCCTTTCTTGTGCTGAGTCAAGCGGCTCTTTAATTTCCAGAGCTAACTTAAGTGCAACCTTAGATTAATAACACGCAGTGCTGCGTGACACAGAGCTGTCTGCTCGCTGAGTGAACTGAACAAGAAAAGGAAAAGTTGTGCAGAGCGAAAGCTGAGAAATGGCATCATCTTCGTTGTCTTAGTTTCTTAACATGAATCTTACTCCTGGCACGTCTGCGTGCGTGTAATCACGCTTGTGCGTTCCTTATTTCCCAGCAGCTTTCACTTGCTGGATATGAATCCCTCTGACAGATCATACGCCATGACCTCTGCTGACTTGACAGCGACGCTCATGCACGTGTGCGCCAGCATGCCGACACGTATGTAAACAAGAGTGGGCGTACATGCGCAGACACACACACACACACGCAAAGACACACACGAGCCCTCAGTTCACATTAGCACACACCTGTCAAATGTGTTTATTCTGCTTTCAGTCCGACCAACAGGTGTGTGCATGCAGGCGAATTGATGCAGATGCAGTTTGACTGTTGATGCATGTTTACAACACCGCGAGACTTTTTTGGAATGACATGGGGATAATGAGAAAGATGAGCAAGAGGCGAGAAGAGACACTAAAAGCAGAGGAGAGAAGAAATTGTGAAGAAATCTTCCATGAAATCGAACACACTGTATTTTTTTTTATCAGTTGCCATTCATTGTATTTACGCTCCACAATTACCTCATCTTATATAACTGTTCATTGTTAGTGGTCTCCATTTGCCTGGCTGCCTTTGTTTGTGCAAACGATCAGCAGGAAGCAAAGCATGCGTATAATCGGGTGTAATTTCATCTCGCTGCGACTCGCCTGATTGTTTAACGCAAACACTACATCACCTACCGCTGCTGCTTCACATTAAAATGCATTAGCATTAGCAAAGTAAGTGGCAAATTACTGCTGCGGAGTAGTGGCTAGGGCATTCACGGGAAATGCAACGTCACCGAAGCGCACAGCCGTTCTTCGGAAACCCGACAAGCACGCACACCTGTTGATCTTCTGCTGTGCAGCTCAACCGAGGTGCTTTCTGTAACCGCGTTGGCCGCTAAATCAGCCAAACCTGAAATCTTTAACAGTGCAACTTAACTTTGGAGCCCTGGGAATGAATCAAGTAGTGATAAATATGTGTTGTCTTGAATCAACAACGAAAAAAGACACACAATGAGCAGTACAGAGCAACAGGAACCAAGCGCAAAACAGAACAATGTTCGCCTCAAAAGTGAAATGCTAAGTATAGCATATTGTTGATTCATATCACATCAGCCGTGCTTCGCCGCTCTGCTTCCATTGGCTCCATGAATCACCATTCATGCACACACACACTGCACTGGGCTAATGTTGTCTCAGGGTTAAATGACATTTGATTCATCACATTTTCACAGTCTCAGCTAGTACTTAAACTCTCATTTCTTCATCTCTCCTTCTCCTCTCGGGCTCACTCTTTCTGCATTGCAAACACTGTCTGAGAAAGTCATACCACTGAACACTGAAAAAAACAAAAAACTAAAATAAAACTAAACTAAAAAAAACTCAACCACTGGAGTGAGATTATATCCGTGTTTAAGAGCAAACCACCTGTGACTCCTCAACGCACCCTGAGGAAACTGTGTGCTGAAAAAAAACGCTGTGGTTTTTGTAATATTCTCGTCGCCCTCCGGATAGAGACATTTTACAGAACTACAACACAAAATTGGCTGGATTTATGTACTCTCTGAGGATGACAGGTATTTTTTTTCTTTCATTGCCTTCCCCGCTTCGCTTTGAATCCAGAGTCGTTTCTTTAGTTTTACAGTGCCGGTGCGTGTCGTACTTCCTTTTGAAGTGTGCTGATTAAAAGGATGCAGGCAAGGGGCGACAAATAACATCTCTCATGTAGACCAAAAAAAAATGCATTTTGAGCATTTTTTCTTCCCATCCCTCCATATTTCTACCTTCTTTAACTCTTTTTTATTTTTCCCTGTCATTAAATGTCAGAATCAAAGTGGAACGACCAAAAGTCTGAATCAGTGTTAAAAATATAAACTGCAACTCTGATTGGACCGTTTCTGCACATAACAACAAAGTGGTTAATTTCCAATGCTCATAGGATTCCTGAAGCTCGGTGTTAATAGCTGCCGTCATCTCCTGGCTAATTCAAAAATGGGGAAATAGGAGTAACATTGGTGGGGACGCCTAGGGAAGAAGATCTGTAAGCGCACCCAGCTGTCACTCAAAGCAACAATGTCCTAATTCATGAATAGATTTAAGCTTTACAAACAAAAAAATATTAACTCCTTGTACAGTTGTCGTGATTAGCTATAAATACCAAAAGAGTTTTTTGGTACCAGGCTGTAAACATGTCGCAGCCTCAAGTGGTCACTCGGGGGAACTGCTGTTTCTGTCATTTGTTCATTAAATGCATCATTTATCTTTAGTATCTCC
Organism: Chelon labrosus; assembly: GCF_963514085.1. Taxonomy (NCBI): domain Eukaryota; kingdom Metazoa; phylum Chordata; class Actinopteri; order Mugiliformes; family Mugilidae; genus Chelon; species Chelon labrosus. Next base: position 16,603,028 of record NC_140337.1, read on the forward strand.
CTCAAGCAATGTGTTAAATGTGGATTTACAGCAACAATCGAGTTTTTCTAACAATAACCGCAAGACTTGTGCTTCAGAACGACATCTACATAAATCTCTAGGAAACACTCCACGCCGTGCAACAGGAGGAGGAGGAGGAGGAACCAAGGTGCTATTTGAAGCCCTGCTGCGCCACTAGTACTTGAGTGTTTGAGGGGGCGTTGGAGTGGATTATAAGATTTTAATTACACATTTTAAAGCGCACATGATTACATTTCATTTCAGACTTGAGCGCGAGCGCAGGTATGTATTTGTTCGTAAGACTAGGACTTTGCAGGTCTTTTTGACTCTAGTGTAGTGACATACAGGAGGAGATGAGGGAAAGCCGTCTGTTATCCTTCCTTAAGTCTGAGTACATAAAAACCTCACTCGCCTTAAATTGTTCTTTTCCTTTTGTTTCATTTGTTAAACTTGCTTTTGTGTTTTGGTATACTGCAATGAACTGTGCACTTTTGCACAATTTATTAGTGCTTTTTGCAAACAAAATGTACGCATATATCAATTATCATTATTAATTATCATTTCTCTGCCTCTTCTTCAATCCACTCTTCAGTCTACCAGTTCAGTTCAGTTAAGGGATCAAGATGAAACCAGCGTAACTGATCTTGGTCAAATCTTTGTGTGATTGTGTTAATGTCTATGTGTCTGTGCGTTGTTCCCTGCAAAATTTCTGATGTTGTGCTGTGTATGAGGACATGCTGGGTACGAGGATGCGCATAAGAATGTATATGTGTGTGTGTCTTTCAAAGTGCATGCGTGAATGATCATTGGCTGCATCCGTGGAAGCTCCAGGCTTGGCGAAGAGGGGGCTTTGGTGGCGGTGTGGGTTGAGATGGGAGGAAGAGGCAATGAGGCAGCAAGGCGAACCCAGGAGGGAGCAGTTATTGTGGGAGGGGGGAGAAGTTGCGCTGGCCTGTGGTGCACAGAGCTCGGTTCCTAGGACAAGATTAAAGGAGCGATGAGGAGGATGACGCAACAGAGAGAGAGAGAGAGATGGAGACAAAGAGGGAGGGGGGGACGGCAGAGGAGAAGAGAGACATGTAGTAAGAAAATAAATGACAGGCTGAGATAAAACCCCAAGAAATGCAGGGAGAAGATGCAATGAGATAAAGAAAGGGGTGGAGACAGAGAAGCGGGGCATGAGTGTGTGTGGCTCTGGGATTACAGCTATCGAGTGGCTGAAGAGCTGATGAGATGCGTAATTAGGCAGATTTGAGGGTGATAGCAAATGCGCCCCACTGGGCCGTGGATACAGCTGTCCAAGCATGTTAGAGAGTGCCGCAAAGTGCTGCCCGTGCTCCAGAGCGCGGTGTAGATTTGAGGCGATGGCGAACGCAACCCAGCGGAACGAAAAGAAAGACGTCAGGGACGCAGCCCCGCTGTCCCCTTCAAATAACGGGATAAGACGCCGCGAAATGTTGAATATGCTCCAGTAAGCTTTAGCTTTAAGAGCTGCGTGCGTGCGCTCTGAAGGGGATAGTGACCGACAGCTGTCCACTACATCTGCACCACGGGATGCAGAGTGCTGCTTCCTACGCACAGAGGAAGCATTTAGAAAATTCATGACGTTTCAGACGGATTTTTAAAATTTTTAGATGTCAGTGAATGCACCACTCTGGGACTACGCAGACTCCTGGGGCATTCACTGGCAGAGGAAACGCTTTTACAGTGCAAATGCGTCCCAGCAGAGTAGCCACCTGTTCCTCATCGTCCTTCAGTTTAGGAGACTGTTGCAAACAACAGTCGACTCTGAAGTCCCCAAGGCAGGACGGTACACTTAGCCTGAGGATGCATGAGGGTTTATCGCTTAAAACTAAACCCAACCAGGGACTCAAGGTAAGGAAGTTGCAAAAGTTTGGCAAATTATTTGCTGGGGCAGAAACTACAACTGCAATGCACAAATGAACTGCTGTTTTAATTTTACTCAGATGAAAACACATTTGCCCTTGAAGTTGGTTTGCCAGAATACTTCACAACTGGCAAACAGCTGGAGGCGGCGAGCGCTGTGTGTGTGTGAGGTCAGTCCTACTGGTGGTCACCGAGTGTTTCTCCCTGCAGGACTGTGCTGAACATCGATCTGCCCGAGGCTCATCCATCACTCTGAGGGCAAACACGCGCTCCTCTACATACGCACCTGCACTCGGAGACGCATCACCACAAGACACAGACTCAGCCGACCAAGCACGCATCTTTTGACAGGAGCTACAGCGCAGGCGTGTTAGCGACGTATGCGTGCAACGTATGGATGTCAGCACGAGTCATACGATGCGGGGAAAATCGGATCAAGCCTCTAGCCAAGGTCACAAAGGTTAAGAATGAGAGAGAGCGAGAAAGCCAGCGCGTAATTCCCTCACAACTTCCCTCTGTTTCACTTTATTTTTGCTTTATCCCTCAAAAAAATCTTATCGTGATTGAAAACATTTCTGGTGAGACAGTTTTTTTTCGGTCCTCGGAATAATTTGGGAAGAAGAGAGGTGAAGTGAAGTTCATGAGTTTTCCCAGAAGAGAACAGCACACTGATTTCACCACAGGCAATCGAGTCGGTGTGGGTTAATACTATCCCGTCTGCAGCAGCGAAGCCTCCTCGTTCTCCTCCTTTCAATTTATTTTTCCTGTATGTCAGTGTTTTTGTCTTCTAGGATAGGCTCTTGTTGTTAGACGTTCCTTTCTCTCCCTCTCTTTCCCGTGCTCGGCGTGCTGCACGAGCGAGTCAAACTTTGCGTAGGCGAGGACACGAGACAAATGAGGTTACAAGGGTTTTAATGGGCTGTGACATTAACACGAGAGAAGATGATGCATGGCGTGAGGATGCTGACTGCGCGTGGGGTTTTGCGAGTGAGCTTGCGTGCTTGTGTCTGTGCTTTATTTTTGGGTGTTCTTTGGAGAACTCATTTGTTTGAATGCATAAAAAGGCCAGTTTTTCAGTAGCAGTGGTGGGCACGTGTGCCGTTTTACAGAGTTTGTGCGTAGGAGCGAGGAAATGTGAGTGTAGCTTATCACCCAACATGCAAAGCCGAAAAAACACGCAACCGAGATTTTCCAGCTTCTGTGCTGCAGAGATGACTTTAAGCCTCAGGAGAGTGTTATGTAGACTAACTAATTCTGGATAAACATCTAGGGATCAAAGACGGACTGCAGATACTTCACTGAAAATAGAACTGTTGTTGACAATGATGACAAAAATTACGCGGGAGCTCGAGTACCTATGGATAAGCGTCAAAGCCAAGGTTTAATAGCTGGCAACCATCTTCTCCTTTCATCGCTTGGAGGGGTATCAGCTGGCTCTAATATTCAGCTTTAGATTCCAGCCTACACTGATCAGCCACAACATTAAAACCACTGACAGTAGAATTGAATAACATTGATCATCTTGTGACAGTACAGTGTTCTGCTGGGAAACTTTTGGACCTGGAATTCATTCGTGTGGATATTACTTAGACATGTAGCACCCACCTAGACCAGGCCAGGCACCACCACCCCATAGCAATGACACTCCTTGAAGGCAGCAGCCATCCCCAGCAGGATGCAGCCTGACACAGCAAGTCAAAAAACATGAAGAACAGCACAAGGTGTTGACCTGGCCTCCAAATTCACTAGATCCCAAACTGATCACGTATCTGTCGGATGATCTTCAGAGGCCCCTCCCCTTAAAGCCCCCCACTAACAACATCCTGTTGCCAGACACCACAGGACACCCTCAGAAGGCCCATGTCCATTCTCTGATGAGCCACAACTGTTTCGGAGGCACAAGGGAGACCTACGCAATATTAGGAAGGTGGTCATAATGTTATGCCCAATCAAATGGCATGTTTGCAGACTCCTATTACAGTATGTTGAGTCTGGCTACACCAGGCTGAGATCACGCTGATCAGCTAATCTACCATTTATTTATTCTCGATGATAAAGGTGTAAATACACTTGAGTATTTAAATGTTAAGACGAGTTGAAGATGAAAAATGAGACGAGCGTTTTGTTGGTTCTCTTAAAACTTTGTTTCTCTTCTCTTGCCCTGTTTGATCTCTGTCAGAGCCTGAGGATGCACGAGGGTTTATCGCTTAAAACTAAACCCAACCAAGGTGAATCTGACAAAAGTTCGACACAACAAACACCAAGCGAGGCGTATATATGTGTGTGCTAGAGTCACTGAGGGTGAAATTTATTTTTTCATCGCACATGCTCCTCATCCCTCAAGCTTGTTTTCAGATAAGTGATGCGTCTGTTTGTTCCCTCCGTACGCTCTCCTCACCTCAAGATGTTTCCACTGTTCTCTTGTACTATCTCTGTCATTACTTACTCTGCCTTGCCGTCCTCTCTTTCACATTAAGTCCTCGTTAATTTTATTTATCTTCCTTTTTTTTTATCTCCTCTGCTTTTTATCCAATCTCTCTCTCCCCCTCTCTCTCTCTCTCTCTCTCTCTCCTCGCCACATAACAGCAATCTTAATAAAAAGGCTAAAGGAAAATCCCCTTGTCACTGAGAGCTTAGAGGAAAGAGAACGAGGCAGAACGGGACAGGGGTCACTCGCTTGCGCACGCATGTGTGTTCGTCAAAGCGAGGAAGAGGAGGGAGGGAGGAGGCAAAGCAAACACAAGAACAATAATTACAAGCTGCATTAATCCCTCCTGATCTCTCTCTTATATCCTCGATTAGAGAAGTGAGCGCGCGCATTTGCATACCTGTCGGCGTGATTTCACTCTCCGCCCGCCACAGCTACTCCCTCCGTCACACACACACACACACACACACACACTCTCATCTTTATCGTTTTACACACTCGTAGCATCAACCCACTCTCTCCTCATGCCACGCGGCGACAATAAGTTTAGTATCCCATTAGTCACTGTGGCAACAGCACAGGCCCAGTCATGTTCCTTAAGCCGACCATTTTCCACACTCTCCATGCTTCCAGCCGTCACTTTTCCGTTTCTATATATAGACCGATCCGTTTTCTCACTAATTCTCCTCTCCCCTCTCCACCCGTCTATCCTCTTGGTCTTTGGCCGTCGCCCGTGGATGGACCGGTGAGCGGGCCCGACGAAGACAGGCGCAAGGACCCCAAACGATCAGGGGGGACCTTTGGGATTTTCCTGCAAAAGGAGATGACGACTGACCACAGAGATAGAAAACTCTTCATGCAATGATGTCCTGCATCAGTAAGAATTTATTATATACGTGCAAACAAGCTAAAGCAATTAGACAATTAATCGAATCCATATTAAACATCCTCTCCTTGTACGCTAAATGTCAACATTTTCTATTTCTATTTCAGAACAAAACATGTGACAACAACACCTTTATTAATCAGACAGTGGACATTTTATATATAAAACAACTAAGTGACTAATTGGGCAAATGATTCAGCTGATAAACAATGATTATAATTGTTAGCTGCAGCCCTTCATTAAATGCATTCTTCAGTAAATTCCACCAGAACCGAAGTGGCTGAAATAACAAGCGAGACGAGAGTCGGACAACTCCTTCTCAGGGACAACACAGCTGTGTTTTTTTAGACGCTGCTGCTGCTGCAGTTGGAAATATTGAATTTATATTATGAGACTCCGTGTGCCTTCTGCAAATCACAAATTCATGAAGTACATTTTCACGGTGACAATGTGAAATCCTCTCATTTCGCCGCCGAAAATATTTTGGCACCGGCGCCGAGCGGCGGGGAGGACGGCACTTATCCCGGGTGCCGTGGAAAAGGAGCAAACCTGTCGCGCGGAGTGACGTCCAAACGAAAGACAAGAGAGAGAGAGAGAGAGAAACAAAACGAGGCCTGTGTGCTGCTGTGGCGTTACCACGGTGATTAATGGGATAGGAAAGTTATTATCATTATCATTATGGGTATGAAATGAGTGGGTGGCGCACTCAGTGTGTATGTGTATGTGTGTGTGTGTGTCTGTGTCTGTGTCAGCCAGATGGGAGAAAGTAATGTTGGCAGATTATGCACAGGGACAACATTAACTAAATCAATTAGATAAGAGGGTTTTCCTCATAAATTGCTCTGTTAAGTGGAGATTACGATAACAAGCTGAAGGAACAGGCCATGCACGCAACGATCTCCTAAAACAAAGAGCATTCATGTTAAGTGTCATGGATCCAGTCTGAGCGGATTGTGGTACAGTAGCTTTCTGTGGTAACATGAAAAGACTTGAAGGGAACAACAAACATCACATCTGGAGTTAGAATTATTACTTTAGAACCACAGCAACTGGTAGCAAAGTTATTATCTGACTTCCTACATTTCTCACAATGCATTTAACGCCGCAGTTAATAGCTTTCACTAGTTGCATTCCTTGTGCATCTGCAATTATCATGAATTATGTTCAGCATTACAGCACATTACACTGCGTTTAAATGATTTCTCTACTTTGCGTGTACAAATTATTCATAGTCTGCTTTAAAGCCCTCACAGAAATGTGTTTAAATCTGCCGAAGACCGATATTCTGCAGTCACCATAAGGCTAGGTCGTGCGAGTGTTAGCTAAACATCTACACAATGTGCTCAACGCCAATGGCTTAAATGGAGCACCAAGGTTCTGCTTCAAGTGGTGAGCACTAGCCTGGAGTAGCAGAGCTGCATTCAAAGCTGCATACAAGTACAAAGAAAGTGGATAGTCCTACGACTAATCAGAGCTATTTTGTTGTAAACAAACTCAACTCCACAGGGTTAAGATGGCGAGTACAAGGTTCTGTCCTCCATTGCATAAAGCCCACCCAAACGATTTGATTAGCTCGGCAGATCTTAGCCGGGATATAAGTGAGCGACCCCGAGATGAACTTTCTACGCCACAAAACTGTTGCGGGCGGGGGAAGTACGTCTTAGCTTCCAGGCTAGGTGAGCTCTGCAATTTCCACGTCTACCGAACGCAACGCGAACTCACACCTGTGTCCTCTTCTATTCTGAGTAACTGCAACCGTGCATTCAGCACTGTAGCTCCTCGTCAGCGCCCTCATCGTCATGTATGTTGCATAATGTTAATAGCTGTTTCACCATTACAACAGAAGCACCATTTCTTTCTTTACAGCATAGCACATTAAACTGCATTAGAAACCGTTATTTAAAGGTTTATAGGCAAGAAAATAAAAATAACAATGGCTTTACTTCCTGCAGCTGCATATTTTGCTGCAGTGACAGTACGGGCAGTGCAGAGCTCAATGTCTTATTCCATATATTAATAATGTGTGCTAGTGCTAAATCCTCCCAGATAGGCAGATCCCAAAACATGCGTCTGTGCTCATAATCTCTCCAAAACTAATAAAACCAGGGAAAACGTCCCTGCAGTAATTATGAGAGGGGGGTGTAGCTCTATTTTCGTGTGTGTGGGTGTACTGGGGGATGTGAGAGCGAGGGGAGAGGGAGCTCTAATACCGTGTTGTTGCATAGACAATTAAATATACACAAATGAGAGTTGTACACAAAGAAAAGTAGTTGGAATCAACCTTTACTGCCGTTATTAAGAAAAGAATAGTCACCGTGTCTGCCAGGATGAGTAACTGCACGCACAAAAACACACATCGGTTTAGATATTCTTCACACACACACGCATTCACACAGCGGCAAACAATGACTGCAAAACACAAATGAATGTGGATGGACCTTTACAGCCACCGATGTAATGACTGGGACAGTTAGGCAACAAGGTTGGCAAGACTTTTAACAGGTGTAATTAGCGCAGTGACACACACACGCACACCAACATAAACACAGCGGCACAGGCTTAGCCACAGATAAGCAAGCTCGGCGGTTAAATCCGGCTCGTGAATGGATTGCCAGAAGAAAGGGACAAAGACTGTAAGGGAGAGGGGAGAGGAAGAGGAGACAAAAGCGGGAGAGATTTAGATTAAGAGGTGAAATTTTTGGGGCTTGGCAGCCGATCAGTTCGCGGCATTACCAGCAGCGTCGCCACAGAGGCAGCCGCAATCAACATCTGAATGGACCTCGTTACCTCAAGGTCGCACACCTACCCAGACGTGCGCACACACGTACGCACAAATGAAACCAGACAGCGGTGTGAAAGATCGAGGACAAGGCACCGTTTCTAGGGACGTACAATTCCAGCGTGCTCTCTCACTGTCACGTAAATTCACTCCCTTCAGATTCCCACTTGAACGCTCATCTTACAAATAATGTCAACAACCTCACTTTTGCAGTCTTTGGGTCCTCTACTCTGCACTCTGTCTTTATTGACTATTTGAGGAGCTCAGTGAAAGGATTACCCGGCTACTTGTGCGAGCACTGATTAGAGAAAAGTGCAGGACTTCAGTGGGACTCCCTCACCCAAATACTACTCTGGGTTCCTCTGTGATTTTGAAAGAGGCGCTCATCGTGGTGTCTCTAAGCCCTGATTACACTTTCAAGTGTTTCGTATGAGAAATCCTCGAGAAGTAGAGTTCACACTACAAAAAACAACGAATAGACTGATCACGCATAACATTATGACCACCTTCCTAATATTGTGTAGGTCTCCCTTGTGCCTCCAAAACAGTTGGGACTCATCAGAGAATGGACATGGATCTCTGAGGGTGTCCTGTGGTGTCTTTGAGTGGGGGCATTTAGGTATTATGGGTTGAAGGGAGGGTCAGTTTGGGATCTAGTGAATTTGGAGGCCAGGTCAACACCTTGTGCTGTTCTTCTATCTCTCTAGACGTCCATCTTATAGTCCTATGTCAAGATTCAAGATGCTGCACTTTATTATAAAGCTCTGACCTTGAGCTCCTGGCTGAACCAGTCGGAGCTCTGAGTTAACCTACAGTGGGATGAGTCATAAGTCCTTTCACAGTGTGTAATGGAGGTTGTGACTCAGACAGTATGGGCAGCATTTGTTGGAATACTGTGTTGGGGAGATGCAGTCGTAATATAACTTTGGAGAGACAAATGCATTTTTCAACATCTGGCTGCCGCTTGCACTAAGTGCCCTGTTCACACCGAGTATTCAGAGATGCGTCTTGGGTGATCAGATCAGAAATATGTGTGTTCACACCTGGCATTAATATGCATCTCCACCTGCATCTCAAATATATATAAATAAACACAGACGTCATCCAGGCCGCAGTAGAATATTATATAAACTGCTGCTGTCTCAAAACATTGGATCTACTGGTGTTCCAGATCCACAGCGCTGTTAGTTGTGTGTGTGTGTGAGCGCCATATGGCTACATGACAGAAAAAGTAGGACGTAATGAGAAGTTAAAGGGGAACTACTGTTTTTTTACAACCTGGACCTTATTTCTGGTATAAAATACGATCGTTTACTCACCCATATAACTTTTGTGTCATTTGTAGTCAATCGGGAGATATTTAAATCTGCGTGTATCCATATAGTGGGAGTGACTGGGGCACCGAAACACAGCCTCTAAAGAACGCATTATCTACCGCGAACATCATTCATTTCACCAATATTTTGTTATTGTACACTACTGCTATTCCCTGTTGAGTCCGGAGTTACCTGTTATTATCATCCAGGGTCTGTAGGTCAATCTACAGACCCCGGATGATGTCTTCTGACCTGGATGATGTCATCTCTGAGCGCCACGTGCACCCTCGACGGTCGGCTTGTCTACCTGTAATTAAACAGTAGTTCCCCTTTAAGTCTTTCTCACCAAAAGCACACACACTAAGCTATAATAAATGTTTTTATCTCCGCCCGTGACGTTAGCTAGGAAAGCATGAATAGGCACAGAAATGTCACTGCTGTGTCGAGTGAGGGGTAATAAAGGTAAGTAAAATCATTCTATCGTTTATGGAGTCGGTGTCAGTTCAGGAAAGAAGGCACTGACGAGATTAAGAGACAGCTCTCTGCTCTGTGATGTGCAGAAGTCTGAACCAGCTGACTGTTGCATCACCAGATCAACAGCGGGAAGCTCGCTGTTCTGGCACACACATAAACACAAAAGTATATCCTCTTTCCTCTAGCAAACCTTTCTTGCGAGATATTTCAAAATCCCCAAATGCTCAAAAATCCCTTGAGATTTTGTTTGCCAGGAAGAAGTTGGCACCAGAAGCAGCTACTTTTCCAGCCGTTCGATGCGAAACCTCGAGGAGCCGCTGGCGTAGCTTCACAACGGCGATGCGCTGTGCAGCCTGATTATCTTGACCTCGCGTTTGAAGGACTGTCTGAAGCCACAGATGAGGCTGTTTCCACTACTGGAACAAGGTAATCAGTGTTTGGCTCATTAGAAATAAATTCCATTAATTAATGGGAGCCACAATCGATTGAGGACGAGGCTGACAAAGTGGAGGAGATGGGACTAGAGGAGAGGAGAGAGTCCAGAACAACAGCTACGAGTCATTTACGATTTGACCGACAAAAGAAGGCAGGAGAAATCATGAGCTGGAGCAGAAGAGAAGAGGAAATGCTATTAAAAAGAAGCAGAGGTAAGGGGCTAAAAGAGATATGCAGCCTGACTGATATGGACGTTGTGGATTTCCATCACAGCCTCGACGAGGAATAAAAATCCTATACACATGCAATCACACGACAGCCGCAGAGAAACACTCAATCCTGACTCATGTACAGTATAAGCCTGTGGTATGAGTTGCCACATCCAGCAGAAAATCCTTAAAACCAATCATCTAGAGTGAAAAATGAGGCCTGCAATACCACATCACACTCGGCTGTGTTCAACTCTGAAATTTCCTATATCAAAGATTAACAGATAGGAGAAAATGATCCGGGCAAGATGTGAATATGTCGAGTTCAAGTATAATCTGGATCAGTTTCAGCGGTGGCCATGCAGGGCGGTTTGGCCATGGCCTCCACGGTGGCTCCATTAGCTCAAACCAAAGCGGCGGCGGCGGGGGGGGAGGGGGCAATTTCAGCCAATTTGTCTGGCCTCTAATGCATTCATCTCTGGCCGGCAGGCGAGCCTGGGATGTTTAATTTTAAAATGCTCTCCGTCTCAGATTACCCATTACGCTGTGACAATGCAGGATCAATCCTGTGCCCGCGAGAGATTAAGGGATGTAAAATCGGATTACCTCAAGTTACTTCTGGAAGACTTTGCCTATAAAACAAAAAAAATAAATAAATTATATAAAAAAATCATCAGCAATAGTGTTTCCACTTTAACCAAAATGTCCACGGGATGCAGATGGCCCTAGACCATGAGTAAATCTGAAATGTCCACATCAAATCTTAATTTTTTAATTTTTTTTCTCCAGCTTTTCCCAAGAAAAACTCAATTCTTAGCTTGCTGGCATGTTGCACAGCACCTAATAAAAATTTTAAAATAAACAACTCCGCCTCCCTACAAAGTCCCACCTGCCTGACTTTTGATGCTCCCCTCCCCCGCCGACGCATGCGGCGGGAAAGTGAAGGCAGAGTCGGAGGAGCAGCGCGAGTGAATCGGGTCAACGGAGTCAGATTCAGAGGCGCCGGTGAGTGAAAAAACGGTAATTAAATAAAATTCAATACTATACATGGTGTAAAATGTGGTATCTCTGCCAGAGAGGGGCGCGACTCGCAAGCGGTGACAGCCAAGAAGCTCGGCAAATCGTTTTATCCGGACCGAATAAAACTATTGGTCAGACTTTCAGCAGAAATATATGAGAATTGAATATTGTAGCTTGTTAGGAGCATTTTAAGATTACAAAAGAAAAGTGTAAAATTGTCAGAAAGGTAAGAATTTCTTTGAGCCTTCATGTGATTGTTCTGTCAGAGATCTTTTCTACGTGACACAATCTTTGACAAAATGGCACAAAGGTCATTTTAACACTGATCCAATGTCTTCTGAAAAGTCTGAAAGTGTCCCAGTCTTTTAGATAAGCTTGACCATGACCCTGTGTCCTGGCACCAGAGCCGCCCCGCCCTATACGCAGAACACGCGCAGCGCGTGGGGCCCCGCGATCCATGGGGGGCCCCATGTCGCACAAGATGACGCATTTTCTAAAAATGCGCAAAGGACGCGCAGCGCTCCGGCGGCGGAGAGACCAGCGCGAGCGCTCCGCTGGTCCTCCCAATCCAATAAAAACAGCCCAAACCACGAAGTTGCCACCTATGGAAACCTGTCACACTCCCCCGCCGGACATAAACCAAGTAGCCCAATTTTGTGGAAAAACCGCCCAATCTGGCAACCGTGAGTACCATAAAGAGTCTGTGATAAGCATAAACTCTGAACTGGCACAGCAGCTGTCATACGATGACCTCATTGATGACTTTGCTTCAAAAAAATGCAGACGGGTTAACTTGTAAATGCTTGTAAATACATGTACATAGTTGAAAATTCTTTGTTTTGTTACCCCAAATGAAGGTTGTAAACCTAAATGGCATTTTGTGCTCGTCATTTCTTTACACGTGTGTGTGTGTGCGCGTGTGTGTGCGCGTGTCTGGTGGGGGGGCCCCAAAAGACATTTCTGCTTAGGGCCCCAGTTTGGCCAGGGGCGGCCCTGCCTGGCACAGTCACCTGTAATGTCCTGAAAATGTCAACGAAATTGCAGCGAAATGTAATTATTTTTTACTCAAAATTACGACAATGGCTTCCGTCAAAAATGCCTATTACTGTCTCCAGTTTGAGAAGAGGCCTGCCAGCGCAAAACTACTTAACGTTGCCTCCTTCCCCGCGAAGAGCCGAGGGTTTCTGCTGGACGCTCGACGATGCAGACACTAATTGTCCATTATGTAGGTGGGAGCGTCTGATCCCACCTCATTCCTGTAATGATAATAGCTCCTCACAGCTAGATGTTAATTACTGCTGCTGCCCGCATGTGTCTGAGAGCGTGTTGGTTCATTATGCTGAGCACGCTCGGTGCAGCCATGGGTGAAACCGCCCCTCTGCCACGGAGGAAGGAAGAGAAAGCGAAGAGGAGAGGGACAAAGTTAAACACAGACTGTAACAAACAGGTGCACTTAGTCCCTGAGTCACTCTGACCTTCTGCGGCGCATGAACGTCGGCGTGCGCGCACAAACACGCGGCAGCCCGGCGTGGCGTGGTGATGTAAGAACAGCTGATTTCAGTGGTCCACACTTGACACCAACATATGGTGCAGACGGAGGGAGCCGCGCACACACACGCAGATGTGCACACAACACGTAATCAATTCAATGTGTGTAAAATTACTAGCTTAAACACAATCTGAGAACAAGAATGCAAATGCATTTTCCACAGAAATGCGGCAGAAACATTTACAACAATGAGAATATCTGACATCGCACGTCAACTACCGGCATAAATCATCTATTTATGTTCACATAAAATTGAAAATATCCAGCCTCAGATCACTTTAGATGCAGATGCCCTTCTCTCTCCCTCACAGCTAACAAAGTGTCTTTTCTCAACCGTCAAAATATACGAGTGTCTGGAGCTCTCGAACCGAGCCCCGCGTTAAATTTAAGGCACCGAAATTCTAAATGTCGGCATTTGAGGGAGTGTCAACATCCAGATAAGGGGCTAGTGTTGTGTCCCTGGCTGCACCTCCAAAATTAATGTGTCAGTTTTCTCAGATTTAGAGAGACGGTGCTCTCTTTCTTGTCTTGTCTTGCTTGAGCGTGCTATCATACACAAAAATGTAGATTTGTTTGAGTGCACCACTGGTGGATGGCATCATCCCACAATGCAAACAGTGAAGGAAATTAAGTTACTTAAAGATGTGACATTAGTTATTAAACATTTTACTTGCAGGCGAGTGTTAACTTTACTAATCTTAAATTAAGTTCCACTTATGAGCTTGTCGAGGAGAGTTCACGGTCGATAGAGTTTGCTCAGATGTCACTGGACTTTTCTCTCCACTGTGGCTGAAGCAAATCTGCTCACAGGGATCTTGAGAACTGGCTGCAACCGCTTTAGAAAGCTTTTATAATATGAATAGATATTAAACTGCTTTTGTATAAGGCAGCATCTGCATAAATAGTCATAGATTAGCTCCTCCAGAGGCTGAGTTAGCACCTTCAATCTCAGAGTTTGACATTGTTGGCCTTAGTCAGAACTTTACTGTCTTGTTCAAGGGCAGAGTGATAGAGGCTGCTGAAGAAAGGTGTGTGCGTGCGGGTCTTTCCTCGTCTCATGACAGTCTTGCGGCGACAGCCTCACCTTATTAACCACTGGGCCCCAGTCGCCTCTGCAAGAACCACTTCTGTGCAATCATACTGCCAGGCCGGGGCTAAGCGTTGCACCAAACGTAATATACGAGCCGCTTCAGATTTGCCTACATTAAACTCCAATGTCCCACTCTACTGTGCAGTGGAGGTAATGGCACTCTCCTTGCATGAGTGTGTGCAACAGAGACAACTGCACCGACTGGACTGTCACACATGAAGCGGTGTAATGTGTGCACGTGCAGAGAATGCGCAAGAGAGCGTCTAGATGTTGTTTAAGCTTCCTCTAGTTCATCCAACTGTGAATCTTTCACCTGGAATGCATAGCGTTACGTGAAACTTTTTGGGCATGTTTCTTTAAGGGGAATATTAATGTTTGCCATTAGCGTCTCCACTTCTGCTTCCACGCCTGGAAACCTTCGCCTTTGTGCCGCGAAGCCACTCGCAGCAAAGCAACCCCTCCGTTTGCGTCACGCGGCTCCGATGTTAAACTTGAGAGACCTCTGTTTCGGGGCCCCGATGTCGATCTCTGTCTGTGTCACATTAGATAAGACAGCATGTCTCTGATTCTCACATGCTGCTAATGAACGGAGCCGGAGAACACCGAGGGCGAGAGCTGGATGCCATCCACAGACAAAGATGTGATAAATCTGGAAGCCAGCGAGTATTTTTACACCGTTTGCTCCGTAATTTGCACAAGATGACACAAGCTGTTTGGATATGTATTTTAATTGGCGGACCTTCAAAGCACCACCTTGTATACTTAAACTGAGCTGGCTGTTTTGTCATTTTGGGAGCCAAGTGCTTCTGTTTGCCGAGACATTTTGGCCTCTTTAGATCGTTTAAGCAACCCCCCACATCTCTCTCCGCCTTAAACAATGTCCTGATCGTCGCCATATTTTGCAATTCCCTTCATGTTTCTTCTGCACTGCTAAACATTATGTAACCCTGAATTCTCTTACTCTCACTGGACAGAGCTCTGTTTCTTGGTCACTTTGCCCTTTTTTGTGTCTCTTGTCTTGCTCTATTTTTGGACCACCGATCTCAAGATGACTTCACTCATCTCCTTTTGTTCCTGTTTATTCTCTTCACGTGTCTCCAGCCGTTTCTCTGTTCGAGCCCTAACAAATCTTTTATAACCCAGAAGACGATTTTCAAAAAAAAAAAAAAAAGACCCCTGGTTGAAATCAGTGTTATTCTTCATTAGAGAGCCGGCCCGTCTCCATTCCTTGTCTCCAGCATAATGGTTTCCATCTACTCGCTTCACCTTACAAAGTCATTATATGCTCTAATTAGGTTTAATCTTGTCCCACTCTCCATCTCCATAGCAATCATCCATCCATTCTCCACCTCGTAGCAGCGGTGGCACCGTACGCCGCTTTGCTTCACCCTGTTAATCTCCACTGTTCACCTCACCCCTCCACCCGCTGTTCGCATTATCTCCTCCAATCGCATTCATTCTGCAGTCTGTTGGCACATTTCTTTTATTTCCCTCCATCTTTGCGCCACTATTGGAGTCCTTTTTTTACTCACTCGCTCCCACCTACGCATGTTAACCCCATTTTTATTTTATGTCTCTTCCCTTAATCAGAATGTTGCTCGCGTCTCCTCAGTCTATCCGATTTTTCCATCATTTCTAACTTCCCTCTCATCTATCTTTTTGTTTTTCCTTTGCTACTTTCTCCCCATTTCTCAGTTTCTGGCGCTATTGATTCGTACGTTCACCAGTGCAATAAAACAGCACCATCTGCCCACCTCAGCATTTTCGGAACATATGGCTACAAATTAAAGTGGGTGAGTCAAGCTCAGCAAAATGAGTTATGTCAATAGACGAGAAACGAGGAAGTGAATTTTTGAATCTAATATGTCACATATAAAGAAAGAAAGTTAATCAATCAGAGAAAAAAGGACACATCTTTAGCCGTATTGCTGGCGGTTAACAGCTAATGTAAGTGACATTTGAAGTTATTCCAACCCAATCATGATAGAACGAGTTCATCAGCCTTGCTCACCTTTTGCCCTCTCGGGGAATGCATTTTAATTACATACTCATGTATTCATTAGTGATCCTTTGGTGAACCCATTCAAGAATTCAGATATTGATCAGAGTCGGGATCCATACTGCAGGACTAAGGCGAGATCCTAGCTTGTAATAAAACTCCAGCTCACACTCGGCATCTATTAGCAGGCAGTTAAAGGGTCATTTCATTAACCACGTGAGTGCTTTTGGATCTGCAGGTCAAAGGTCATTTAAGCACAAACACAGAGTAGAGAGAAGTGTTTTCTCTTTGTGTTTTTGTCCATTTGACTCTTTTCTTTTAATTGAATTCACGACATCGGCATGAATTATACATGAATAATATCAAAAATCCCACAAATTCAACTCAGAAATTAAACATTTATGTCGTTTCTTCCTCTATCTCCAGCTCTGGCCCTCTCTCATCGCCTGAGTGCACACACACACACAAAAAAATGAACGGTGAATCAGCGGTGTGCGACGGACCGAGAGAATTCAAAAGGTCAAAGGCAAACACTGAGCTTATTTTCAAATACAGACACACACCAGCACGCATGCACATACTAACACGGCTCTGACATGCAATGCACTGTTTGCATGTAGCTCATGCACAAGATGCAAAAAAAATAAAAGCATCTGTGAAATGCTGAAATGTGAGCTCAGGCCCACAAACAAGACAAACACACACACTTCAGAGTGCAGTGCGGTCTTGTCTAAACGGCGGCGTATTGAATCGACGTTGAGTGACTGAGTGAGTCACTGCTGCGGCCGACTGCCTATTTGCCCAGAAGACACACATGCAGAGAGTCAATAACCTGGGTGCACTCACAAACACACACACACCGACCAAACAGCTGGACAATGAATGCATTCAGGGGTGTGGAAGTCAACTAAGGGGATGTGTCATACCTGTCTTCAGACACTATTCACAAATGGGAGTTTGACTTTGCCACCACCTGGCTGTGCGACCCTCTCTGTGTGCTCTCTGAAGGACATTTATGACATATGGAAATGAGCTTCAAAAAGTCTCATAATGTTGTTTACTCATCCTAGAGTCTAAATGGAGCTAACTATTTCTACTGGTTTTCAATGCTCATTTGCTTTCTTGTTGAGTCTAAACGAAGAGAAAATTAGCTTAGCGTGAAGGCAGCCATTTTCTTAGAGCAGGAAGCTAGCCAGAAATCACTGCAACTGACTGTGTCAAAAAATAGTTACCTCCCCACAAAACTACCAACTTTACATTTATTGTTTGTGCATATTACTGTGCATGAATAGGTTTTATTGGCACAGTTTGTTTGGCATTTTTAACAGTTTTCCCCTTGGTTCACATCTACATGCTAAGCTAAGCTAATCACCTCCTGGTTCAAGCTACATAGTTAGCAGGCTACTTGTTAGCACTAAGTTCTCTATAGCCTTAACTAATGGCAACATTACATATGTAGGAGGTTTAGAAGGAAAGTGTAGCCTATATGCTACATTAGCATGGCGAGCTAATGGAAACGCCAAGCCTCATTTCTTACACCGAAGTAATTTTAAATAATCACTATACCAGGACTTGTAATCTTTAGTGTTTTACATATATAGAGGTATTGACAATTTGGTAACAGTAAGTAGAGTTGTTCAGTTTATTGACAGGCGCGTTTCTGTCAGCTGTGGTTTCATTTGGCCTCTTGTGCCCGGAGGAGCGCTGAATACCAGCAACCAAGCGGGTCAGCAGATGACAGGTCTGAATACAAGTCATCTAGTGTTGATGTCTTTGCTCCAACAAGACCAGGAGGCTTAGCTGCCACACACCCGACTGCTCAAATCCTAATCACACACACTCTAGCGTTTTCTCCGCTGAAGCCGCTTCTGCCAAGTGTTCCAAGTATCCCAAAAGCCACTGTTTTTATTGTATTAACTGGAGAGATATTTCATGTAAATTTCTTTGTTTCTCTGAAGAATTCCTAGGATGTCATTCTCATTGAAGTAGCAGTCCTTGCATGCTTTGCTCTGTCAGAGGTCATTTAAGGAGGCTGAGCACTGATGATCTTGCCTTGGGCAGGAGACATGCGAGCACTGACACACTGTTGGCAGCAGAGTCAGAGACAAAAGCTTCATATCACGGTCTTCACTTGTTCAAACACTCATACACATCCGTACTGCCGAAAGGACGTAAGAAACTAAACCAAACAAAACAAGCTGTCTTTAAATGCAGATGTTTTTCTAATCAAAAGGTCTGTTGACAAGGTCTGTTTCCAAATGTCACATCCAAATGCTCATTCAAGGTTGTGATTCAGAGCAGCTAAAAAAAAAACCACAATCGATACTGCCCCGTAACAACAATACTTCGAGGTTGTTATAGATGTTGCCCAAGTCCTCAAATCCCCAATCCCTGCTGAGAGCAATATCCCCCAACCTTGCACCTCTGAGTACTTTTGATTTAATGTCTTTCAGTCTGGTGGAGCCGGCAGGACAGAATCTCAACCAATTTTCTGAGAGTGAACCAACTAATGGAAAGCCATAGAGAGAGGATCAAATTGCACAACCTGGTTCCCAACCAGGTCCTCCAGATTTAAAATAGACTCAAGTGTAGAATACTCACTAGAAGATTTTACAGGCGCTGCTGGTAACATAAAAATAACTCAAGGGACAAATTTGTTAGATTCATTTATAACGGAAATAATCATAATTAAAGGGTTAAAGAGTTTTTTTTTTCCCAATAAAGATGATTCAGAAGCTTCCCATAATAGAAACTGGAAAAAAAGACAAAATGTGTTAGCTACTTGCTTTGTGACTACTTTAATGTCACAAAGCAACACATAAAATTTGTTAAAGTACACTGTTTTGACAGGTGAATTTTTATATTTTATAAGTCTAATTTTCCTCATATGAATCATCCAGATGCTATACACATACACTTATGTGTCAGCTTATAAGTTAAAGTTAAAGAGACAGTTAAATGACACCGTTTGTTCACCAGAGAGCATTGACAGGTTGACTACACGTTGTTTATTGGTCAGGTTTTAGTAAGATTTTTCTTAAGTGCTGCATCAGCCTCAGTCAGGTTGTAGCTTTAAATCTACGCTATTACATTTCTGTCTCTCCCTGGATATGTTTTATTATTTCTGTTCAAGTGACAACACAGATTTTGATATTAATTTTGGTCTAGTTATATTGTATTTTATAGTAATTTTATATTCTCTCTAGCCTGGAAGCTAGTCCAACTTCCAAGAGCACAAATCTTCTGCAGAGAAAGGTTGGTCTGGGGTTGTGCCGTTGGGAACTGATCATACAAAGATCTACTATGGCCAATCAAATTGTTTGTCTGGGCTTTTGTTATATATTTGTCTGAATCAGTTGAAACATGCCACATAATTAAAGCTAGATAGACTCATATTCTGATAAGAGCCTAGCTACACCAGCCTAGTGTTCTCTGTGACTATGAGAATTTTTTATATTATAAAAGGTGACTTTTAAGAAGCCCACTTGGGTTATCTGCTTCTCCCTGCCCTGCACATTATACTGTTATATTCACATTTTCTTTAAGTTGAAGTCAACAGAATGAATGACTTCCTGCTACTCTTTGAGCTCATCACTTGCAAATAGACAGATAAGTCTTCAGAAGCCAAACTTTGCTTAGCTCTGACCGCAGATTATTGGGTTGAATGCAAAGTCTGGGCCTATTTCTGTCTGTGGATGCAAAGGAACAAAGCTGTCCTTAAAAGATTTACTACCCAGGTAAGTAGCGTGCGTTAGTCTTACATCCTTCATTGTTTTGTGCTTTGGCTGGTATCAAATTGTGTTTACATAACCCCCTCAGGGTGTCACTGCACATACATGCACAGTCCGCCGCAAGAACACACACACACGCCATAAATGAATTATGTCGCGTACGCTCCAGTAACATTTGAGTTCCCATCTGCTCTCGCTTCAAGACATTTTGAGCTCACCTGCTTTTCAGCACAGAAACACACACACAGGCACAAAAGTGGGTTCTACCCTTATACAACCTACAACAGATAACAATGATAATCTCTATTACCTAATGACGTTAATGGGCCTGGAGCACACACACATATACACAAAGACAAACAGATGTAGCACTACTCTGTTAACAATGTGACTCTGCCCTTTGGGGGTTACACACCTGCCACCGCATTCAGCAGACAATCACTCCTTCGGTTTTAACCACAGACTCGCTGGCCTCTCTTTCCTACACATGGACACACACACACACATGCATCCAACAACTCCGGCAGCACATCCTTCAGCGGCAAAATCCCCAATACAATGATTGTGCATCAGCACTATGTCACATCCAATAATACCCCATAGAGTAATGAATACAGATGGCTGTACAGTGGAACAGAATGTGTGTGCACAAGAGAGGGAGGGAGTTAAACAAAGACAGAAAGCCAGGGTGGAAAGTAGGTCCAATACCGTTACTATGGTGATTAATGAGATACAAAAGTCTTTAACGTTATCATTACAGGAATAAGAGGAGTGGGCGTTTGCGCGTGAGAGTGTGTGACAGAGAGAGATAAAGCTTGAGCGAAGCAGAAACGAGAAATGAGAAATCCTCGGTGAAATGAGTTTAGTCCAAGCCCCCGGCTGCTTTTTCTATCTTTGGATCGATATGTTTTCTCTCTCATGCGTTCGGCAGGGAGTGTGAAGGAGGTCAATAAAAAAACACACACCGTGTACACAGGACGATTTCAGAGTAAATCTGAGTGAAAATCAACTGTCGTTTTCTCTTTTAAAACATGAATTAAACTCCAGCAGCTCCAGGCAACGTAGCCCTGAAAGAAGAGAGGAGTTCAGCAGGGGACCGAGGTGGCAGAGAGGTCGGAGGAGTATTGTGGGTGGAAGGTTGCCAGTTCAAGTCCTTTGATTGGATTGCCAAAAACTGCGACTTGAGAAAACGCAACATTCACTGTTAATTCAGGATTCTGAGGCATTGTGCCTTGAGCATAGATTTACAAATCTTTAAGACTGCACTGTACAAAGACATGTCGCACAACCACAGTGAGGATCTTGATGATTTTCTCTATCATCCAGTGTTTCCCATAAATAACAGTAAAAGAAACAAATCAGCTCAGAGACACGTGGGACATGCTTGAGATAAGTCACCCATCAGTAAATAATTAATAGCCATTTCCTTTATGTCCTCTGAGAACAACATATAGGTAGCATTATATTGTGCAGAGTACCTGAGGTTAAGGCAAATAAGGTAAAGGATATAATAAAGAGCCTTTGTTGTCATGGTTACAATTATAAATAAGCGGTTGCGATCACAGAATGCGTCATGATAAGAAAATCAGTATGAAATGGGAGCAGCACACTCAAAATTCAACGTTTTGTCAACACATCCATCAACCCCGTCCTCCTCCCTACAATGAGTTTGTGGCTCTATGTCAACTGACTGACTCCTCTGCTTATTGTGGCCACAGGAGGGCGCTGTCACAAGAAAACTTACGGTCCATCTTCGCAGATAAATATCCAATTAGTTTGAGATTACACAGGTCACACGAGTTTTAAATCTCTGCAGCTTTATTGTAATACGACGTTTAAATGAAGGCGGCTGTGGCTCAGTAGGTAGAGCGGGTTGTCCACGAACCAGAGGGTTAGCAGTTCGATCCCCGGAATGTGCGACATGCCGAAGTGTCCTTGAGCAAGACACTGAACCCCCAGTTGCTCCCAGTGCATGGCGCTGGTGTGTGAATGTGTGTGTGCTTGTGTGAGCGAATGGGTAGATGTGTCTATGACTGTAAAGCGCTTTGAGTACCAATAGGTAGAAAAGCGCTATATAAAAGCAAGGCCATTTACCATACTGTATGTAGTGGTGCCCCAAACTAGACAAGATCTGAATCTGCAATATTCAGGAATATTGTAGTAATGAGTAATATGAACATTGCCTCTAGGTGTAATAGAAAAGAGGTCACTCATAGTGATAAACTCACTAAGAATTACCCCCTGACTCCACAGCTCCTCGTAGCTTTAAGGGGGGATTTAGTGTCTTTCAGCTGCCTGTTTTGGTTCCCTTTCATCAGCCTCATTTTCAAGCTCTTAAGACCAGCAACAGTAGACAGATACAATCAGCAACTCTCTGGTGAGCACAATAGCATTTTATCAGATAAAGATAGTAACATTACCTCAGGAGGAGGTGGAGACCAAAACAGAGGTCAAAGGAACGCGAATAATTTTCATTCGTCAGGCGACCGACAAATCCACAAATATTTATCAACCATTTATAGTCTTTCATTGAATTGTTCTGGTTCTCCAGGCCATATTATTAGTGATTTGTTTGGTCAAAAGACTTATGTACTGAATTTCAAGCTGTAAATTGGTAATTCTTTAGAACTGACTAATTATGACAACCTTTCCCCGTTAGGTAGCAGGAAAAAAAATTACTTGATCCTTTAGAAATCCATTTAAAATGGCAAAAGGGTACAGGCCACAACACCTCAGTATTATTGGTTTTATTTTTAATTAAAATTATAGAAAAAAATCATTTTAGAAATGTGTAGAGCAGGAAAACAACATGAAGAAATATAAAAATAATGTTGGTTATTTATGATTTGCCCTTTAAAGGGGAACTACCGTTTTTTACAACCTGGACCTTATTTCTGGCATAAAATACAGTCGTTTACTGAACCATATATAACTTTGGTGTCATTTGGAGTCGTTTGGAAGATACTTAGATCCTGCGGAGCGCCGCGTACATCCATATAGTGGGAGTGACTGGGGCACCGAAACGCAGCCTCTAAATAACGCATTATCTGCTGCGAAATACTTTCACCAATATTTTGTTATGATACGCTAGTGCTATTCCCTGTTGAGGCCAGAGTTAGAAATGAATGAGTTTCGGGGCGGGTAATGCGTTATTTAGAGGCTGCGTTTCGGTGCCCCAGTCACTCCCACTATATGGATATACGCGGCGCTCTGCTGGATCTAAACATCGTCCGAACGACTCCAAATGACACCAAAGTTATATGGGCGAGTAAACGATTGTATTTTATGCCAGAAATAAGGTCCAGGTTGTAAAAAACGGTAATTCCCCTTTAACAATGACTGTGCATCTCACATGGTTGCAAGAGCCCGTTTATAAATGTATAAATGTGTTCATGTGAATTTCAAAGTTCACTAATGGAGTTCTTGTTTCCCCAAATGAGTCAAATTAAGGACGGCCAATCGATCCGCAGATCCAGAGGTCGATGCGACCTAACTGAGGCAGGCATGAAAGAGCTTTTGAAGCGTTTGACCCTCACCCGACATCCTTCCCCACCAGCAGATCTGAGAATAACAAGCATTCATTACACAGGCAGTCACACACTCAGCAACGCACACCTTCATGCCCTCGCTCTCTCATACACACACAGAGCCACACACCCGTTTGTTCTAATGTTTCTTCTTTCCCTTTCATACATTTTTAATGTACATACTCAACATTTTATCCCCGTCTGCTCATGTGCATGTCATTTGAGTGAGGGGGCTTAAATGTGTGTGGGTGCTAAATGTGAATATATAATAGACAATACACTGCATTCCATTTATTCAGTCTTTGAAGCCAGTAATTGGCACAGCCTCATTGTGACGGTGTGTAGATGCATGTACGTGCTGCCACTGGGGGTGTGTGTGTCTTGTACGTGTGTGTATTAGTACTTAATATCTACTTTGATCCATCTAAAAGCATGTTTGAAGCCGTGATTGAGATTTGAAGCAAGCAACAGATTGTCATGCTGGTAAAGGGAGAGCAGAGGAGCCAAACAATGCAGAGGGAAGGGAGGATGTTAGGAGACGAGAAAGGAAAGGAAACGGAGGATACGCGTGAGGAAAAATAACACACAATGACATGGAAAGCAAAATTAAAGAGGAAAGCAGATGATAAGGAAAAAGAGTAATGACAGACCGATACAGAGGAGGAAATGAGAAAACTGTCAGTGGGCCCTTTAGGCTGTAGAGACCAGAGAGGTACCGTGAAGTATCAGCAGACAGATGAATGGTGAAGCGTGTATGAATGTTTCATTCTATCCCTAGATTAGGCCTGCATGAGAATATTAACTTAATGAACGTGGCTTTGGGGGTGAAGGTTAATAACTACACTGCCTTAACAAAGGCACGATCGGGGAAATTAGCACAAACGTATTAGCCAACATTAAAATAATAGACTTAATTTGGGACATCGACCTACTTACTTAGTCAGTGTTATTAAGATGGGTCTTCAATATTGATATAAAAGGGGTGAAGAGACAAATATCAGTGCTGCTTGATAAATGAAAACCTTGGACCACTATATATGAACTGCAGGAGTGATCTGATAAAGAAACAAGCAAACTGTGAAACAACTATTATTCTGAAGCCTTTTCCATTTGTAAGGTGCAAAGTAGGAAAACTAGAAAGGTTTTATCCGAGTTGACTAAGGTGGCGCTAAACCTAAAAATGTCCAAAGGGGTGGATGCAAGGTAACCGCTAACATGCCTGCTAGTCAAACTAGCCTTTGGTCACAATAGTTTTAGCTATAGCTTCCTCTTACCGTAGGCCATTAGTTTACATTGTACCATTAGCACCATCAGGACAGCTCTCTATTGGTCAGTCTATGCCAATGTGTGAGTCATTTTAATGGGAATTTAAAACCCTGGTCTGACAAGGCCTTAAATATAGACTACACTACACTGCAGAGGTGCACAGCTAAAACAACATTACACATTATGACCTCCCTAAAAGGAAGTTACTACTAGTAATGTCTGCTTTACGTCAAATTTAAGCTCTTTTAGAGTACTGCTGGACATAGAAGCAGTAACTTATGCATGCACGTAGCCTACGCCGGTGCAAGCCATTTATATTCGTGCGCTCGTCAGTCTGGCTCGCTCTGTAACAACGCCACCCAAACGCTAATCGGCCCTGTCTCTTTTTTGCCAGTCGTGTTAATTTTTGTTTCTACTTCCTGTTTCACTTTCCGCTTCTTGCCACTTCCTTCCCCAGAAGGTGAGGAGGTGACTTTACGTCCGAGCGGCCACAACAGTTGAAAGTTCAAAAAAAAATTTACCCTCCTACACACCATCAACTCATGCAAACCTCACAGTAACACAAGCTACGACATAGGCTCCACATATAGATCCCTTGTGCGAGTATAAACAAAGCTTTGGTCATAGGTAGGTTTACCCACTAAACTTTGAGATTTAATATATCAAAAAGGACAAATAATGTCACAAATCAAATTAAATCAAATGTGATACTTGGAAAAACTGACAACATACTGGTAAGATGTTGTTTCAGGCCTTTATCTGCTCTATAATATAAAACCCTTTGTAATTTGGATGAGATATAGGATCTAAAATCACATCCCGCATAAGCTATTACGATATCATTATTATATTACTAAATCATGGCACAAAGGCATGATACTTAATTCTGACTGGGTGTCTAACAATTTTACAGAAAGGGCTCAACCACCATTCTGAAGTAATTTCATTCGATCGTGATCTCATATGTGGATCTGAGTGTACTCCTCACGTATGCACACGGCAGCATAAAATAAATGTAACAGGTGTTTTGTGATTCCTAAAGGGCTACAAACTAAACAGAAAAACGCAATAGCCTCCGTGCAGCTGTGGACGGCATGCTGTGAGACTCTAAGCCTTCATCTAACTGGCCCTGGCAGTTTCACGGAATCCGAGCTCTGGCTTTAGATAATCCGCATAATGTAATGTATGCAATCTCATAATGCATATTACACGTATAGTGTTACGCAACCCACAATCAGCATTAATCTTCCGCTGCCTTTCTATGGACAGGAAATCATGGATGTGTTTTGCTCGCAGTCACAAACTCGTGAGCGCACACTCTGCTTTCCCCAAGCGCGAGTCATATTGCAGATGTTCATATCCAGTGTCTGCCAGCCAGCCTCCGTTTGTTTTTGTTGTTTTTTGTTTTTTTTTGTCTGTGTGTGTGTGTGTGTGTGTGTGTGTGTGTGTGTATGATGTTGAGGGGTACTGGCAGCACGGTGCTCAGACTTCCGTCCCTTCCTAATGTCACACACAGAGAAGATAGCAAAAAGCCTGAGGGAGCTAGCTAGCTAAAAAAACACACACACACTTATCATGCATAAATAAACTAATATGCGCATGAGAGTGAACATTTAAATTTGCATACTCGCAACAATGCACCGTGCCTCCACGCAGGCGTTTCCATAGTGTTACTCGACTCATATGGATTTCTCTATGCTACAGTGACTCACGCACACAACACATTCTGTGCAGGGTGCTCAATTAAGTGTTATTTTTCTGCTGTGTTGGTCCTGATGACGCACACACACATGCACTCACATGTGCACAACATGTGAGCGCACAACAAGTGTGTCACACCTATGCATAGAAGTCCTCAGTCTGCAGAAACTCACCCTGGATGCCTTTACACCTCCGGCTTGCAAAGCTTCTCTCCATTCTTATGTCACAACTATTTGGAGTAGCGGAGGCATTTAGTCCAAGTGACGTCCAAATCTATCTACCAACCATAAAAGAAATCAAGATTTGAGCGGGCTGGCTATCGCTTTATAAATATATCTCCATGAACTGGGGATTTAGTCAAGTTGACTTGTTTAGGAATCTGCAAGCTCTTGGTAAATGCAAGTGACAGCAACAGTAAGGATGAGGAAAGGGGTTGTTGCCGTGGGTGTACGGACAAAATGTTCCTCTTGCTATTGCAAGGACAGCGGT
The DNA here is from genome assembly GCF_963514085.1 of Chelon labrosus. Classification (NCBI taxonomy): domain Eukaryota; kingdom Metazoa; phylum Chordata; class Actinopteri; order Mugiliformes; family Mugilidae; genus Chelon; species Chelon labrosus. The sequence goes on from NC_140337.1 coordinate 16,629,814, forward strand.
GGAAAGACTACTGGGATCCTATGATGTACAACTATGTGAAATAGTCTAAGGTCTGCATTATAACATTACAGCCGAAAAATATACTCTACAAGTACAAAGTGAAAGCACTTATTCTGCTGTAGAATCTCCTTTGACAGTGAGAGGGATGCAATCCAGAGGTACCGTTTTATCACTGTCGCTGGTCAAGGTAGTGCTGCTTTTTACTGAAGGTGATAATTCAGTAGTCCCATAGTTCATAACCTTTGAATGGCTCAGGCCCCTCAAAAAGGTCATGAGCAAATTAACCCTTTATGGGGAGAGTAACCATATATGGTAACTCCAGCTTACATTTTAAATTGCGTCCCGGTGCCTCTCAGTGAGGTCTAGAAGCATGTGGTTTTCACTCAGCCAATCAGGGAAGATCAAGGCAACATTCTCAGGTCCAATCAGGGTCAAATGTGGTCTGCAAGGTCCACCTCTGCGTGAACGCTGAGCGTAACAGATTTATTATGTACAATGAAGAAGTGGCCTAATGTTCTCTAATGTGATAATGTGTATGTTGACAAGTGCCTGAATCAGCACTTATGTTCTAATGGTCTAAATACATGTTTACATATGTTTACCATTTAAAGGTAAGGAACCATATATGGTCATTGACATTCATTTTCTACAATTTAAAATTTTGAAAAATATCACAAACATCTTCACATCACAAAAGTCTTCTTACTCCCTACAATAACACTCTATTTAGATCCAGCGGAGCACCGCGTATATCCATATAGTGGGAGTGACTGGGGCACCGAAACGCAGCCTCTAAATAATTATTATCATAGCATTATCTGCTGCGAAACTCTGTTTCCTGTTGAGTCCGGAGTTAGAAATGAACGATTTTCGCAGCAGATAATGTGTTATTTAGAGGCTGCGTTTCGGTGCCCCAGTCACTCCCACTATATGGATATACGCGGTGCTCCGCTGGATCTAAATATTGTCCGAACAACTCCAAATGACACCAAAGTTATATGGGTGAGTAAACGAGTATTTCAATGAGTGCCATATAAAGTGCTAACAGGGCTAAAAAATAAAGGTCTCCCACACAAATATGCATTAAACTTTGGGTTTTCACGTTTTTTCTTTTGTGTGGTAAGTGTAGAGGACAAATATCTCTTTGGTGAAACTTAAAGAAATTCACAATAGACATCGGAAATGTGAAGCACTAGCTACTTTCCTGTAAGGGGCCACAAAACAAAAAGTGTTACTAGTCAAGTGTCTATCATAGCAGCTCATCACATGATTGCTACATAAAATCTCCATTTGTTTAGCGTTATGAATCCTTTGAAATGCAAGTATGAACTGCCATAAAGTGCAAATGCTCAAGTGTAGTATTTGCGTAGATGTGATTTCCTATCACTAGGCAAAGGTTAAGATGTGTGAGGATGTTACACCATCTCATACCGAGTCTCCTTTCTTTTACCACTTCCTATTTCCTATGCATCTAATTTTTCCTCCACGACCTCATCACTACTTACTTCCAGCTAAGAAACAAGTGCATTTTACAAGTCTTTTTGGCACCACCCTCGGCTATGTTCATAAAGAGCTGGCGCGGAGTCTGTCCCCCCTTTCTTCAATTTCAAACGTAAATACCCCGGCGGTGATGAGAAATTACTGCTTCTACAAATGAATGCCAAAAAGAGGTGTGCCGTGCTCTGTGTGTGTGTGTGTGTGTGTGTGTGTGTGTGTGTGTGTGTGTGTGTGTGTGTGTGTGTGTGTGTGTGTGTGTGTGTGTGGGGCCGAGAGCGATGCCAAGGAGCAGTACAGTTTGATAACAGAGCAGATGGATAACACGACTGCGCTTGATTTGTTTGTGTTCAGGAAATGAGAGCAACAGAGCTGTGGTAAAACTAATGAAGTTAAATGGAAGTGAGTGTTTCATTAGCTCAGTGCTTTCCCGCATGATAACCCCCCCACGTTGCCCTTTCCTGACTTTACAGGAGCGACACAGATGGGCAGTGAAAACGCACCATCCCTGAAATGTATTTCGCTTTAAAGGAGGCCATTATTTTCAGCAAAGAAAAAAACAAAACAGTGTTATTGTTAGATTCACGCTGACACTTATGCCCTTTTGAAATCGTTCGCGCCGAGGTCTGAGGCGCTCGGAAAGGACGCAAAACTTTAAAATGAAAAGTTTCCCAGTGAAAGAGAGGACAAAGAAATTGCACTTTAGTGTTGTGTTTGAAAAGGAGACAGGAAATAATAATAATACAGAGAGATGAAGCAATAGCATGGCAACAAAGTGGATTATGGGTATTTAGGAGCACCTGTTGCCCACTCCTGCTTCATTTAATTTTTATTTTATCGTCCTACCGTCCATCTCTTCTTTGCTTTAGATCCTCATCCCTTCCTTAATCCAATCAGATAATCACAGACATGGCAATTTTCACACACACACACACACACACACACACATATACATAACAACCACCTGCTCCAATAACACTTGCTAGATTTCACAATCACACATGCATGCACTCGGAAACACACCGTCTTACACACACATTGCATGCCACGCCACCCTGCATGCATGCAACATGGCTGCACAGCTTGTATGTGTGGACTCTTATCAGATTATATAAGCCAGGTTTGGGTTTAGGCTGCTGTCACAGATTACACACAAATGAATAGAAGAAAAGGATGGGGAAGGGGGGAAAGAAAAATGGGTCAGAAAAGACAAAATGGACAGGCATGTTTGCAAATATAACGTAAGAGAATGTGTTACAGGGCAGGACGGGTTGAAAATAACTACAGATTCAATGGGATGTTGAGCTGAGCATGAAAACACAGTAATAAGGACATATGGGAGGGATTGGGTAAATTGGAAAGAAGAGAGAGGTGAGGTGGAGGGGATAAAGGTGCTAAACAACCCAGGGGTGGAGTGACAGACAGAATGAAGAGAGGGCATGTTGAGGTAAGGAGGCCAAGACGAATAATGGGGCAAGCTGGGAAACAGAGGTGTGAGAGAGGAGAAGACTGAGAGACAGAAGGGGGAGAGGGGAAGTGGGATTAGGGGATGTAGGAGGATAACAAGAGACAGATAGGACTGAACCTGACGAGTGATATGACGAGAGAGAAGAGGCAATCAGGGAGAAATGTGCGAACTGTAGATGAGAAAAGATGAGGATGGAAATGAAAGTAACAGCAAAACAAGAATAAGAAGCAAGAGAGATTGGAAAAAAAAATCCTTCTTCAGCTGTGATAATAAATCCTACAGAGGCACTGGAAGTCTCATTATTTCTGTCTATAGGTTTTACATCAAAGTCTACATTATTGGGGTTGAAGGTTATCTGTGATTGTAGAATTATTACTTTCTGGGAATAGATCACTCTTGCCCCCACTGTAAAATCCTGATCAATATTTTTATATTAACAATGCGTCACATTACTGTGTCTGAGTGAAAGCTGTTGCTAGTAGTGACAAAGTCAGAGAGCTTTATCACCTACCTCAGCCGTTAATAGCTCAGTGTTTGGGTTTTGCGTACCGTAACTTTAATGTTTTCAATTAAAAATGTCACATAAACCCACTGTAGACCATTTCACCGAAAAGTCTGCGAGCAAACAGAGAATATAGGGGAACATTTAACAGCTAAAGATGCACTCATTTCCTTCAAGAAGTGGTGGAGAAAGGATTTATACGCATTCAGAGAAAGAAGAGTTATTCTAAATAAATGCTACTGGGTTTCCCATACAGTGCTAACACTATGGCGGACCATTTACTCCGCCATGGTCTCATAAAGACTCCAGACGTAGCATGAACTAGCTTAACTTTACAAGCGCTAGCTAGCAAAGTTAGATTGAAAGTCAACTGTTTACTACAAAGTCGTTTTGTTCGCTGATACTCTATTTAATCTTACATACATTTGTCCATAGAATACCACGTCTGAATGACATAATGTTTAGTATTCGTGTACACGTGAACTACACAGGCTGCTGCTGTCTGTCGCTAAATCAAATGTCAGAGTTATTATGGTAATTTAAAGACGGCTGATACAAAACGCATGATCTTATTTTATGTGCAGGCATTTCATATAATGTATAAATAGTTTTTAACAGTTGCGATACCGTCACAATTAGGGGCCAGGCTCTCGTGAAATTCAACACTAATGCTAACATTGTTGTTTTTTGATAGTTAGCAAAACAAAAGTTTCCTTATATGTTAGTCACTCTCAAAATGGCTTAAAAAATAGTATTAGTTATATTATGTTATACTGTATGCTAATATTATTAGCTTTCTACAAGGTGGATTAAAACAAAATACTGGTGTTCTGGGTTTAGCCATCTTATCTGTTTTAACATGTTTAGTATGTGAACATGGTACCATGGGGCACAACAACATTGTGAAGTCAGGGGTCGTCATGCATTGATGCTCCATACTCACACTGATCACATTTAGATATTTCAGTTATTTCTAAATAAGATGTGTTGCCACACTGCTGCCAATTTAGCATGTAATGTTTATCCAGTTTTTCAGTAGCACACAGTTAGCTGGTGTGCTAATTAAATCATTGTAAAAGCTTGCTTTGATTTGGCAGAGTCATTATTTTGAAGGCTACAAGACATCTGATGCTATTTCTTCCTTTTCTTAATTTCCCAAAGTGTTGCTGATATATTTTTGAAACATATTTCGAAATACTGAGTTTGCGTTACGAGCTACACGTTGCAGGAAGTGGGGTCTTCGCCCACTATATGCTGCAACGCAAATTTAAAAACATTACAAATACTAGAAATTCTGGGTTATGTTTTTCGCAGTAACAGAGAGTTTTTCCTGGGAAATACCAGAATTACTTAATTGTTACATTCCACAGAGTGCAGTTTATTTTAATGCCAATCCAAACAGAATGAGAGGACAGACGGGAGCAGAAAATAGGGAGGCCCGAAAGCGAATGAGACAGGAGACGTGGAGCAAATTAAAGACTCAAAGAAACAGGGTGGAGAGAGAAAGCAAGAAGAAATAACAGGGCACAAGGGAGGGTAAGACCTAAAGGGACTCAAGGCACAGGGAGCAGAAAACCACCAGAAAATAAATCTGTGCTGGTGGAACAAGTGCTGCATCTGTTCGACAACCAGTAGCCACTCCGAAAAAGCAAAATCAAGGAGTGTGCAAACCTCTTCAAAGACATCACGCTGCTTTCTTTAACTGTCCACTTCACATGGAGCCTGTTCAAGGCGACTCGTAAAAGCTTTAACCCTTTCCACCTGAGCCATAACAGTTTCAAGGAAGGTCACATAGAGTGGCACCAAAACACTCGTACGTCTAAAACCTAAATCTCTATTGCATCTGACTTGATAGAGATGCAGATCGGGCTTTTTAGGATAGGTTTAACAGCATTAGTGTCTATGCACTCATTATTATAAGGCTGTTATAAAGTTTTGGGAGCAAAGAGACTTCTCGCCTGCTTGTCTATAGAGTCCAGTATTGTTAATTTTGGCCTTGCGGTCATGGGGCTGCAACCAATTAAATTTAGGATTGTTTTTTTTTTCAGGCACAGATTCAAAAACCTGGCCTAGGCCGGCCTGAAGGGATTTTAAAGGTCAATGCATTCTTCAACCGTGCCCATTTTCACAGTTGGCTGGACAAGTCAGTGATTGTCCATTTCACATCTTGCTTCCCATTCATGATTTCTAAAGAACAGATTGCAGTGAATCTGGCCTCGGAGAAAGGCGAGAAAGGGACAGAAGCAGGCTTGTTTTTCTCCTCCTCCTCCTCCTCTGTCTCTCCTTCAATCAGAAATCATAACCACCTCAGACACTTTTTTTCCCCCACTTAGCGCGGTTTCATACTGTCAACCATCAAGCCATGCCTGAAATGTAATTTAAAGCAACAATAAAATTGCCGACAACAATAATAACATCTCCGGGACAGTCTGCCCCGTGAATCATCGCACACATCCGACACACAGACCAAGACACAGACAGAGACAGACACAGAGAAAGACAGGTTCACAGACAGGGTTACTATCTCTCACACACACACACTGCCGACCGTCCAAGCGTGTGTGTCATATTCTGAGGTTACTCATAAAACAAATGGCTCTCCTCCACCTTAGTGTTTTCTATTCTTAGCAGCAGCAGCGGGGCGAGCCTCTCTGCATATCAATGCCCAGCTCATCTTTAAACATCATCGGGTGGGACGACAGTGATGACGGTGCCATCAAGCGTGTCTGCCTGCGAATTCATTTTTGTGGGTCTTCGGGTATTCTTTGTCAACTTTTGTCAGTGTGAATCCGAGCGTGTGCACATTTTTGGATTTTACTCAGAACGCCTGCCGCTGCGTGCCGGACGACGCTTGTGTTTTTTTACTGTACACGCAGAGCCAGGGATTCAAGGACACAGAGAAGACTGAGTGTAGCAGCCGTCATGTGAAATCGTAGCTAATCTGTCAAGATCAATGAGATAACCTGGTCAAGGGGCAGGAGGACATATGTGATTAATTCTGCACAGGAATCATTTGCCGGCAGCCATGCATGACTGGGAACTCAAATGTCAGATGAACCAGTCGTCACTGTTAAATATTAAAATAAACACATTTGGAATCGAGATGGAAGAAATGCAAATTCATGAGCAATGAAGCACAGACGGTTCAGAAAATGCAGGGGTTGGTTGCCAAACCATTACTTGCACTGGTGGCTAATATTAGCAAATTTGAAAAGCAGATATTTTAGACAGATTTATACTTTATTCTCATATTTACCCTATTAAACTGACGTCATGACTCTTGTAGGCTAGTGTTACCATAACTGTTTAAGCATCAACCCTCGTCTGGTTACTATGGATGTGACAGGGTTTGCACCCCTGAATGCAGCACAAAGTTGACTTGTGTAAAACATTTTTGACTTTATGATATTTACTCACTTTGCCCTACTACCTACTGTATATCCAATATTTTGCTGCACATGTCTACTTAAGAAAATCCCAATAAACCCATGCAGGTCTTGCTCTTGCATTGCACTGTACCAGATGCCAATCCTGCATCTAGACTGACACAGAATCTACATTTGGTGCAAAATCAGGCTTAAAACTATACTGTATCATCAACATTTGCCACTTACCTGTGGGGCTAACACACAGAGAGGTAATACTTGAGTTTTTTGTCATGTCACGCTCTCTCAGGACCACCCAAGAAAGTGTCGGTGCTAATTAAATATGTCTGTAATAGATGTGTGGATGTGGGTTCAAGCTACAAATATAGAAATTTTTGCTGAGATGAGCTTTATACCGCAAGATCCTACTATACTGTACTGCTTGGAGTCCGATCGAGCTGCCAGATTTGTCCAGTGTGACGACTAAGCAAACTGCTGCATGCTACATCCACTGCTTCAGGCCATCGACACCTCAGTTTATCATAAGCCACTTTCCCTCTGAAGGACTGAGAGGGGTACACAAGTGCGAGGGCCAAATCAGTCTGCCGTGCAAGTGAGATCACTGTTGGGACATCTGATACTGCTGTCCAACGTGGAAATCGCACCGTTTGGCAATAAAGGTGTCAAAGGAATCCGTGAAGTGATGCTTTGGGAGCAATCAGAAGCCGAGTGGAATGAACGATGTGAGAGGTCCGGCCAACCCGTTTGGCCCCCGTGAGGAAACTCAAGATGACGTGAGGTCGGCACTACTCATCTTTATAGGGTTTTTAAACTCGATACCAGAATACGGTATATCTGAACCCTTCCAGTCCTTTGTGTGATTATTACACAGAGGACTGAGGCTCTCTATTTAGATTGATTCAATACTTTATAGTGGTGAAATGGATTTTAAAATTGTCTGTGGTTTGGTCACAGTATAACACATTACTATGGGTGTCCTAGTAAATCCAGCTTTAGATCAGGCTGTAATTTAACAAATAACTGCCTTGAGTGTTAAGTTTTGGGTATAATAGTCCTCACTCACAGGAGGATTTGATGTGCCACTGTGTAATATGACGTTTGCACAGTGCTGGTGGGTATTGGGCACTTTCCATGGAAGTCAAACATGGTACAAAAATGAAACAGGAAAGTCCGATGACTTTTTGTCGCGGCCAGAGAAAAGATGATCATCACAATATATCACTGTCCTCACACTCCATTGTTACGGTGGCTTAATTAATAAACCTGTAGCCGGGAAGGCCGTTGCCTCAAACCTCCGGGGCGACTCACCGTTAGGTCGCAGTAAGATTAAAATGCCTCCTGAAATTATACCGACTCAAACAGCAGTCGAAACAAATGATGGAGACAGAGTGGACTTTTAAAAAACGCTCTCTGAGCACGAGATGAACTAGAATAAAAGATTGTTGGTCAGTCGGCCAGAAAGCTCAGGATGTGAGCTGAAAGTTTAATGATTAATGGTGGAAATGCAGGGGAGAAAAAAAAAAAAAAGGTGGATGTCCTATATTGCTGCACATATCAAGCAAGTATAGCCTCAAATTGGAATATTAAATTATTAAATAAGTAATTACTATTGTTGGATAAAAATGAACCAATAATCAAATTTTTAATGAATTATTAAACCATAAGTCATTATTCTTTGCATAAATTCTTTATTTATTACTAATTGGAGTGAATCTTTCTATCATTATAGATTTTGTCTTAACAACATCTTTATTTTGTGGCATGTTTTATTTCCCAATGTCATTTTTCAAGGTGGGACTTTATGTTAGCGCCTTCTAACCTTCAACCAATCACATGCTAACCGCCGCTTAAGCTAACAGATGAAACTATGGTGAAGCTGAGGTCAAGTTAGCCTGTTAGCGAGAGCAACAACAACTCTAAACCACCCCGCTAAAGGATGATGCTGTAAATAAATTAAAATGCTGTGATTTATTAATCTTTGTTTAACACGGATGCACATGCTAACTACCCAGCTAATTAGCTTGGCTAGCTTAAATGCTTAGACTGAGCATGAAGGTGAAGAACATGTGCTAACAGGGCTAGTTAGCGCCTGTTGGCTAGCACAATCAGTGTTGTCACAGATAGCAGCTGCTGTCATCTAGCTAGCAGGCTGATCTGCCCCAGCACCATTTTGATTTTAAAAAAATATTCTTCAGAGGAAAACAAACAGCTCGCAGGAGCTTGCTAACAACACCGATGGAAGAGATGCTGACTGATTATCAAAGCGCAGAAAGTTACAACAGCTTTTTGAAGATTGATCATTTCAACTATGTCACAATTTAATGGATAATTTATTTATTTGTCAAAGTTAATTGAGGGGGAAAAAAAGTCAATTTATGCTTTAGGGTCTCACACCGGCAGTGGTCAATATCGGAAATTACCACTTTCAGAATCAGAAGGATTATTGCCATTAGAGACTGTTTTAGCCCTGGAGGCCACAAAAAATAATTGGTTTGTAATTTCCCTGTGAGATTTTATGGAGTTACCATTAATTATGCTTTAGATCAGGACCACTCAGCAGTAGGGAATAATATTTACTTTCCATAACCTAATGCAACCGCTTAAATAACGTCTTCTTAAAGTAGCCTGGGCATCAGAGATATGTCACTGTACGACTGCGCCTTCCTGTATAGATGGTCCTTAAGAGGTACATCACTGAAAACAATTTTTTTGACCGTTAGCCACACACACCAAATGTCATTTCTCCTCTGGCTCCCTTTGTAGAAGCCCCTGTTCCTGTCTACTTGAGTGGTTCCTCTTTTTCTTTTTCTATTTCCCTTGATTGTCAACTACATCATGTTTTTTTCTGCCACACCATTCACAACACAAGCCATATGTTCAGGACTAACAACACTGCACTGGTACTGCTAACAGCGTATAGCACACAGACAGGAGATAACAGGATGATGACCACAGGGACTTTCCTGTCCCTTTCCGCTACTGGACAGATGCAGCATGCTGAAAGTTGTGGATTCCCTTGGTTCAGTACATAGTAACAAGACAAGGAACCAGAGTCCAGGGCCAGTGATACACATAACATAATCAGATTAACATGGACAAGAATAGAGGCCGAGATGTGGGTTACGGCCTTCTGCAGTGAGGTGGTGAGTGTGTTGTTTAAGTCATTAACAGATTAGGTGAGTGTACAGTCAAAGGAAACGAAGACACAAAATGAGAGAGACAGTCTCGGATATTTTAGGAATCAGTACTTACACACAAACAGAGACTTGTATGGAGGCTGCATGCATTATGACTGGCACATTAACCTGGAAGGCAAACTATAAAACCAGTATTTTCAATATTGACATTTCTATGATTAAACTGCTCACAGAATGGTGAATAAATGCACGTGTTTTTCTTTCCAAAGCGGCCTCTCCCGAGCCGTCCAAAACTGCTGCAGCATTCAAGTTAGCTGAGAACACAGAAGTGAAGAAAAAGAGACTTGTCGCTAATGGAAACCCCAACTTTCCAAGAAAGTGTCCTTTAATCTTTCCATAATCTTTAAAATCATTTAAGCTCCCAAAACAGCTTTTTTCATGGCTGAATTGTCCTTAAACTGCTCTATCTCCACCTTGCAGACGTGGCCCACATTGGCTCTTGAGGTCAGTAAAACACAATTTGATCGCAACAGCCAGTTAGACACCATCAAAGCTGCTTGACTCAAAGACATTTTGTTGCTGAAGCATGCTAAAAAAGAAAAATGTCTTGAGATATGCAAATGAATTTATAGCCTACATTTTCTTAGACAGCTTGGCTACTTGAATTATTGAGAGGGTGACATATCTTTAGGTTAATTATTTAAAGTCCTCCCACCATCATCATCATCATCATCATCAATTTTACTGGCATCATATCCACTGATGTCACCACCAGCTGTTAACATAAAACATCATCCGTTAGCTTCATAACAACAATTACAGAATAATTTTATACTATGTCTGAGAGAAATGTTTTTATTCTCAATGGCAACTCCACATTTCCAAACTCGCTCATTAGCTTGCCAAACTGTTATCAACCTTGGTGGGCTCCAGATGCCAACAGTTGCCTAGCAGCGTTGCCCTTACAATCGATGTTGCCACGTGAATGCCACGAATTTTTGTGCAAAGAACTGTCCGTGGTAATCACAAGCTCACAAAGGCATCATATTTTCACCAGATTTCATCCTCACCTTCAATATTACAGAAACTCCTGCCTGCCTCATGTTCATCATGATCACAACACCTTCGCCACCACTAGGACCACCACTCCAAACAAACAAATCTTGCCTGTACAGTATGTCTCAGCAATAATACTACCATCATCATCCTCATCACCACCAAAAATAAACATTTAAATATAAATTATCTCTACCTCCTGTGGCTGTAATCTGCATGAAACTTATTCATTTCATACTATTGTGTAATAATTTTGGTCAGTTATCGTCTTCATTAATCCACTGTTATTTCCTTCAACAAAATGAGACTGAGTTCTCCACTTGTATATTTTTATTCAGTGCCTATAAGCCCTAGTGCTTGGCTGCAACTCCCTCGTTTACCCGCCGCTGTCATGCACCCTGACCCGATGGTGCGCAGTCCCTCCAGACTCTGGTGTGTTCTCTGTGCCTAATAACCCTAATCTCATTCTCCCTGAACGGCCACCGGCTCCCCAGTCTGCGCAGTCCCCCAACCCTGCTCGGCAGGGTTATACCCCTGTAGGTTTGGGGAAATGTCACTCACCGTGGTCCACCGAGGCTCTCTCTCCCTCTTGTCTCTCTCTTTCTCAGCCTCTCTCTCTCTCCTCGCCCTGCTCAGAGGGCGCCGGCCAGGGCTCCCGGTTTACGCACGTACGCCGTTTCTCCGTGTAGAGGAGACTGCGCGCCTTCTAAACGCTTAATTGGAGCGCTAATGAAGGCGTCTCCCGGACAGGGCAGGGCTCTGCGGTGTCGCACGCACCTGAGAGAGAGAGAGAGAGACCCCCGACCACTGAAAGCACGCCGGTGTCCTGTAAATTCCTCCGCTGTCTCTCTTCCAGCTTCTGTCCTCTCCTGGTCACCCTCAGCCTTATCTCACCCTATAGTGTTTTGCTCTTCATTTACGCACGCATGCACCGACCTATTCAGTGACTACCAGAGTAACTGCATCTCGCATATACCTGTACACTTCTCTCACACACACCGATTATTTCCCGTCACACACGCGGCTCAGATTTCAGCAATAAGAGAAAACGAGCAATTGCAATTAAATGGATATAAATCTTTAGTGATAAACACGTACTTGGTGTTGTCTCACCGGTTCGGCACTCTGGAAAAAGCTCAGGTCGGGATCCGTTCATTGGTTCACTGACTCGTCCCTCTGTCTGTTCATCCTTCCCTCCGTTCCTTCGCTCATTCAGCAGCGGAATAAACGTCTCTCCTCCTCTGAAGCGGCGGCGACAGAGCACGCGCAATTCACCCGCTGGCTCACTTGCGCGCTCATGCGCCCTCGCTCTCTCAATCTCTCTCTCTCTCTCTCTCACTCTCTCTCTCTCTCTTGGAACATCTCCTTCCTCTTTCTCCTTACTTCTTATACAGAACAACAAGATAGAGTGAGGGGGGAGAGGACGATATGTGGAACCGAGAAAGACAAAAAAGAAAAGAAACTGAGCAGAGGAAGGATGAGCTGATGTGAGCAGGAGTGGAGGGATAAGACACAGAGCTAGACAGGGGCTATTACTGTGTGTGTGTGTTTGCGCCAACGTGCAAGTGTGAGTTGGGGCAGAGGATGAATGTGAACCAGAGGAGCATGCACTCCCAGCAGCATCACCTCTGCACCGATAAACACAGACTGGAGAGGAGAGGAGAGGAGAGGAGAGGAGAGGAGAGGAGAGGAGAGGAGGAGCAACAGAAATAGAAAGAAAATTGGTGAGCGGAGAAGCAGCGGAGATGAATGGAAGCAAAAGCAAAGTCTGTGCCTTTTTTTAGGTCCAAGGCTGCAACCAATAGTTATTTTGGTACATTATAGTAAATCATTTTCTCCTCACCTCAAATCCATATTGAGTCCAAAATAATAATAATATAAAATCAACATAGAAGAATTTAGCAAATTAAATGTTCTTGCCTAAAACACTTTGCAGAACTGGGATCAAAAAGTGGTGTCCAGAAACTCATCTGACTCATCTGTCGGTCAATAATTTTACAATGAATGCATGATTTTGTGAAACATTTGGCAACACTGTTTGATCAATGTAAAATCTCAGTAACTTAATCATCATTCATCCACTTTGTAACGTCTACACCATACAGTACAAGCATGTTTTATGGATTTAATGTGCTGATTGATAGGCGTTGTTCTATTTGCCTCCTGTGCATTCGGAGGAGGAAAAGAAGGATAGCTACAGCGAGATGGATGAGGGAAGTAAGGCAGGGAGAGTCCTGAGGAAGTGGACAAGGAGGGGAGATGTGTGGGAGGGAAAAGTGTGTGTGTGTGTGTGTGTGTGTGTGTGTATTGGTGTTGGGGGGGATGAAAGAGGGGAGCCGGTGTAAATAATGAGAGAAAGGAGAGGAGCAGTTTTACATTATCAGTCTTTTCGACACAGTTGATCAGAGTTCTGTCTCGGCGTGAAGCATGGCCTTTACACTGGAAGCTAATTCACACCCCGAGGGGACATTGAACACACTCACCAACGCCACACACTTACGACTGCAGCCCGACTCACATGTGTGCGCCCAGAGAACGCGCCTTCACAGTCACCCGTGTCCAAACGAATTCCAGCTAAATGCACAAAATACATGCACAAAATATGCAGAAAAAAGAACAGGATGCATACAGATGTCAACACATCCACAGAGGTGGCAAAAGTATTCACTTTCTGTACTTAAGTAAAAGTACAGATACTTGTGTAAAATAATACTCTGGTAAAAGTAAAAGTACTGATTCAACTGCTTTACTCAAGTAAAAGTAAGAAAGTACAGGCTCTGAAATGTACTTAAGTAAAAGTAAAACTGATTTTGCCATTAATGAAACAATTCATCTGTTGATAATTTTCTAGCAGAATAATCTAGACTAAACTGACCAGAGGTCCTGCATGAGCATCTAGATATTTTTTAATAATAAATTAAGTGTTATTGGGTTGTTGTTGTTTTTAAACCGAGAGCTAGCTAGCGTTAGCTTTGCTAACTTTGTAAATTGGCTTCCAAAAAATGCTCAAAAAGCTAATGATAGCAACAGAAACCACACCGTACCATACCTGAATTTGTTTTTGTTTGTTTTTTCAGATTAGACCAGTACTTCTCAAATAGTGGGGTCAGGGGGGGGCGTGAGCGGCAGCGGGGACTTTCAGTGTCTTTATTGATGCTTGAACGATTAACAAGCCTCCAGTTACTAGGTGGCAGAAGAGCTCAAACTAATCAACAGGCTGCCTGTTCAACCCAGTAGAAGAAGTACACAGGAACACCGGTGTATAGAGCTGATGGAGGGTATTGGAGGGTATTTTCCTTTATAACTGTAGGCATGTGCAAAGATCGCGATCTTTTCCTCTCTAGTCCGATGCTCTAGTCATGTCCAATCATGTCACATCAAATGTATGGAGTAGAAAGTACAGATATGTTTGTACAAATGTAGGGAGTAAAAGTAAATACTTATAAATACTCAAGTAAAGTACAGATACCTGAAAAATCTACTTAAGTACAGTAACTAAGTATTTGCACTTCACCCTCTGCCCCCACACACATATTTCTATTAAATCTGCAGAGGAGAGTAAAGCGTATTAATGAATAGAACTGAGGGTTGTGAATTGTGACTGTGAATGGCTGTGCATGTATTATTAAAGGGCTTTACTAATGAATAAGTGGGGACATATTCTGTCAGAATAATTAAAAAGGCAAAAAATATAATAAAATACCACATTCTCTTTCATGTCCTCTGTTTTTTTGTTAGTCCTTTTTTCTGTGTTTTTTAAGCTTTAGACCGAACAAACTGGGTCGGGTCCTAATGAAAAAGTAAATCTAACCAAACAGGCCATAAATGTAGAGTCTTTGTGAGATTGTCCTCTCAGTAACAATGGCGGCATCAGTATCTTCAGGAAGAGCACAAAAAAAAAAGACACATCCATGTGAAAGAGCCACTGCAGCACTCTAATGGGACTAATGGAGGAAATCAGTGGATGTTAGAATAGAGCAGCAAAGTCCACAGAGGAGGTTAGGGTGGATGGATAGCTCAACAAAACGTAAACAGTCAAGAAGCAGTCACCTAAAGTAGAACAGTCAGAAGTGAATTTAATAAAATAATAATATGCCACAAGATCCTTATTTAAAGGGGAACTACTGTTTTGTTTTTTTTACAACCTGGACCTTATTTCTGGCATAAAATACAATAATTTACTCACCCATATAACTTTTGTGTCATTTGTAGTCAATCAGGAGATATTTAGATCTGTGTACATCCATATAGTGGGAGTGACTGGGGCACCGAAACACAGCCTCTAAATAACACATTATCTGCCGGGAAACACGTTCATTTCACCAATATTTTGTTATCGTACGCTAGTGCTATTCCCCGTTGAGTCTGGAGTTACATCTGACCTGGATGATGTCATCTATGAGCGCCACGCGTACCTGTAATTTGCTACTGCTAGTGTTTTTGGCTGTGTTTCGGTGCCCCAGTCACTCCCACTATATGGATATACGCAGATGTAAATATCTGATTGACTACAAATGACACAAAAGTTATATGGGTGAGTAAACGATCACATTTTATGCCAGAAATAAGGTCCAGGTTGTAAAAAAACAGTAGTTCCCCTTTAAAAGCAAAAAATATGACTTAAATATCACATTTTCACTGTCAGTGCTTCAGATTCCATCTGCCACTAACTTCTACACAGATGACTGCATCTCTGCCACATGCCAGTCCTTGCTAACTTCCTAACTCTGCTGTCTCTCCTCATCTCTCAGCACAGCATCAACACAATCCAGATTCAGTGCCAGTTAACCCCTCCTCCGTGGCCTCGTAGTGTCTTTCTGCTACTGTATTGCCAAACAAGCCACATTATCTTCAGAGAAAGCTAACACTGTTTCTATGGCAATCACAGAATAAGCGGAGTGTTCTGTGTCGCTACCGAAATGTGGCTGTGAGAACGACGTTTGTGCCGCAGCGCAGAGGGGTCTTTGAATGCAGCAGTGTGGATGGTTTCAGGCTGGAGGATAATCGCTGCTTTTCATGAAGTACTACAATGAATCGTGAAACCTGTAGCACACGGATTACATGTCTGTTTGTCATATGCAAAAATGAGTCAGAAATATGTGAGACAGAAATAGTTTGGCTCTAATAAAAGTATTATAAAAGTATTATATGAGTGTGTTTGGGTACCTGTAGCCTATATTGCACACACTGATCAGGCATAACATTATGACCACCTTCCTAATATTGTGTAGGTCTCCCTTGTGCCTCCAAAACAGTTGTGACTCATCAGAGAATGGACATGGGCCTTCTGACGGTGTCCTGTTGTGTCTGGCAACAGGATATTGTTAGTGGGGGGCCTTTGGGTCCTGCGGGTTGAGGGAAGGGGCCTCTGTGGATCATCCCATAGATATTTGATCAGTTTGGGATCTAGTGAATTTGGAGGCCAGGTCAACACCTTGTGCTGTTTTTCATGTTTTTTTTTAGTTGTTCCTAAACAGTTTTTGTGTGTGTGCCTGTGTCAGGCTGCTGCCATCAAGGAGTGTCATTGCTATGGGGTGGGGGTGCCTGGTCTGGTCTCGGTGGGTGCTACATGTCTACATGAATGAATGCCAGGTCTAAAAGTTTCCCAGCAGAACACTGAATTGTCACAAGATGGTCAATGTTATTTACTTCTCCTGTCAGTGGTCATAATGTTATGCCTGATCGGCGTATAGAGAGTGTAGAATACATACATAAAGCATAACATCCACCTCATGTGATACAGTTCCTCTTGACCTCCAGGTCAGGTTTTTTTAAAGCACAGGGGGAAAAAATTTTCCTTTTTCTCCAATTTGCATGAATAAGTTATCAGGTTATTAATCTTTCTGGATCAATTCCTTTGTCTTGAGAAATAATGGCATTCACATGTGCAATACAGACATTACCTCAGGAACAGTGCATTTTAATTAGCCAAGGTCAGACTAATTGGTAGTTGATGCCTGTTAGCTGGTGCCAAGATGACAGAAGTCATCACTGTATTCACGCTGTATGAAGTTACCTCAGCCCAGTGGGAAAAAATGAAGCTTTCCTTTGGTACGAGGGCTGCGACACCTTCACTGCATTTCTGAGCAGATACTTCTACAACTATAGCTTTCATGCTGCCTTTGGAGTGACTCCCTGGATGAACAATACATGCTGTCGTGTGTTGCACAGACTTTGGCAGACAATCAGTTGGCACAGCTCAAAAGCCAAACTGAAATCTAGGCTAGTTCTTCTTCACACTGATTTGGCCCCTCTTGCTGTTCACTACAACCATTCCCTTTGTAGCGGATATAAGCTGCTCTACGCTGGTTGCATTAACCGCCAATGCAATGCACTTGCTACTGTGTTGTGTTCGGATATTTAACATGTGTTTCTCATTTTGCCTTTCTTTGTCCTATTGTGTGTATTTAATTACAGTCAGTTTGACACTTTTGTAGAGAAGCTTTTGTTTTCCTGTTGTGACTGGATAATGGAGGAAAGTAGCTATCTGAAGGTAACAAAATCTGCCCACATGCACCTTAAACATCCTGATAGTGTAGAAATACAATGCGGAAATTGCAGGTGCTATACAAATATACGTATCACATGGGCCTTGAACTGCTGCCAGCTCCGCCCATCCAGCGGCCATCCAACTTTTTTGTTGTCGTCGTTTTTAACTTCATTTACACGCAAGTTTGGTGCAGGCCTGAAACCAGGGGGTATACAGTGACATGTAAACTCAAACATATGCGATCATGAACATGTTAAAAAGGAGTAGGCCTGACCTAAAGTGGAGTCATGCACACTGATAATTATATGGAGAATATTGTTCAGAGATTAGTCAAAAACATGTCATACCGAAATAGTTGGGTTATGCAAAAAGTATATGTATGAGTGGGTGTGCACTGAGTGTGTGGGAACATATGCTTATGCACTGTATATACTTAAGCAGCAGAGTATATGCATGGTAGTATAGTTGCTGTTGACCTCAGGTTAAGTTCGTTTTAAAGCACATGAATAACTGTGTATTTATCTCCAGTTTACATGAATATATTCTAATGTTATCTCTGTTATTTATCAGCTTTATGGATTAATGCCTTCTGCTTAGAAATACCGACATGGCTGTGACGATATTTGAACTTTGGATGCTCCCTAGCTGATGTGATACTTCTCATTGAAGTGACCAGAACACTGCGGTTTTACCGCTCCCTCACTATAGTCCATAATCACAGCTCTTCTTTGGTTTGGGAGGAAAATATAAACAGCTGACTATTTCTACAGTGGACAGGAACTCCAAAATACTTTCAAAATCTTTGTTATTGAGGGACAAGCTAACAGAGATGGGAGTGGACTTACACTTCACCTCCTGGATAGAGGACTATCTTACTAGGAGACCTCAGTACGTCAGGTTGGTAAACTGCAGCACTGGAGCACCACAGGAGACTGTGCTATCCCCTGCCCTATTCACTCTTTACACCTCAGACTTCAATTACAACACAGAGTCATGTCATATGCAGAAGTTCTCAGATGACACTGCAGTTGTGGGGTCTATCAGGGATGGACAAGAGCAGGAGTACAAGAATCTAGTGAACAACATCTTGTGGTGCAGAGGGGACCTCCTTCAGATCAATACAGCTAAAACCAAGTAGACGGTAGTAGAATTCCAGAGGTCCAGGCCCTGCAGCCTGTAACCATCAATATGGAGTGTGTAGAAGTGGTTCAGACCTATAAGTAACTGGGTCTACATCTGGATCACAAACTGGACTGGTAGGCTAACATAGACTCAGTCGGAGCCATCTCTATTTCCTCAGGAGGCTAAGGTTAGTTAACATCTGCCGGAAGCTGCCGGACATATTCTACCAGACTATCGTTGCCAGTGTCCTCTTCTACTTTGTGGTGTGCTGGGGAGGCAGCACCAAGAAGAAGGACACCTCGACGCAGTGATACAGAAGGAGGGCTCTGTGGTAGGGGAAGAGCTGGAGTTCCTGACATCGTGGGCAGAGGCAAGGACCTTGAACAAACTCAGGTCCATCATGAACAATGTCCATCACCCTCTACATGACACCACAGTCAGGAAGAGAAGCTCGTTCAGTGACAGGCTGCTGTCTCTGTCCTGCTCCATGGACAGGTTGAGGAGGTCGTTTGTCCCTCGGGCTATAAAACTCTACAATGCCTCCTTGTGAGGAACCAACTGGACTTTGGTCATTGCTGCCAATACTGTATACTGTGTAAAAAACACAGCCTTATTCAAATTATTATATAACTTTAATACCTTTCACATCTGTTTCTATTTGATGAAGCTACTGGACACCAAATTTCTCACGGGATAAATAACGTATCTACCTAATCTATCTAATGTAAATATGTCACAGAGTGATTCGCTCTCTTGCTAAGGGGTACTTTAGACAAGATGACCAACACACCTCTTATATTTACAGTCAGCAGCATTAGTAGCTTAGCTTAGCACAAAGGCTGAAAACTGAATGTAGCAAAATCTGATCATTAGCACCATTATTTCTGTTGTTGTTTAACGTATATTAAAAAAAACTGGGCATCAAAGCGACAAATAGATGTTTTTCTCGTCTTGATGCTTCGCTAACAAGTGGCTGTTTCTGTCTTTTTACCATGAGTGAACCAGAACGGAATTAGTTTTTGTTTAATAGCCGGGATAAAATACAACCTTTTGACCTTGACCTTGGTTGTTTGTTTTTTTTTTGCTATAAGAGCTTACACCCATTTCACAACAAGCATCTGCAGTCACATCAGTTTCACTTCCTGCAGAAGAATATTTTATTGAGAGAGAACAGTATGTCAACAGAAGTGAAAACACAATATTTCCGTAAAATATTTCTTAATATCAAAATCGAGAAAGGAAGGAAGAAAAGTGACACCCATCGTGACTGGTAAACATGTGTATCAGAGTGATAACAACTCTATGTGAATACTGGTACATAAAGGCTAATAGAAGCCAATTTCTCCAAATGCCACTTCAGAATCCTCTAATGTCCTCATGAAGACGGCTCAAATATTGCACATAATTACATAGTGGGCCACTAATATAGCAATTCTGCTTTGTCTCCCACCTTATAGTGTATTCCTGGCTCCTGATTATTCATGAGACACATTGCATCAGGCCACTGAAGCAATTGTAAGTCAAGCTGAGTACAGTCCATAGGGGAGCTGTGAAACAGAACTAAATGATGATGATGAGGACTGTGAGCAAATGAGCCTTGGTAATTTGAAAGGGAAAAAGACGCCACAGTACACTGATTCTCTCTCATGTCTGCTGAAATATGCACGGCGAGACACTCTCGCCCGCTCGCGCTTACACCCGCAGTCATGTCCCGACACATGAAACCACACAGATGCATTCAGACGCCCTCTCCACGCACCCACCGGTTGATTCTCTGCTGTCCACTCGGTGGTATTATAGAGCCGACTGGCATACAAGTGCACCGAAGCATCTGTCGCGGTGGCGTTCAGGTCGTTGGGCGCGCCGTCAATCACGATAAAAGTCGATTGCTAAGTGCTTACGTGGCTCTGGGACGGACCGTTTTGTGCACAAGCGCTCGCACACTCGATATACTGTGGCCTTTATGGCCGCGTCCATCTGCTCAGACACACACATTTAGCACAATTCAAGTACGCGTGTCGTGATGCTCCCCCATGTACACACTGAAGATTTACTTGAGACATGGACCAGCTCCATCAAGTTGCTTGGTTATTGATCAGCAACCAAAGGAAGCTGCTCATTATTCAGGAGGCAGAAACCAATCAGATCCATGACAGACACACTAAGTGAAGCCACAAACACACACACAAACAAAACCCCCGCACCTATCCCACCGGATCTCATTGTAATTTGTGACAATGAAAATGTTCTCCGCAGGCCAGATGATGTCTGATTACCAGTGTCTGAACTGAGCTGCCCTCTGAAACTCAATGTCAACGACATCTTTTATTATAATTAATCATTTACTGTATCTGTGACGCACTTCACCAGAGCCCTGAGAAGAATATACCTCTGGTGGTGTGTTGTTGTTGCGTAATGCTTTCCCAAAGCTTAAAACAGAAGTTGCTATGAGTGAGACAAGTCATGGGGGAGTTTCCCACTCTGCAGTTACGAGAGAATGTCCTTTTTCATCAAGTCCCAGCAGCATGCACATGCAATGTTGCCTTAATTCCTTCCTTTGCTAGGTACAATCCTGCAAAGTACCCCCATGCTTTTATGCTGTGTGCACAAGAGAGACAGACAGGAATACACATAAGCATAATCAGATGTACATATCTGCATACACCTGCACTCTCTGTTTTGGTGTGTGTGTGTGTGTGTCTGTCAAACACACATGCACACAGTTCGATACAACCTGGGGTGTTGCAAGAAAAACGGTCCCAAAGTGCAATTCATCACATCTGTCTCCTCTGTTTCTTCTCCCCTCGAGCAATACTGACCTTTCACTGTGATTCATATCACGACACACAAGCGCACAAACACTGGCACGCGTACAGTGTATACGTATGAACGTATAAGTGAACGCGGCGTACAAATTTGGGAGCGTCGTGGTTTGAAAAACTTGTAAAGCTGAGATTTTGCAGACAGCTGATAAAATCTCCAACAGCCCACACTCAAGACTGGACTGGATGGACGGTTGCTGAGCTGATTAATAGAAAGGAGCTAAAGAAGGATGAAAAATACGTTGGGTTATTGGCAAACGAGTTCCAGTTCCTTTCCCTGTAATGATGGCCATCTATCACGGCTTTTATTTTATTCTTTTTATGCAGATCTTGTATTGTTATGCTAATGTTACTCATCTCGTTTCTGTTCTGCTGACTGGGACTTGCTGGAGCCAGCAGCCTAGTGGACGTTCTCATTAGCATTCAGGGGTTTGTTAATGTAATTGTGCCGATCCTCCTCTACAGTGTTTTACTGCACTTTTACTAATTTAGCGGGGCTCCGAGTGCGAACAGAGTAAAGCAAAAGTGAACACAGCGTGGCACTGTGAAATGCAGAAGGTCAGAATATGAAATCAGTGTCTCTCCAAAGCGTTGTACTTACCTCTCAATTGTTCTCGTTTCGGCTTTCGGCTCGGTTGGGCTTTTAAGATTTAGTAACCACCTGACTGAGTCCAACGAGCAGCTTGTTTCTATCAAACAGCATCAATTAAACAAGGGGCAGTGATGCCATCAGCTTTCAAGCCCCTCGTGAACTAGTTCAGTCAGCAACCCAGATACAATGGGGAAGTAAAGGAACGACGAGAGAGAGAGAGACAGAGAGAGGGAGAAGGAAGGAAGGCAGAACAGAAACTGCAAGAAAGGGAGAAAGAGAGAGAGAGATAGTTTGATGTATGAGGGAAATGATAAAATGACAGACAGAAATGAAGAAGAAGAAATAGCCACAGATGGGTCGGGCCTGATGGAGACACAGGAGAAGAGAAATGGAGACAAATAAAGGGGAAAATGTTGATTTTGTTTCGAGTGGGTGAAATGACGAGGGAGAGGATTACGCAACGAGGAAGATGAATCTACTAATGCGGATACCTTGTAGTCCCATCTGGGCTGGAGAAGCGGCTTGTTTCGTGCCGTGCTGTGCCTCTCCATCCAATCTCCCGCCTCTCATCACTGTCAGGACAAAACAAATAAAATCTTTAAAGAGGATGGATCACCCACTTCTCCCGTGAAAGATGGGAAGGAAAGCGGAGGGGTGTGGGGAGCAGGGGTCACCCGACTCGATAATTGATATACAAAATTAACATAAGTTGTACACGTAACAATGCCTGTAATTAGCATTAAGTATAGCATCTTGATACGTCTTAAACCCAGGTTAATGTATCTGACCCAAGCCATCTAATCTAAAGAGGAGTGAATTATTTATCTTAATGAAATTTACCAAAAGAAATTAAAAGATAAACCACATCATCTAAAAAGCTTGTTTTATGTATAAATCAATGTTATATCGTCACGAAGATTATTTCATTTATCTAGTAGCACGCATTAACGTTCGTTTGGCCTCTTGTACAGTTAAACGTGAACCACTTAAGCTTGGTGCAAAGAAGAAAAAAAAAACACTGCTGCATGGCATTGTATGGTGGTGCTGCATGAAAATACATTTCGCTTCAGGCAGAGCTTCACACTCGTATACATAAACGGATTAGACAACAAAAGCTGAATTAACTGCAGACAATTAAAGCGGCACGATGCTTATGAACATATTGCGGTTACTTAATGATCTATTATTCAGTTGCAGCAAACTGTGGAAGAATGTGCACATCTACTGTATATTTCAATCCGCAGTGAAGTAAATAGGTGAACGTCCACGTTTTGTTTGCCAATCAAACAAGAGACGCTTTCGTGTGGAGAAACAACAACCTCTCATTAAAACGACGTGTACATCTTAAAGCTCGCATATGGAGTGCATACGTCTCAGACCAGCATGTCTACACAGATGGAGTAGCTCTCTATCTACACACACCGCCACAACCACATCAACGCAACCAAACCATAAGTGATATTAGAGGGTTAAGAAACAGCCGTGTGTGGCTTTTACGCTGACAAGGTGGAGGTGGAGTGTGTGCGTCCATTAAAGTCCAGGCTAAGGTTAATTACAGTATATAGCCTGCCTTTTAACCTTTAGCTAACAGTCGACACACAAATATTCTTAAGGCTTTATTCTCTGGCTTTATGCTAAGAAACTTTAAAAAGCTTAATTAATTTGACATTTGTGCTTATTCCCCTTCCTGCTGAGAGTTATATGATACTACTTTCAAGTCTGTACATGAAGCTGTGGAGCTGGAGCCAGGAGATGGTTAGCTTAGCTTAGCTGACTCAACATAAAATACACCAGTACCGCACTAGCAACTGTAAATCTAATTAACCGATGCTATCTTTACAAACAAAAGGCTGCATGTTTACAGGTGGTTTGTGTTGTGATTTTTTTTTTTTTTTGGACCATCTAAACAAACGTGCTAATTAGGGATTTCCCGAGGTGGATGTTTCACCACTAGGCAGAGCCAGGTCAGTTGTTTATGCTAAGTTATGCTAAGCTATGCTAGGCCATGCGCTGGCGGCACAGATAACACCCCCTACTTCTTAGCAAAAGAAAGTACATTCACCAAAACATCAAGACTTAAAGGTTTGTTTGAGGATTTTCAAGATACACGGATTCGCTTCTTCAAGCAGAACTGCTCACACAGAGGAAAGGATGATTTCCTCCATCCCGACAGACGTTTCACACGTTATCAAACGAGATGAGATTGCAAGAGTCCCCTTTTTTGTAACGGATTATTCCCAAACTCTAGCTGAAGAAGAGCTCGGTTACACAACCAGCTACTGTACATGAGGGGTGGGGCGGATGAAAATTAGAAAGCTGCCATATGTCAGCCTTGTGATCACTGGGTGCCTTATAGTTACAGAGCGAGGGAGCGGTCTGTATATAATGAGCATGTACCGAGAGCAGCGATGAAAGGGCTCGAGCCTTGTGAGCAGGCTGCAGGAGTGTATTCACTCTGATGTAGGTTGTGATCGCTCGTTCCACGTTCCCGTCTCTTTCACGCGTGCATTTCCTCCGATTTCTGTCTCCCAGGCTTTCTCCCTGCCACGTTTGCCGCCACCTTTTCAGCTTTTCTATTACCTCACGTCTCTCACTGCACTCACAGACACTTCGTCTTGGCTTCCCTTTACTTTTAGATCCTTCATCTGTTGCTTTTACTGTGTCTTTGTCTGGTAGTCACTCTCTGTGCTCTTCTTCTCATCGTTTTTTGGAACTGGGAAACAAAACGAATTTCTGCTTTTTTCTACATCACCTATCTTTTATTCTCTTTCCCATTTGAAAAAATTCAATACCCTGCTCTGTATCTGTATCTTCCTCAGCTCCAACATGGACTTAACAGACAGAAGTCTGCAGAGAGGAGAAAATATTTGAAAGGATAGTGAGTGCAGCTGCAGCGGCGGCGGCGGACAGGCAGTGTCCTGGCATTGAATCGAAAGGAACATTTCGGGAGTCGCTTAGAAACACTGCTGCATTTGCTGACACACACATGCACACACACACACACACACGTTCACACACACTGAGTGGTGGTTTGGAGACAGTGTGGGAGTGCATACGCCTCCGTTTCCCAAAATAACCACCAGATGAGGGGCAGGGAGGCAGGGCGAGGTTGGTACAGGGAGATATAAATGGATGGTAATTGTATGGCTCCTTCACATTACACTCAAATCCAGCAGACTTATACACAAACACACGTTCTCTGTCTGTGTGTGTTCTTGTACGTGTGTGTGTGTGTGTGAGAGAAAATGATCCTGCTTGTACAAGAAAGTGTATAAAATCTTTTTTTTTTCCACTCACTTTCATAGATTGCCGTTTTAAAGCCAACACACACACACACACACACACACCACATACAGATTAAAATGGATAATAATTGTATGGTTCTCAAATCCAAGCAGAACTATATAATCCCTCCAAAAATAGAGTTCAAAAGAAGCAGCTCTGGAGCAGCTCCATCCACACACAAGTGTACGAAAAGCTGACTGCGCAGACTTGTTTGTCTAAGCTTAGTAAGTCACATTAGTTCTGTTTGGATGCACTGAATCAGGAGAAGCTGCGTCACATCGCTTCGAGTCCCATCACAGGTCCCACGAACAACAGTTTTCGCTAATCCCGTTCAGCTGTCAATTGCTCACTTTGCCAAATAAGCTCGTTTGTTTCAAATCTCCCGAGAGGCCGTTAACGCAAAGACAGGGGGGAAGAGAAAGGGATGACGTAGAGGAGGAGAATAGAGACAGCTCTAAATATAAATGGTAGATAATTGCATGTTTGACTTTCCTGTGCTGATGCGAGGAAAGTGCAAGAGAGTAGAAGTGGAGAGACAATCAGTGAGGAAAATATACAGTGCCACACACACGCTGTATGTACAGATCTGCTCTATTATAAGGATTTCCGATAAACGATAAATGACAGAGGACATGTTATTCCACATGACCAGTGCTTTGACCACAACATGATTTTGTAATATGAGATTTTTAGCAAATTTTTATCGGTTTTCATTATCAGAATCAGAATCAGAATCAGAATAATCCTTCAAGGAAACTGTTTTGTTGCTGTTGCTCCCATAAAGTGACAAGTTGCTAGTTATAATTATTAATTATAATCCCAACCTGACGTCACAAAACATTTCCAACAAGTTGCAACACAAATCATTACTGTAACCTGTTGCAATTACACGTATGGGGTTGTTAGCTATTTTCGAGGAAATGTGCAAGCTGAGCAATAACAGGAGACGAAGCAGAGATGA
Organism: Chelon labrosus; assembly: GCF_963514085.1. Lineage (NCBI taxonomy): Eukaryota > Metazoa > Chordata > Actinopteri > Mugiliformes > Mugilidae > Chelon > Chelon labrosus. The sequence continues at coordinate 16,656,129 of NC_140337.1, forward strand.
GCTCAGCTAAAGTGACAGCAGCTGAGTTTACGGTCCTACTGCCCCACCTGCTGCTCATAAAAGGAATTACAACAGACTGCTCAGAGGGACTCTCAGTCTTCTGATTCCTTGTGACTCAAACAGAGGAAAAAAAACCTCACCATGAATATAATTCAACTGAAATGACTTTACTAGATGCCTCTTTAGTCACTTTTAGTAAAAGACAGTATAATCCAAGTGTGTTTCCACAGACTCCTGCCTTTTTGCCACGCCTCGTCTTAACAGACTCAACATGCCCAAAGTGAATGTCACACAACTCTTGCATAACACTGGTCCTGCCTTTCCTGTTCATTTCCCAATGATTCCACTTCAGTCCCTATTGTTTACACTGCCAGACGATCTCCTGCAGGAAGAACAACTTAGCCTGTGCCGGAACCTAAATGAGCCAAAGACAAACAGCTTTGTCCACATCTATCTGTCTTTAGGTATGTATACGTGTCTACTTCTACTTTGCATAGTTTATTTTTTGTCAGCCGCGATTTACACAAAGCCAGATTTTAAGCAAACATCCTCAAAATGCTCAGAAAATTGAGCTTTAGCACAGAAGCACAGATAGATTAGATTAGTTACAGGTTACGAGAATGTAAGTTCCACGTCACTGCACTTTAAGCAAATAATATTCGCCTCTTAATACAACATTAGAGAGAAACAAGGTGTTACTGTCGGTTTTAACAACTTATTTAGTCCTTAATAACGTCAAATATGGGTCTGTGTTGTCAAAACAAGTTGGTTATAGCTGGTAGCTACTAGCTCTTTCTTTCTCAGTGTGTTACTGTAGATAGGGGGCTGCAACACCAATATACTCATTAGTTTCATTTAATGACTCTTCTCATTAAGCAGTTAGCTAATGTGCGGCTTTATAGTAAAATTATATTTGACTTATTCTGTATAATAACGGAGATATATAGGATCAAATGTTCAGAGTTTCTATTAAAAGCACGTCTTATGTCTGTTTACTTGTTTGGCAGACAGGTCAAGTTCAAAGCAACATGAATATTAACCTAGTTCCTAGCACTGATTAGTGTACAGTATGTGCAGCTGTTTCTACACACTGTATTTTTGGTGTTTTAATGTATTCCTGCTCTTCATCTCATTTAATTCTTTTTCCTCCAGATGTCACGATGGCTGCAAACTTCACTATTTCAGACAGTGAGTCAGAGCCATCTTAGGTAGACAAAGGAAAGAGAAAGTATAACGTGTTGTTAACCACAACAGTCTCATCCTACCCGAGCACAGAGGATCAGGTAGGAAACCCAAAGGGGTCATTGGGAAAAGAGGAGCAGGGGAAACACAGCGACAATTTTAGTTACTTTTACTAAAAGACATTATAATCCAAGTGTGTTTTCACAGACTACACACCTCATCTTATCAGACTCAACATCTGGACAAAACAAATCTCACATAACTCTTGCATAACACTAGTCCTGCCTTTCCTGTTCTTTTCCCTCATGATTCCACTTCAGCCCTTATTTTTTACGCTGCCAGACAATCTCCTGCAGGAAGAACAACAGAGCCCCTTAGGAAGAATGACACAGATCTATCAGCAGGGAACCTAAATGAGCCACATCTCTCTGTCCTTAAAATGCTCAGAACTTTAGCACAGAAGCACAGATACAACAGCAGCTACAGGTTACAAGAAGGGAGTTATTTTACAGATTAATACTGTACACGTATACATAGTTAATGCACATTATTGCACTTTATTAATCCTTCGTTTGTCTTGGTTCTCAAGAGTGCTTTTTTATGTGCAACTTAAGCTACTGTGACCAAGCAATATTCCTTGTGGGTGATTAAAGTCTGTCTAAGTCTATACAGCCATAACTTTGTGGTCAGAATCACCAGACAAGTGAATGACACTGATTATCCCATTGTCGTGACAGCTGTCAGTGAGTGAGATATATTAGGCGGCACGTGAACATATTGTACTCTAAGTAGTTGTACCAGATGAAGTGAAAGGATTGAAGCGGCTATGATAAAGGCCTAATTGTGACGACTTTACAACTGGGTCAGAGCATCTTCAAACCTGCAGCTGTGGGGTGTTCCTGGTCTGCAGTGGTCAGTACTTATTAAAAGATGTCCGATGCAGGAAAAGTCATGGACCGAAAACACGGTCATGGGTGGCCAAGGCTCATTAAAGCCAATTCAACAGACAAGCTACTGTAGCTAACAAAAGTGAATGCTGGTTTGGATTGAAAGGTGTCTGAACACACAGTGCATCACATGGTGGGGTGCCCATACAGACTCCTGTAAACTGCCAAAAGCACCTACGAAGTGCAAAGTTTTGGACCTAGCATTCGTGTGGATGTTACTTAGACATGTAGCACAGTCACAAAAAAAGAGAGTCAGCACTGTCCCAAATCCATATACTTAACACATCAGCCATTCTGACAAGCTCCCCCGGCTGACACAGTCAAAAACCGTTTGCTTCCCACAAACACACACCTGATTTCCACCACTTGTGACTTAGCACTTTCACACTGGTGCGCCCCCTAGGTAAAAACCCCGGAACTGCATGTCAATACATGACACTTCTTGCTATTTTTGTACAATACTTAGTTAGCTAATTTTATTATATATTTATACTTTTTACTATTTCTGCTATGACTTTGATCGGGACCAGAGAAGCTAATTTTGTTCCATCCCATGTACCAACATGTGTTGAAATGACAATAAAGAATCCTTTATTCAATAAAGAATCCAGCGAGAAGGAGTTTGCATGTTCTCCCTGTGTCTGCGTGGGTTCTCTCCGGGTACTCCGGCGTCCTCCCACCGTCCGAAGACATGCTTGTTAGGTTACTAAATTGGCCGTAGGTGTGCGTGTGAGTGTGAATGGTCGTCCGTCTCTGTGTTAGGGTGTACCCTGTCCAGGGTGTACCCCTGCCTCTCGCCCGATGACAGCTGGGATAGGCTCCAGCAGACCCCCGTGACCCTTAACAGGACTAAACGGGTATAGAAGATGAATCCTTGAAAGAATGAATCCTTGAATCCTTGAACACAGTGATTCAAACCAACGAGAACTGCAAAATATATAATGGCTCCAACAGTACCCAAAGGCCCCCCACTAACAACATTGTGTTGCTAGACACCACAGGAACTACACAATATTAGGAAGGTGCACTTTCCTATTATTGTGTAGGTCTCCCTTGACCATTGTCATAAAGTTATGTCTGATTGCTGTAAATACCAGGACCCAGGTTTACCATAATGAGAGCATCAGTGTTACAAAACATATAATTGAGTACATTATTAATAACTGTCCAATAGAAAGCATTATATAGACCACTTGCTGTAATTATAAAGCTTTTTTTTATCCAAAAAAACTGGACTTGTAGAGTTTTTGACGAAGCCTTTGTATTATCACGTGCACTTTAACTGTAGCTGAGCATCATCTAACTGTGTTATGACGTGCAATCTTGGATAATGAGTCCTTGGCTTGATGTGAAGCGGAATCGGATGTTGAATCCTGCTGCGCGCCTAGATCGTGCATTACGGTAAGGCGGCAAAGAAAAACAAGGCCGCAGCGCAGTCCTAGCTCGCAACAGTGACGTCAGTGCGCCGCGGCGGTGCGAAGACTCGCGGCGATTGGGTAAGAGCAGCTAAAGAGTATTGTACGGTCACAAAACACAAGACGCGGATAACAACAACAACAACAGCTGTGGCCGCATGAAGCTAACTAAAGACACGCTCGCACTTTTGGGGCTCACACTATAGAGATTTCGGGTAAGGAAGCCTACTCGTTATGTACCTTCACAAACGGCCGCCGACTACAATCGCCCGCAGCCGCTTCCGCCCTGTAGGAAGTTTTCTTTTGTCTTCTTCAGTCAACAACAACACAACCCGAGAGTCAGTGTGTTGACCGGAAAATAAGATGCGATTGTCGGTTTTAACAACAGTGTAACAACGAGTCTTTAATAACGACAAATGCGGGTGTGTGTAGTCAAAACAAGTCGGCTGTCTTGCGGGTTGTTACACTGAAATACCTTTGGACTGGCTACTATTAGCCACTAGCTCTTTCTGGGTGTGTTGCTGTAGATAGGTGGCTGCAACACAGATACACTCATGAGTGTCAACTAATGGCTAGCAAATGTGTGGTTTTATAAGTAACATGATATTTGTGTTATTCTGCACAACAACAGATCAAATGTTCATAATTCCTATTAAAAGCACGTCTTGTGTCTGTTTAATTGTTTGCCAGACAGGTCAAGTTCAGTGCAAGGTGAACATTAACCTAGTTCCTAGCATTGATTAGTGTACAGTATGTGCAGCTGCTTCCACACACTGTATTTTTGGTGTTTTAATGTATTCTCATCTGACTTTGTCCTTGTTCCTCCAGATGTCACGATGGCTGCAAACTTCACTATTTCAGACAGCGACTCAGAGACATCGGAGGTAGGGGAAGGAGAAAGCAGCCAGCCATCAGCAGGACAAGAGGAGCGCGTTCGTAACCGCAGCAGCCTCACCCTGCCCGAGCTCAGAGCACCAGGTAGGAAACCCAAAGGGGTCATTGGGGAAAGGAGCAGGAGAAACACAGCGACAATTTTGGGGGAAAAAAATCAAAATGTGTGATAATTTTGCCAAAATATGCCAAGTATTCCAAATTGAACGAGTACAAAGTATTGTGCATTTTTCTCAGAAATCACAGTCAGAAAATGTACTTCTTTCAGATGCCCTAAAATTAAGTCAAAAGTCATGTGCGGTATATGAACAATATGCTGAAATTGGCTGAAATTCGCCACAACAGTGAGTCATAACCAACAGCTGCTGGTTAATAACACTGACTTCTGCACAAATCTCACTTTAGCCTGTGTAGGGAAAGAATTTGTTGTCTTATGCGTTCTGCCCCAGTTTCATTTTCTGTCGCAGCTGCTGCAAAGATCCTCGGTTACAACAGTGGAAGGGAGAAACATTTGTGTGTCAGTGTTTATCTGGAGGCCTCTGGTTAATTTGTAATAATATTAGCGGAGGTCGTCTGTGATCTTGATGCAGTTAGAATCGGCGTCTCTGTGATTTGGGGCTGGGTTTTCACTTTTTCAAGGCTTTTGTTTAATTCGCGTTTTTTCAGCCCTCCTGTCGCTTAAGAATTACTAAGGATGTGATATAAATCAAGGTTTGGACAGATGTTAGGGTGCAAAGTTGAGATGTCGCTGACCCATTCATGCATTTGGACGGATGAAATCATTAAATCAAGCATGAATGTGTTCATTGGTAAAGGTGGAGCTGCCAGGTCGTTCGTAATCTCTTCCCCCGGGATCAATAATATCAAAAATATATTTTTTATTATCCTTTAGAATTTGCAAAGTAACTTCAGCTGTCAAAAAGTGTAAATTGTGACTCTGACACGCAGTGGAGTTAAGCAAAAAGTAGCAGAGGCGTAACTATGGATAGTAAATTTGAGTAAAATAGAGTTTCCTGATCCCGGAATTTGTGAATCACTGGACGTCCCCATGTAAAGTAATCCCGTGCCTTTCTTGCACATGTATTTTGACACAGTAAAAACAGATAGCACTGATACTGAATGGAAGTGTAAGCCCTATTGCATTGAGAATATCACCATTCAAAGCAGTAAAGAGGGGTGTTATTGGTATTTTATCTGCAGAGCTTTTGTCCCAGTGATAGCTTGTGCCCATATTTCCGTGCGGTTTGTGCCGATCTAATCGCTCACCCCTCTTCTTACCTTTCTCCCGTGTAGGGACCGGTCGCCTCAGGCTGAGCTCAGAGTCCAACGCATCCACGGTCTCCAGGGACGAGGAGTTCCAGGCCAGGGGGGAAGAGGAGGCCGGCACGCCTACTGAGGGAGCTCCATTCAGGGGTCGGTCTAAATCAGCTCCTCCCGCCCTCTGGGCCGCCAAGAAGTATGGCCGACAGCTTCGAAGGATGAGCGACGAGTTCGACAGTCTGCTAGATAAAGGGGTGAGAATGAGTGATTACTTGGTGGAAAGATGGTCATAATAGGTCTATGGCAGGATCACACAATGTGCTATAATGACATCATCCAATGAGGCCAAAATAATTATGCCACTCAGACGTACTTACACTCAAGTGTCTTTTTCAAAGCTGCAGCTAAGGTTGTCGTCATTGTTTTGATGTTAGGGTTCTTGACCGTTTCTTTGAGTCACAGCATCACACAAATATTCCTAGAGCCCGTTTCTTCTCAATGAGATACTTAGCATCATGTTATTAGTATGAAGTAGCTTCTTTGCGTTTATTAGCAGTTGGCAAACCAGCTTGTAGTTGCATTGCCAACACCTACTTCCAACCCGTTACATGTCCAGATTGTAACCCTGCATTTTATGAGTGTAGGCATGGTACATTGCTGTAAAGTGGTATCAGGTGCATCTGTCTCAGAGATGTTTGGCAATTGAGTGAGCACAGACTTACAGCTGACACGCAGCATCAGGTTTTCCGAGTATAACTGGTTTATGATGAACTTTATGCCTGTGTTTTGCGCAGGAGATGAGGAGGGTGAGGAGTGCCGGGACAACCAAACAGATACACCACTCTAAAAGCTGGTGGAGCTACCTCTTTAGTCACCAGGAGACAGAAGGAGAGAACAACCACCATGAAAACCACACCCACCGCACTGAGTAGGCACGGAGACAGGGGGGGGGAAAAAGGAACGAGGCGAGGTTGGAGGAACAAAGGTTGAGAAGACGACGGCAGGGAAGCCAAGGGAACAATTAAAGTTAAAAACGTCACCTGCGACAAAAAACAAAGGCGATCAAGAAATAGAACGATACAAAAAAAAAAAGAAGCATTGCTAAAAACGCACTAGAACACGTGCTTATTAATGAGTCCTGTCCCAGACATGTAATTTTTATACGCCATTAGAAACATTTAAGTAAACTTTTTGTATTTGTGTTAATTGTGATGTAAACTACATATTATTGGTTAGCCCACTGTACAGTCAGGCATAAGGAGAGACTGCTGGCTATCTGAATCCTACAAAATGGATAAAAGGATGGGCCAAGAGAAGAGATATAATCTCTTTAAAAAAAAACAAAAAAATAAATAAAACACAAAGAAAGACTTGCTTATTAGAGAATTACAGAGGCAACCACCACAAATATGTACTGTGTCTCACATCAACACTATGCAATATACTGTGGATGGAGAGACTTAATGCGCTGAAATCTGAGGCCACTTCAAATGCTCTTAAAACTTCCTTCCTGTCTTTACTGTCATTTTCTTGGGGGAATCACCAGTGTCTGTGTGTTAACCAAGGCCTGCTTGGATCTAAGTGTTTAAGCAAACTCATGAAGATCACTGTGCAAAGATAATCTGCAGGCATCAGGAAAGAGTAGAGGAAAAAAATTAATAAAATGAAAAGCATTCAACTGCTCCCCAGCAAGCCAATACCATTTCAACTGCCGTGCACGACTATCACTAAACGCTTTATATGTCAACTTAATGTAAAGAAGAACAATCTTATACAAGGACAATCTCTGATGGTGCAGAAATATACATGGAAAAGCACAAACCAGTCTATCTTTTTAAAGCCTTCAGAAAGGCAAAACAACTTTGGAATTTTTATGTGTAAATATTTTGTTAGTATAACATGAAATGGTGGTGGGTGGGTGGGCAGAAATCTATTTCCAAGGTTGCCATACTGTTTAATAAGCTTGGCTAACCTAGCAATAGGCAGTGTACAATCCATGGCTGTTGTGACTAATGTTACGTATTTAAAGAAGCGGGCGGGGGGGGGGTGGATTAATTAAACTGCTGTACGAGGAGCCAACACACTAGTCCTTTAGCTCTCAGTCCCCAGTGCATAAGGAGAATGAAGTCCACTCACATTTAAACACAGGTGTAAAGGGTTTTAAAGACCAGTTTCTGGTCCTGTTGGGTTTATAAAAAGGTTCAAATGTGGCTTGCTTGCTTTCACATGCATTGGGGTGTGAATAAAATCTATGAAGCTGTAGAAGTGCTGATCTGATGCACGATCTGCTATTTATCCGTTATATTTCCATCTTTCGAGAATCACTTGGCACATACCACACACACTATAACCTTTCATGGACATTTTTAAACTAAGATCAGCACTTCTATACAGCTTCATGAAATGACTAGGATTAGGTTAGTTGTGACTCGTTTATGTGATTATACTGAAATTGGTAATAGTTTGTTCTGCTTGTGTCTTATTCTCTTCCTCTCGACTTATGGGGTTGAGTTGTGAAGTGCTCGGGTGTGCAGGCTAAGGGGCTGCATTTTTAATGTCAAATCTTACTGCTATTTTTATTTTATTTTTATTTTTTTTTTTACATCGTTTCCTCAACTCAGATATTTTCAGACAATCTGAATGGTGCCACTTATTTTTCTTCTCCTAGGATTCACTCGGGCTGTGCAAAATGAATTTAATTCAATTTTAAACTACTTACGATACAAACACTGTTTTATGATATCAGATTTGTTACATATGAACAAGGACAGAAGAGGAGTGTTTTAAGTTTGAAGTTGTGTTTTCCTCTAGGCCAGATGTGAATGCTTTACTCTCATGAACATTAAGTGCAGCTGGATTTTATCATATTGTAATAAAATGCCTTGAACATGCTGTAACCTGTGATGTGACACCACATAGCCAGCCTTCTCTGTTCACCTAAATACCGCCTTACTGCTCACGCTGCCACATGTTGCGCTCAAGAAAAAGCACAATATATGAAGAGGTGCGTTCACTGTCGCGACGGAGTAAAAAAAAAAAACACCTAACGGCCATTTCAGAAGATGTTGTGGTTTGAATTTTGTGACAGTGAACACACCTCAGAGGAAATAAATTATTAAAAAAAATAAATACCTGCCTGGGCACCTGGACTTTTGCAACCATCCTTAGTATTACTTGAAAATGTGTGCGTGTGGAGAAAATAGAATTTTAAGATTTTCATTATATGTTGAATTCTTTTCCAGTTTTTAATGACTTTTGTAAATGTATTTTCTCTACAGCTGTGAAACCTTTGGTATATGCTGTCCTGAATATAAAATTTAAAATTTTTGGTTTTGAAGAGTTTGTCTTTGTCGTGCTTTGGTCGAAATTCAAGAGCAGGAAAGAGGCTTTGTTGAAATTAGTGGGAATTCATTGATAATTCAAATGGAAAGGCAAGAACATGAAAGACACGAGAAAAGGACTTGTCAAACAGCGTGAGGCAAGAGAACACAGGCCTCGTGTCAGACTGATGGCACATGAAAAGATCTGGAAACAGTAAAAGGCATCGTCAGACAACAAACTAGAAACTCGGTGCATATGGTAGCAGAAAGAAAGGCTAGTTAAAGGGAAATGCTGAACTGAACACTTCCGCTTAAATCTTCAGTACATTAAACCGGTTTGGTGTGTATTCCATGTACACTGACCAGCCACAACATTAAAACCACTGACAGGAGAACTAATTAACATGGACCATCTTGTGACAATGCAATGTTCAATCACAAATAATGAATCAGTGTCATTTGTAGTCGAGCCCAGTTTCCAGTTGTGTATCTTGTAGATATTTCACATCTCTTTGAGGTTGTTTTGTGAACCGTACCGGTTTATTTTCACCATGGAAATTATCTTCGATCTCGGCATGTATGTATTTGTATTATTTTGAGTCAATTATTCGTGGTTATTTTTGCAGATGATCAGGGACCCCATAACCCTTAATTAAACACCTTTTGCGTCCCAAATCTGGTGTTTCAGGCCACCTCTGAAGGATCCCAGCAGTACTTGTGTCCACAATCCAGAGCTGAGAGTCTGTCCATGTCTGTGTCACTCAGTGTGAAGTCAAAAATCCTGGCGTTCTCCTCTATTCTGTCTGGATGGGACGACTTCGGCAGCACAGGGACGCCCTGCTGCACCGCCCAGCGCAACAGGACCTGGAGCAGAGTAAAAGTCTTAAGTGTTTGCCATAAAATGTTTTATTACAACACTGAGTACATGAGCTGGGCCCAAGACGGTGAGAGGCCTTACCTGTGCAGGTGTGCGCTGGCAACTCTTTGCCACCTCCTTGACAACAGGGTCGGTGACCAGCTCTCCTTTCCCTATGGAGGAGTACGCTTGGAAACACACTCCATACTCCTCACAGACCTTCCTCAGCTCGGTCTGGCAAAGCTGTGGATGGTACTCTACCTGAAGAAAAATGTGTCCCCCCGTATATGTGTGAGATTTCCATCTTTTTCTTTGCGTTTCTGTAACATACTGTGAATTATATGATGCACGTCCTTCTTTTATCATAATGTACCTGTAGGAGAGCAGGAGGGACTTTGCAGCTCTGCATCAGTTCTTTCATGTGTGCTGGTGTGTAGTTGGACACTCCTATGGCCTTGAGCTTCCCCTGGCCATGCAGCTCCTCCAGTGTGGCCCAACTCTTAGCTCGATTTCCTGGGATCAAATATTAATTAGAGTCTCGTCATTGCTGTCATTTAAGCACAGATACTTTATAGAAGAGAAATATAAAAAGACACCTCTTAATTAACACTCAATACACCTGGCAAAAGAAAAGAAACACTAAAAAAGCTTTACATTTACTCAACGAATAAATTACAGACTAGTTACATTTCACAGGAAAATGTTGTGAACTCTACCTGGGTTGCGTGGATCAGCCACTGCCAGACCCTGCGTGCCAGGCCAGTGGATCAGGTAAAGGTCAATGTAGCCCAAGTCCAGCTGAGACAGGCTGTGGAGGGCCCCTTCCATGGCCTTCTCACCCTGATCCTTAGGGCCCAGCTTACTGCATCAATGAGAAGAGAAAGGAATGAGTGTTGAGGGAGAAATCAGTATGAGCAGGGAGCCACTAAAAGCTTCATGTGTTCTTTAAAAAGAAAATCATGTGATATGGTTGTGACATTCAGGCTGGCAGAGGCTTGAATGCTTCATTTGATTCTAATCATTTAAAATACAACACAATATGTGATAGTTAAACAAGATGTAAAATATCTCTCCTCATGATGTACTCATACGCCACCTTGTTATGAACACATCCTCTCTGGTTAAGCCATGTTTGGGCAGGAGCTCCCGCAGTGCTCGGCCCAAGTCGGCTTCATTCCGATAGACGGCCGCACTGTCAAAGGCCCGGTAACCAGCGGCCAGGGCGGCATCCACCGCCCGATGTACTTCCTCAGGGCCCTGCAACTTGTAGGTCCCCAAACCCAAGAGGGGCATCTGAACCCCTATATTGAGGAGGATGGAAGGGGTGGAGAAGGAAGACATCTGCAAGGCACTTCTTTTCTTTTTTGGATTTAGACTACCTGGACTGTCATGCACTGTCAAAGACAGAAAAGGAGAGAATATTGGGAGATTGAAGAAACAATGAGTTCTGATGGTTTTCCGTCACCATTCCTCTCTCTTCATGAAGACACAAATATTGTTTACAGTTTCTCTGTTAGATGACATAGCAGCCTTACAACAACGTCAGAATGTAGCTACACGAGTTTACACAGAATACACACGTCATATGACGCAGTGTTATGCACAGAGTTACAAAGCTCGAGTATAAACAATAGGCGCGTTCGACTTCATGCAGATCTGTGCAGATCTGACTTGACGTGATGCATGCTGGGTCGAACAAGTTCATTTTAACTAATCATATTCGAGGTCTATGAGCAGAAGAACCCAGCATGCATCACGTCAAGTCAGATCTGCACAGATCTGCATGAAGTCGAACGCGCCTATTGTCGCTAAAACATTAGAGCGTCACAAAGTAGTTTCAGTGATAAACGTGTTAATGACGTACTCTGGAATGTGACAGCTAAATATACACATCAGTGACGAAACGTTAATTTGCGCTACAACGCCTCAACATTCCAATGAAGTAAATTAATAATAAAAAATGGCTGCTAACCTTCTGGTCGCCTCAGCTAAATTATTTCAAAAAAGGTGCACAAGCTGGAAATGACCTAACGTCTATTTACACAAAAAGAAAAAAGTAGAAGATTAAAACACAACGTGTAACGTAAAACGTTGAGCAATAAATAAAAGTTTGCAACTGCCTGCTTCTACCCGGCTTCTTCAACCCGGCTGCACGCGGTCAGCTGACAGTCATGTGACACAATCAGTTTGGGCGGTTTTCTCCGTCACCATAGTGACACCTGCTCTGACGTCGCTGATTGGGAGACGGTCTAGCCAATCAAATCGGTCCAAATGACCTGAAGGCGGGAATTCACTTTACACGTGTTTAACTGTTGAGTTTCTGGAGAGTGAAATTATGTGGCTGCTGGATGACAGAGCAAATCCAAGATTGCTGTTTTCTGCAGACATTACAGTAATTTTAGGACTGTGAAAGAGATATGAGTTTTAAATCAGTACACATAATATTCTATAGTTTTGCTTGCAACCGACTAATATTCTACCAATTCATAAATCAATTTGCTAATTTTCTGAGCTTCTTTACCCAAAATACTTCAGCCATGTCACTGCAGACCTGTTGTGTTTCCCTTTCTCAGAAAGTTGGCTTTTTAAAGCAGGCACATTCATCATTAAATTCAAGATCAGAGGAGGTGCCAGCTCCAGGCAAGACTGGAATAGTCATCCTTTCACAAACTCCACGTTAAATATTCTTCTAAACGTATATGAAGAGGTGCGTTGGCCGTCACGACTGAGGACAAATATCTAAGTAGCTACTGTTTCGGAAGATGTTATGGTTTTGAATTTTGTGACAGTGAAAACACCACAGAGGGAAAAAAAAAACTGCCTGAGCACCTGGAGTTTTACAGCCATCCTTAGTATTACTTGAAAATCTGTGTGTTGAGAAAATTTAATTTTAAGATTTCCATTATTTGTTGAATTGTTTTCCAGTTTTAAATGACTTTTGTAAATGTATTTTCTCTACAGCTGTGAAACCTCTGGTATATGCCGACCTGAATAAAGAATTTTAAAAGTAGTTTTAAAGAGATTCTCTTTGTCGTACTTTATTTAAAATTCTTCAGCAGGAAAGAGGGTTTGTTCATCGCAAATTAGTGTGAATTTATTGATAATTCAAATGCAAAGACAAGAACATGAAATACACTATATTACCAAAAGTATTCGCTCACCCATTCAAATGATCAGAATCAGGTGTTCTAATCACTTGGCCTGGCCCCAGGTGTATAAATTCAAGCACTCAGGCATGCAGACTGTGAAACAAGACATTTGTGAAAGAATGGGCCGCTCTCAGGAGCTCAGTGAATTCCAGCGTGGAACTGTCATAGGATGCCACTTGTGCAACAAATCCAGTCGTGAAATTTCCTCGCTCCTAAATATTCCACAGTCAACTGTCAGCTCTATTATAACAAAATGGAAGCGTTTGGGAAAAACAGCAACTCAGCCACGAAGTGGTAGGCCACGTAAAGTGACGGAGAGGGGTCAGCGGATGCTGAAGCGCATAGTGCAAAGAGGTCGCCGACTTTCTGCACAGTCAATTGCTACAGAGCTACAAACTTCATGTGACCTTCAGATTAGCCCAAGTACAGTACGCAGAGAGCTTCATGGAATGGGTTTCCATGGCCGAGCAGCTGCAGCCAAGCCACACATCACCAAGTGCAATGCAAGGCGTCGGATGCAATGGTGTAAAGCACGCCGCCACTGGCCTCTAGAGCAGTGGAGACGCGTTCTCTGGAGTGATGAATCACGCTTTACCATCTGGCAATCTGATGGACGAGTCTGGGTTTGGAGGTTGCCAGGAGAACGGTACATTTCAGATTGCATTGTGCCAACTGTGAAATTTGGTGGAGGAGGAATTATGGTATGGGGTTGTTTTTCAGGAGCTGGGCTTGGCCCCTTAGTTCCAGTGAAAGGAACATTGAATGCTTCAGGATACCAAAACATTTTGGACAATTCCATGCTCCCAACCTTGTGGGAACAGTTTGGAGCGGGCCCCTTCCTCTTCCAACATGACTGTGCACCAGTGCACAAAGCAAGGTCCATAAAGACGTGGATGACAGAGTCTGGTGTGGATGAACTTGACTGGCCTGCACAGAGTCCTGACCTGAACCCGATAGAACACCTTTGGGATGAATTAGAGCGGAGACTGAGAGCCAGGCCTTCTCGACCAACATCAGTGTGTGACCTCACCAATGCGCTTTTGGAAGAATGGTCAAAAATTCCTATAAACACTCTCCTCAACCTTGTGGACAGTCTTCCCAGAAGAGTTGAAGCTGTAATAGCTGCAAAAGGTGGACCGACATCATATTGAATTCTATGAGTTAGGAATGGGATGGCACTTCAGTTCATAGAATGAGTAAAGGCAGGTGAGCGAATACTTTTGGTAATATAGTGTACATTAAAGGACTTGTCAAACAGCACGACGCAACAGATTGTGAAGAACACAGAATGATGACGCATGAAAAGATTTGGAAACAGTAAAAGGCATCGTCAGACAAACTGAAAACTCTCAGTGCATATGGCAGCAGAAAGAAGGGCTACTTAATGGGAAATGTTGAACTGAACACTTGCTTAAATCTTCAGTACATTAAACCGGTTTAGTGTGTATTCCATGTACACCGACCAGTCACAACATTAAAACCACTGGCAGGAGAAGAAACAATGACTGTCTTGTGATAATGCAGTGTTCAATCACAAATCATGTATCGGTGTCATTTGTAGTTAGGCTGTGTTTCCAGTTGTATATCTTGTAGAAATTTCGCATCTCTTTGTAGTTGTTTTTGTGAACGTTTCTGGTTTATTTGGACCTGGGAAATGATCTTGGTCTATCTTTGCATTATTTTGAGTCAATTATTTTTGGTTATTTTTGTGGCATTATTTGCAGATGATTAGGGACTCCAAAACCCTTCAGTAATCCTTCCATAATTTACCCTTTATACGGCACTCACTGAAATACTTTTCGAAGTCTGAATTTCAATCCTAGAGTGTTATTGTAGGGAATAAGTAGACTTCTTTTTACTGATATGACATTTTTCAAAATTTTTAATTTTCATGTAGAAAATTAACATCGGTGAATTTACCATATATGGTTCCTTACCCTTAAGTGATAACAAATGTAAACATGTATTTATACCATTAGAACATAAGTGCTGATTCAGACATTTGCCAACATACACATTATCACATTAAACAATATTAGGCCACTTCTTCATTGTACATAATAAAACAGTTATGCTCAGCATTCATGCAGAGGTGGACTTTGCAGATCACATTTGACCCTGATTTAACTTGAGAATGTTGCCTTGATCTTCACTGATTGGCTGGATTAAAACCACATGCTTCTAGACCTCACTGAGAGGAACAACGATGCAATTTAAAATGTGTGCTGAGGTCACCAAATATGGTTTCTCACCCCATAAATGGTTAATTAAACACATTTTGCGTCTCAAATCTGGTGTTTCAGACAATGTCTGAAGGATCCGGGCAGTACTTGTGTCCACAATCCAGAGCTGAGAGTCTGTCCATGTCTGTGTCACTCAGTGTGAAGTCAAAAATCCTGGCGTTCTTCTCTATTCTGTCTGGATGTGATGACTTGGGCAGCACAGGGACACCCTGCTG
Organism: Chelon labrosus; assembly: GCF_963514085.1. NCBI lineage: Eukaryota > Metazoa > Chordata > Actinopteri > Mugiliformes > Mugilidae > Chelon > Chelon labrosus. Next base: position 16,671,607 of record NC_140337.1, read on the forward strand.
CACTGCCCAGCGCAACAGGACCTGGAGCGGAGTAAAAGTCTTAAGTGTTTGCCATGAAATGTTTTATTACAACACTGAGTAGATGAGCTGGGCCCAAGACATTGAATGGGCTTATACCTGTACAGGTGTGTGCTGGCAGCTCTTTGCCACCTCCATGACGACAGGGTTAGTGACCAGCTTTCCTTGCCCCATGGAGGAGTACGCTTGGAAACACACTCCATACTCCTCACAGACCCTCCTCAGTTCGGCCTGGTGCAGCTGTGGGTGGAACTCTACCTGAAGAAAAATGTGTCCCCCAATAAATGTGTGAGATTTCCATCTTTTTCTTTGTGTTTCTGTAACATACTGTGAATTATACGATACACATCCTTCTTTTTTATAATGTACCTGAAGAAGGGCAGGAGGGACTTTGCAGCTCTGCATCAGTTCTTTCATGTGTGCTGGTGTGTAGTTGGACACTCCTATGGCCTTGAGCTTCCCCTGGCCATGCAGCTCCTCCAGTGTGGCCCAACTCTTAGCTCGATTTACTACAAATATTAATTAGAGTCTCGTCATTGCTGTCATTTAAGAACAGCTACATTACAGAGGAGAAATGTAAGAAGACACCTTTTAATTAACACTTAATACACCTGGCAAAAGAAAAGCAATATGCTTTAGATTTATTCTTACAGTATATACAGTGTAGTTACGTTTCACGGAAAATTCCTGACTTATTGGGAACTCTACCTGGGTTGCGTGGATCAGCCGCTGCCAGACCCTGCGTGCCAGGCCAGTGGATCAGGTAAAGGTCAATGTAGCCCAAGTCCAGCTGAGACAGGCTGTGGAGGGCCCCTTCCATGGCCTTCTCACCCTGATCCTTAGGGGCCAGCTTACTGCATCAATGAGAAGAGAAAGGATGAACGTTGAGGAAGAAATTTAGTATGAGCAGGAAGCCTCTGAAAGCTTCATGTGTTCTCTAAAAAGAAAATCATGTGATATGGTTGTGACATCCAGGCTGGTAAAGACTTGAATGCTTCATTTTATTCCAATCATTTAAAATACAACATTCATTCATTCATTCATCTTCTATACCCGCTTATTCCTGTTAAGGGTCATTTAAAATACAACACAATATGTGAAGAAGATGCAAAATATCTCTCCTCATGATGTACTCATACGCCACCTTGTTATGAACACATCCTCTCTGGTTAAGCCATGTTTGGGCAGGAGCTCCCGCAGTGCTCGGCCCAAGTCGGCTTCATTCTGATAAAAGGCCGCACTGTCAAAGGCTCGGTAACCAGCGGCCAGGGCGGCATCCACCGCCCGATGTACTTCCTCTGGGTCCCGCAACGCGTAGGTCCCCAAACCCAAGAGGGGCATCTGAACCCCTGTATTGAGGAGGACGGAAGGGGTGGAGAAAGAAGACATCTGCAAGGCACTTCTTTTCTTTTTTGGATTTAGACTTCCTGGACTGTCATGCACTGCCAAAGACAGAAAAGGAGAGAATATTAGGAGATTTAAATATGTTACAATGAGTTCTGTTGGTTTTCCGTCACCATTCCTCCCAGTTTCATCAAGACTCAAATAGCCTACTGTTTACAGTTTCTTTGTTAGAACATGACATAGCAGCCTTACAACAACATGTAGCTACAAGAGTTTAACAGCGTTACAATATGTGACAGAATACACACGTCATATGACACAGTGTTACGCAAAGAGTTTCAAAGCTATAGCGTCAGCAGGCAGAGTAAACAATAGGCGTGTTCGACTTCATGCAGATCTGTGCAGATCTGACTTGACGTGATGCATGCTGGGTTGAACAAGTTCATTTTAACCAATCATATTCGAGGTCTATGAGCATGAACAACCCAGCATGCATCACGTCAAGTCAGATCGGCACATGATGAAGTCGATAATGTCGCTAAAACATTAGAGCGTCACAAAGTAGTTTCAGTGATAAACGTGTTAATGACGTACTCTGGAATGTGACAGCTAAATATACACATCAGTGACGAAACGTTAATTTGCGCTGCAACGCCTCAACATTCCAATGAAGCAAATTAATAATAATAAAAAAAATGGCCGCTAACCTTCTGGTCGCCTCCGCTAAATTGTTTTCGAAAAAGGTGCACAAGCTGGAAATGACCTAACGTCTTTTTACACACAAAGGAAAAAGTAGAAAATTAAAACACGTGTAACGTAAAACGTTGAGCAATAAATAAAAGTTTGCAACTGCCTGCTTCTACCCGGCTGTACCCGGCTGCGCACAGTCAGCTGACAGTCATGTCACGCAATCAGTTTGGGCGGTTTTCTCCGTCACCATAGTGACACCTGCTCTGACGTCGCTGATTGGGAGACGGTCTAGCCAATCAAATCGGTCCAAATGACCCGAAAGCGGGAATTCACTTTACACGTGTTTAACTGTTGAGTTTCTGGAGAGTGAAATTATGTGGCTGCTGGATGACAGAGCAAATCCAAGATTGCTGTTTTCTGCAGACATTACAGTAATTTTAGGACTGAGAAAGAGATATAAGTTTTAAAAGAGAACACATAATATTCTATAGTTTTGCTTGCAACCGACTAATATCCTAATTTTCTGAGCTTCTTTACCCAAAATACTAAAGCCATGTCACTGCAGACCTGTTGTGTTTCCCTTTCTCAGAAAGTCATCCTTTTAAAGCTGGCAAATTCATCATTAAATTCAAGATCAGAGGAGGCGCCAGCTGCAGGCCAGACTGGAATAGTCATCCTTTTACAAACCCCACATTAAATATTCTTCTAAACGTATATGAAGAAGTATATGAAGAGGTGCGTTCACCATCATGACTGAGGACAAATATCTAAGTACTGTTTCAGAAGATGTTATGGTTTTGAATTTTGTGACAGTGAAAACACCACAGAGGGAAAAAACCTGCCTGAGCACGTGGAGTTTTACAGCCGTCCTTAGTATTACTTGAAAATGTGTGTGTTGAGAAAATGTAAAGATTTTTAAAGATTTAAAGTTTCTGGAGAGTGTTTATTATAAATAAATAAATTATATGGCCGCTGGATGACAGAGCAAATCCAAGACTGCCGTTTTCGGCAGACATTACAGTAATTTTAGGAGTGAGAAAGAGATATGAGTTTTAAATGACTACACATAATATACTATAGTTTTGCTTGCAACCGACTAATACTCTACCAATCCATATCCAAAAAAGGTTCAAAACAGGCAACTGAGAGTTTGAGACGTTTTCACCACTCATCCAAGTAGCTTCTTCAGTTCTAGGGGACTGGTGGGAAGTCTGAGGTTTAAATAGGAACTCCTTCTGAAACTTGCGTGTTAAGTTAACAACCAGAAACCGGTGCAGCTAATTTACATTAACGACTGGGTACTTACCTGTTGTTGAGGGGGGATTGTTTTTGCCCCTGTCCTCTTCCCTATGAATGGTGCTCTAACAACTCTTGTCCGTCAGAGGCTCCAGTGTCAAGGTGTGAATGAGGCTAAAACTTCTTGTAAATCTCAGTCTTCTCTGGCTAAGATCTGGACGTTGTTATCTTCAAAGGAGTGCCCTTTGTCCCAGGTGTAGGTGAACTGCTGAATCATTTCCTGATTTGAAGATAACAACGTCCAAATCTTAGCCAGAGACTGAGGTGTAGTCTACGTGATATGCAGGTATACGCCGTATACCCACTAGAAAAAATCCCGAATTTCCGTATAACCACTGAAAAATGTGCAAAGATACATATCAGCATGGTTTCGTGACATAACTTTCACTTTCCCATTCATAAATTTGCATTCTCTTCGAACCATAGGGGCTTCCATCAAACGTGACGTGAACCCGACATGAACCCTATTATATAGACCCTTTTTCTGTTTGTACACACTGATGACGTAGAACATATGCACGTGCATTTTGGCAATGGAAGTATGGCGGAGATAAACGGCTTGTCAAGCTATGCAAGGGGATTATCAACTAAAGATCGTGAATGTTACCTTAACAAGTTGACTTTGACAAATGGTGTCCAACTTCCAGATCCGTGTTCTATTAACGAGTGGGTTGATGACGTTAGCAAGTGGCCGAATATACAGTGGCCAGATACCCATTTAATTGAGAAACCGAGCGTGTACACCAGAGAAATTACGAGCCTATAAATCACTGGTTGCGTATGAATAAGTTGTCTGTGGTCATGTACAAAACGTCAAATACCATGACTGTTGTTGAGGGGGGACTGTTTTTGTCCCCGTCCTCTTTCCTATGAATGGTACTCTAACGACTCTTGTCTGTCAGAGGCTCTAGCGTCAAGGTGTGAATGAGGTTGAAACTTCTTGGAGACAGAAGTTAAAACTGTATTGTAAATAGATAGCAGAATAAATCTCAGTCCACCTCCTCTGTTTAGTGAAGGTTTTTCCAGTCTGACATAGATATCTGCGTATCACGTAGACTACACCTCTGTCTCTGGCAAAGATTTGGACGCTGTTATCTTCAAATCAGGAAATGATTCAGCAGTTCACCTACACGTGGGACAAAGGGGACTCCTTTGAAGATAACAACGTCCAGATCTTAGCCAGAGAAGAGAGATGGTTTGAAAGAGGAGTAAAGGAAGCCATCTATGTCAGACTGGAAAAACCTTCACTAAACAGAGGAGGTGGACTGAGATTTAATCTGCCATCTATTTACAATACAGTTTTAACTTCTGTCCCCAAGAAGTTTCAACCTCATTCACACTTTGACACTGGAGCCTCTAACGGACAAGAGTCGTTAGAGCACCATTCATAGGAAAGAGGACGGGGACAAAAAGCTGCAGACAAGACTGGAATAGTTATCCGTTAAATATATTCTTCTAAACTTATATGAAGAAGTATATGAAGAGGTGCTGTCATGTCTGAGGACAAACATCCAAGGACTGTTTCAGAAGATGTTACAGTTTTGGATTTTGTGACAGTGAAAACACCACAGAGGGAAAAAACCTGCCTGAGTAGTTTTACAGCCATCCTTAGTATTACTTGAAAATGTATGTGTGTGTTGAGAAAATTCAAGATTTACATTATTTGTTGAATTATTTTCCAGTTTTTAATGACTTTTTTATAAGTATTTTCTCTACAGCTGTGAAACCTCTGGTATACGCTGACCTGAATAAAGAATTTTAAGAGTGGTTTTAAAGAGATTCTCTTTGTCGTACTTTATTTAAAATTCTTCAGCAGGAAAGAGGCTTTGTTCATCGCAAATTAGTGGGAATTTATCGATAATTCAAATGGAAAGACAAGAACATGAAATACATTAAAGGACTTGTCAAAGAGCATGAGGCAACAGATTGTGAAGAACACAGAATGATGACACATGAAAAGATTTGGAAACGGTAAAAGGCATCGTCAGACAAACTGAAAACTCTCAGTGCATATGGCAGCAGAAAGAAAGTCTTCAGTACATTAAACCGGTTTAGTGTGTATTTCATGTACACCGACCGACCAGCCACAACATTAAAACCACTGGCAGGAGAAGAAATTAACTCTGTCTTGTGATAATGCAGTGTTCAATCACAAATCATGTTTCAGTGTCATTTGTGGTTAGGCTTTGTTTCCAATTGTGTATCTTGAAGATATTTTGCATCTCTTTGTAGTAGTTTTTGTGAACGTTCCTGGTTTATTTGGACCTGGGAAATGATCTTGGCGCATCTTTGCATTATTTTGAGTCAATTATTTGTGGTTATTTTTGTAGCATTAATTGCAGATGATCAGGGACCCCGTAACCCTTAAATAATCCTTCCATAATTTACCCTTTATATGGCACTCATTGAATTACTTGGGAAGTCTAAATTTCAGTCCTAGAGTGTTATTGTAGGGCATAAGTAGACTTTTTAATGATGTGATATTTTTCAAAATTTTTAACTTTCATGTAGAAAATCAACATCGGTGAATTTACCATATATGGTTCCTTACCCTTAAGTGATAACAAATGTGAACATGTATTTATACCATTAGAACATAAGTGCTGATTCAGACATTTGGCAACATACACATTATCACATTAAACAATATTAGGCCACTTCTTCATTGTACATAATAAAACAGTTATGCCACCTCAGCATTCATGCAGAGGTGGACTTCGCAGATCACATTTGACCCTGATTTAACTTGAGAATGTTGCCTTGATCTTCACTGATTGGCTGGATTAAAACCACATGCTTCTAGACCTCACTGAGAGGAACAACGACGCAAATTAAAACGTGTGCCGAGGTCACCAAATATGGTTTCTCACCCCATAAATGGTTAATTAAACACCTTTTGCGTCACAGAACTGGTCGTTTCAGACAATCTCTGAAGGATTCAGGTCGTACCGTTGTCCACAATCCAGAGCTGAGAGTCTGTCCATGTCGGTGTCACTCAGTGTGAAGTCAAAAATCCTGGCGTTCTTCTCTATTCTGTCTGGATGTGATGACTTGGGCAGCACAGGGACACCCTGCTGCACCGCCCAGCGCAACAGGACCTGGAGCAGAGTAAAAGTCTTAAGTGTTTGCCATGAAATGTTTTATTACAACACTGAGTAGATGAGCTGGGCCCAAGACATTGAATGGGCTTATACCTGTGCAGGTGTGCGCTGGCAGCTCTTTGCCACCTCCATGACGACAGGGTTAGTGACCAGCTTTCCTTGCCCCATGGAGGAGTGCGCTTGGAAACACACTCCATACTCCTCACAGACCCTCCTCAGTTCGGCCTGGCGCAGCTGTGGGTGGAACTCTACCTGAAGAAAAATGTGTCCCCCGATAAATGTGTGAGATTTCCATCTTTTTCTTTGTGTTTCTGTAACATACTGTGAATTATACGATACACATCCTTCTTTTATCATAATGTACCTGTAGGAGAGCAGGAGGGACTTTGCAGCTCCGCATCAGTTCTTTCATGTGTGCTGGCATGTAGTTGGACACTCCTATGGCCTTGAGCTTCCCCTGGCCATGCAGCTCCTCCAGTGTGGCCCAACTCTTAGCTCGATTTACTGGGATCAAATATTAATTAGAGTCTCGTCATTGCTGTCATTTAAGAACAGCTACATTACAGAGGAGAAATGTAAGAAGACACCTTTTAATTAACACTCAATACACCTGGCAAAAGAAAAGCAATAGGCCTATGCTTTAGATTTACTTTTATATACAGGGTAGTTGCGTTTCACAGGAAATTTCTGACTTATTGGGACGTTCACCTGGGTTGCGTGGATCATCCACTGCCAGATCCTCTGTGCCAGGCCAGTGGATCAGGTAAAGGTCAATGTAGCCCAAGTCCAGCTGAGACAGGCTGTGGAGGGCTGCTTCCATGGTCTTCTCACCCTGATCCTTAGGGTCAAGCTTACTGCAACAATGAGAAGAGAAAGGAAGAGTGTTGAGGGAGAAATCAGTATGAGCAGGGAGCCAAAGCTTCATATGTTTTTTAAAAAGAAAATCATGTGATATGGTTGTGACATCCAGGCTGGTAGAGGCCTGAATGCTTCATTTGATTCCAATCATTTCAAATACAACACATTATGTGATAGTTAAAGAAGATGCAAAATATCTCTCCTCATGATGTACTCATACGCCACCTTGTTATGAACACATCCTCTCTGGTTAAGCCATGTTTGGGCAGAAGCTCCCGCAGTGCTCGGCCCAAGACGGCTTCATTCTGATAGACGGCCGCACTGTCAAAGGCCCGGTAACCAGCGGCCAAGGCAGCATCCACCGCCCGATTTACTTCCTCGGGGTCCCGCAACAGATAGGTCCCCAAACCCAAGAGGGGCATCTGGACCCCTGTATTCAGGAGGACGGAAGGGGTGGAGAAGGAAGACATCTGCAAGGCACTTCTTTTCTTTTTTGGATTTAGACTACTTGAACTGTCGTGCACTGTCAAAGACAGAAAAGGAGAGAATATTAGGATATTTAAATATGTTACAGTGAGTTCTGATGGTTCTTCATCACAATTCCTCCCAGTTTCACTAGGACACAAATACTGTTTACAGTTTCTTTGTTAGAAGATGACACAGCAGCGTACAATAAAATCAGAATGTAGCTACAGAAGTTTAACAGCTTTACAATGTGTGACAGAATACACACGTCACATGACTCGGTGGCACAGTTACAAAGCTATAGCGTCACCACGTAGAGTATAAACAGTATTGTTAAAATATTAGAGCGTCATAAAGCAGTTACGGAGATAAACGTGTTAATGACGTACTCTGTAATGTGACAGATTAATATACACACCAGTCACGCAACGTTAAATCCCACTTTTTGGTCGCCCTTACGTCAATTCACAACCAAAAGAAAAAGTAGAAGGTTAAAATACGGCGTAGGCTATAACTTAAACCGTTTATCAATAAATACAAATTTGCAACTGGTTTGTTTCCACCTTTGCACCCAGCGTCTCCCCGGACGCATGTAGGCTACTCGGCCAACAGTCATGTGGTTTTTTCCGTCACCATAGTGCCATCTCACTGATCCCGCTGATTGGGAGATGGTCTAGCCAATGAAAGCGATCCAAATGACCGGAAGGCGGGAATTCACTTTTTCCAGCGAATCGCGAGACGATTTAACTTCAAAGGTTAAATCTTTCTGCTGGTGAGTGAAATTATATGGCTGCTGGATGACAGAACAAATCCAAATTTGCCGTTTTCTGCAGACATTGCAGTAATTTTAGGAGTAAGAAAGAGATATGAGTTATACATGAGTCCATACACATTTTGTTTTTATTTATTTCCTTGCTAGGTAGCTTAACAACATGTACCTCACATAACATATACTCTATATTTTTGCCTGCCACCACGTTTATAAATCAGTATGCTAATTTTCTGATCTTTCCCCAAAAACACTTTAGGTCAGCCATGCCACTGCAGACCCGTTGTTTCCCTTTCTCAGAAAGTCGGCTCTTTAAAGCTGGCAAATTCATCTACAAATTCAAGATCAGAGGAGGCGCCAGTTGCAGGCAAGACTGAAATAGTCATCCTTTCACAAACTCCAAATTCAAAATATTCTTCTAACCTTAATAGTTCTTTATGCCACTGATATGTCCCAAGGCAGCATAGTCCAGTCAATCTCAAGGCTCAGTATAGAAGAATAAATTGGAAGTGATTACAAAAAATTACAGGGCACCACCTCAAACCCAAGCTTGAGATAAGATTCACTAAAAATATTGAGACAGAAATTACATTTTGTAAAATAAATTTAGTTGCATATCTTGGTGAGCCTTCTTCAAACCGGGGTGATTGTGCTTGTTACCTTGACAAAGCCAGGGACTAGTCCAAGCATAAGCCTACAAGATCAAAACCAGGCGAAGGAAATTAAACCTAACTCGAAAACAAGAGATTATGATCTGAATTGCTGCAGCTACCATTTCTGGCATTGTTCAGTTGTTTTTCCTCTTTTTCATTTTTCAACACTTCAAAGCAAAGCAAACCTGCACAGCAGCTTAGTATGCAGGCCAGAGAACCACCACTGATTGAGGCTGCATCCACCCCTTAGTTCCCTCTGTGCATCACATCCCCCTTTTTCTCCCGATAGATTCTGTTCTTCAAAGCATTGTAAAATGTTCTTCAATCTCGAAAGCTGCCAGGGAGACTGCTGAGCTCCAGGCAAGAAAGAAAACAGTGTTACTTTTATTCCTTTTTCTTCATTTTTTCAATGCCGGCCTATTGAAAGAAAGGCTACTATTACATGTCATGATGTCTGTTCTCTAAGTTTGTGATGACATTTCTTTTCATCCGCTAAAGGAGAGGATCTAAGACCCCACAGGGTCTGTCAGCCTTTAGTCAGGGATATCGTCACAGAATAAAAGTCCTAATTGATCTTGGGATGCCTTAGAGCTATTCTTACTTGTGAGAGAAGAAGCCTCTTTTTATCTAAACTGCACTTAATGTTTTTGACGCTCAGCCCTCAGCAGCATTCTTGCGTTCTCATTTGATATTAGACAGTTCAAAGTCCTGCACTGGCAAAAGGCACTGATGATACAATACCGTTTGTTGTCAACAAATTTACACAATTTGAAATAAGTTACCAAAACTGCTAGTGCTGTCAAACAACACAAAATAAACTTAACTGTGATGGTAACTAATGTGTTGAATATATTTCATCAGCAGGGAGGAGATTCGGAGAGAAGACTGCTTCAGTCAAGAACTGGAGGTAATTCAGGATACTGGTCGCTGACTGTTAAGGGTCATATTTATTGTTTTGACACACTGTTTTGTTTGAAATAATCTCATTCTACGTAACTCTCTCTCTTGCTTTTTCCATCTTTAGGATATTATCAGAACTGTTCTTGGGAACCTGGACACCCTCCAGCCCTTCACCTCCACACACTACACTGTCTATCCATGTATCCTTCACATCAGTTTGTTCATCCACCACTGTGTCCATATGCCATCCTTTCAGCTCATATATTATTTTTCTACTTATTCTATTGAAGTCTATTGTCCATCACACTCCCAACCTCTGTTATGTGTTGTAATACGTAGGTTAAAATCATAGGCCACATTTCCTCAACAGGAGCTTTACCCAGGGACCAGGAATATTTATATATATACAGTGTTTGCACCACATGGATTAGGTCCTAAATTAAGTTCAGGAAAGTTATTTTATCACGCAATTTTTACAGGAACTATGGGTGTAAGGCTTGCAGCATCTTATCCTATAATTAATCTCAGCAGTAGCTCCTAAATTCCTTTTTCTAACTTTAAGTCTAGCACAGCTGTCATTGAGTAGTCATCTGCATTTTCACCACCCACAAGACTGGAACTGGAGCAGGTTGTTGTCACATACAAAAATGACATTTAAAATCTTTATTATTTTAAAGTCTTTACGTGGAAAGCTAAGCTCCTTGAAAAAACTTACTAGGGCTAAAGGTTCCGGGACCTTGGGGTGAAAAGATGGCTATATGCACGAATGTGAGATAATGATTACAACAGTCAATGCTGAGATCACCAAGAATTGGTTTTAGTGAACGGTAGTAGCTCCGTGTATAGTTACACTCCACTGATGACTGTAATTTGTTAACAACCGCTACCAGATAAAAAGCGATGGAGGAATTTTTACAAGCACAATGAGAAGAAACTGAAATTCTACCCATTTGTTCTAACTGTTTACCTGGAGAAAAAGATGCAAAGAGGTGAGGATGCACACAACATTTGCTGGATACACTCCCAGCTTTGCTTTACTCCTGCATGTACTCAGCCAGAAAGCAGAACTAAAAAGGTTTGCATGGATGAAAGTTAGTGGTTACAGAGGACAACCTGTGCTGGTAGAGGACTATGGTAGAGAACAGACCCTGCAGGCTTCAGTAGGACAAACAAACATACTGTTTGGATGTGATGACATCTCACATTGGTTTATTTATCTTGTTTCAGGAGGACAAGCAAAGGAGGTGAGTTGTTTTTATATTGCACGCATAAAACAGAGAGAACAGAACATCGTGGACTGTTCGTGTTTTATTGTCAAACTCTCTTGATGCAGCGTGTGCCCTGTGTAATAAACAATTCATTGTTTTTGTGACTGGAACCAGCTTTACACCCGGTAGTTTGAGTAACTGCTGCACTGCTACACCGTATACCGTATTATATGGTGTATTTTATATTATACCACACCTTGCAATACTCAAAAATGTAATGCAACTATAAAATAAATCTGCAGAAATGACCATAGCGTGTATGTCTTTAGGGTAAAGAGAAAATGCAGCACGTCCCCTCTGTGTCTGAGCCTCAGCCAAAGCGCTATAAGACAGATTCACCACTAGAGGAGGCCATACTAAAGGCATTAAGCAAGGACCTGGCCGCAGAAAGACAGGCCATAATGTCTGGGTGAGTTTAATAACATCTGCAACGTCATATACTCTATTTGTCGTGTTATCTTTGCAGATAAGTGCATTGTGTTACCTTGAAGCCAACTAAATACTCCTGTGACAGCTTTTATATTTCAAGAAATGACAGTTCTTGGTGTGGTAATGCAATCAAATTTACTCTAAAACATCTTATAGGTTCCTATAAGCTTGAACTGAAATTGCAGTTTTGCTCGAAAGGAAATAAAACCATGGGATAACATTGTCACCGTGATTTTAAATGAAACTTGACTTTTACCGGTTTCTGTGAAACCTGCAGGAAGTGTATAACCCATGTCTCCTTTTTTAAGAGCAAGTATTGTGATAGCTTTTGACAGAGTGGAAACACAGCATCTGTTATTGGCTTCATCATGAATTACAGCGTGCTCTAATGTTATTGACAAGCTGTCATTGGTTATTTTCCTCTTCAGTGTGAACAAGATGATGAAAGCAATTAGAGGATGCTTGTTCACACCAGCGTCAGCCACACACGTGTAAATACACAGTGTTGAAAAGCGCTCTTATTCATAAAATCCCTAAAACCCTGACACTACACTTTGTTTCACACGCCCCAGTGGTTCATCGTGTTATGAAACAGACAAGAGGCGAACGGGCGCCACATCAATCACCCTGATTGTCAGATCAGTGGGGCGAAAGTGATCGTTTCAAATGCGAGCACACACATGTACATATAAACAAGGTCTTGTCCTCAAACTAGTTTGCATTTTACTTATGTAAACAGAATTGTCTCCTTATTTTAGCTTGAGGAACGCACACTCAGATGCACAAACTGTATAAACATCCTGCAAACAGCAATGCCTCAATCACTAGTTCATGCGAAATGAAGTGTTATTGAGCATTACTCACTGAATGACATGACATTAATGTGTCCTTATGAAGGTGATTAATACACCAAGGTTACAGTTCAGGTACAGGCAAGCTGCACAAACACAATTACTACTGTACATGGTGAATACTACCACTGCTACCATACATACAGCCAACATGTGTTCTATTCTCAGAGGCTTCCTACATACTGCTTCATCACTTACGACATTTGTGTGTATGTGCGTCTACTTGACGCCCGGGAGCGACAGATGGTTTGTTTTTGTGTTAAACCTGCTGGAAAAATGGGAGCAGAAAAGAAGGAGTTTCAAAGAACAAGTGCGGACACAGAACGGACAAAGAGAATTACTTTTATATTTCCTCTCTGTGCTTTTTTTGTTCTGGTGTTCTTGACTGCGGTACAACTTGTTTTACATGGCACTCTACAAAATGAACGGGCAGTACATGTATGTAATAGGAGGAATGTGTTTGAGGCCAGGACTGAAGTGAAGTCTTATCACAGGTTAGAACAGTATTACTGAATTTTTGGGTCTCTATGTATCTGGATCTCAGTTATTGGTCAACTCATATACGCTAGATGTTTCTTTTTGTTATTAGCTCTGGAGTCTTACTCGAGGAAACTTGTGTTTGGCTTTAGTGATGCAAAAAGTGCATTTTGCAGTTGTGTGAAAAACTAAGAACAATTTGTCATGGTGAAAACTCTGACATTTGGTATTTCTGTGTCTCTTTGCTATTGAATTGTGTAGCGAACTCTCTTAAACAGGATTTACCGTTTTTTTTACAACCGTTTTTTGCAACAGTTTTTTGCAACTGTTTTTTTACAATCGTTTACTCACCCATATAACTTTGGTGTTATTTGGAGACGTTCGGACGATATTTAGATCCGCATATATCCATATAGTGGGAGTGACTGGGGCACCGAAACACAGCCTCTAAATAACGCATTATCTGCCACATTCATTTCACCAATATTTTGTTATGATACGTTAGTGCTATTCCCTGTTGAGTCCGGAGTTACCTGTTGTCTATTGCGGACGTTATTTAGAGGCTGCGTTTCGGTGCCCCAGTCACTCCCACTATATGAATATACACGGATCTAAATATTGTCCGAACGTCTCCAAATAACACCAAAGTTATATGGGTGAGTAAACGATCGTATTTTATGCCAGAAATAACGTCCATGTCGTAAAAAACGGTAATTCCCCTTTAAGACCTTCAAAGGTTGTGGATACCTACGACTCCGGCAAGGGATTTACAAAGACCACACCAAGAGTAGAATGCAAATAGAAGTCTGCAAGGACCCCAATACTTCATCTCAGGATCTGCAGGAAACTCTTGGTGTCAAGGTGCTTTTGTCAATGATTTAAAAAAAAATAATAAATACGCAAATTTGACCTGCAGGAGAGAAGTGCCTGGAAACTTTAGTGAAAAACTATTTGCCAGATCAGACCTTTTTTAAAAACAAAAAACAAAAAAAACAATGTGGTCTGTACTAATGAAACAAAGATAGAGTTGCTTGATCGCATGTTTCTTTTCAGTAGGAGAACCTTATCCCAACTGTAAAGCATGGAGGATGGAGGTGGACATATCATGGTTTGGTTTTGCTGTGCATTTTACAACTCTGAATTCTGCATCGTATCAAAGGGTCCTTGAAGATAATAAATCTGAGGCCATCTGTCTTAAAGTTTAACCAGCTTTTCAACATGATAGTGATCTTAAACCCCTTTGCCAATCCACCAATCCAAGGGATGGCTCAAAATAATGGTAATATAAAATTAAGGTTTATGGAAAGGCCGGAATTTGAATCCCATTTCAGAAACATTTGCACACTGTCGTAACAATCACACTTGTCAGCGTGGAGCATCTAACAGAAAGCTGATTGTGTTGGTTGGCATCAAAATCCGGCATTTTATCACACCAGCATGGAACTAAAGGTTTTAGAAGGTCATGTGTCCTGAAGCATGACAGCCAACAATTTAAATGAAAACTTTGACATTTACTGACAAATGTTTTTGTACTATGGCATTAATCACTTCAACGTAACATAATCTATTTTCTTATTATTCTTCTGTTGAAAACTTTTAGTTCAAGTTTTTAATTAAAATAATTTTGTCCAACTTACAGCACACTGACTTCAGTCTTTCGACACACGGAGGGGGACGTGAAAGACGATCCAGGACACGTTGACAAGGTGTTTCTTTTCACTTACGCATTCACTTTTCCGGGTAACAGTTAACTGGTTTGTCACATTGCTCCGTGTCAAATCAGTAGTCGGTCATTTCTGCCTGCAGTTGTTTGAAATTGACTGACTCCAACACTTCATCCTCCAGTTTCCATCTCACAGCACCCCTTTCATTTCCTCCCTAACACACATCCATGTACACTCGTAGCATCTTTGTCTTTATTGCAGCCCCAGGCTAGCATCAGCGCAGACAGGTAGGATAACAAGTGTGATTAAGGTTAATAATAGCATTACATCAGACAGAGAGCGTACCAGTTACTGTGTAATTGTGTGTATGCCAGAGAGAGAGTGTGTGTTTCTGGTGATGTGCTTCGGTTTGATTAGCAACAAAGTCCCAAAATTACCCTTCCCCATACACGGTCCTTTAATCTCCTCTGATCCTCTATTTTTACACTTGTCCACTCGGACGTTTTTCCACCTCTTCCCTCCCCCTTTTCATCGTTTGTTTTACGTGGAAAAACTGATTTAAACTAGTTATGTCAGCCCATTGAGTTATTTATTTTCTTAAAGGAAATGCCAATACAAGTCTGCAGGCTTTACAAAGGATTAAGTTTGAACATTGTGGTGATCTCAGGATGGCCCTTGGAAGTACGTTGCTCTTGCACAAACAAGTTCAAGAGAAAAATAGCAAAAAAAAAATTGCTTATAAATTGCTTCCAATTTGATAATGGTGGTAGTTTTACCACTCATGCTTTTTAATCTTTAGTTCTGGGCCACTGACTTCACCAAAAGACATCCTTTGTTTGCAGATTTTATTAATAGAAGAAACCCTGCCACCACATTGCAGCACTTTTCTGCCTCATTCAGCTAGAAAATGACAGAAACGTGCTTTTGGATGTTCAAATGTAAAAACAAAAAAAGCCAAACTCACTCAGTGAATTACCTTTTATAGACGAGAAGTTGTCTAACGATATTTTACAGTTGTGTTGCGTTTTGTAGGAACGTTCTTTTGAGTGAAAATAGTGAAAAATGAAAAGTTTCTGTCAAGATTATACTAAGTTAGGTTACAATCAAGGTTTTTATTGAAATAATATTTAATTTTTGATTCTTTTATTTCCAGTTTTACAAATCGGTAAGGAAGGTTTATGGGAATGTTTGACCCGTGTGCTTGACATCTGCACCCACAACCCTGCTAATACCACAAATTTACATATAATTTCTGTGTACTGTATACATAGACATAGACTTGTTAATCTTGCCAAACAAAATGTATGTAATGCAAAATTATAGCCCTATAACAGTGCAGGAAAATAAAAAAAGAATATTCTTAGAAATTAATAAATAGGCTAAGTACATCTAACAAACCAAACGGGTGGAAAATTGATTGAATATATAATTTTGTATAGACCTCTCATCTTTATACACTATCTACCTAATACACTCTACAGCTTCCCTGTACCAAAATGGAGCACATGCCGACACATCAGTCCAGTGACCAGTGAACACTGATCAAGAGTTTATTGACTTTAGCTTTTGATGAGAGCTGGGCATACTAAGGTCTGGGTAAGGTTTTTTTTTAGATTTACTGTTGTTTTAACTTGTTTTAACCCTCTCCCACAGATTGGAGCCAGGAAAGTTGACAGTCCCCTTCTCACATCAGGTGACAGCATGATCAGAGAAAGTGTAAGTCCAGGTGAAACGGAGCCTGGGACAATACAGGACACGGTAGAGGAGGACGAGGCACCTGGGACGCCAGAGAGGCCGGGGCTTCTGATGCGACTGGTCAGGTAGGAATGATTCTTTTCAGTCACTAGCATCAGTCTGATCAAAAGATTTGTCCATCGGATCGTTCCCTGCTTGACCCAAGCTCCTAACTGTGTTTATGCCTCATGATCCTGGTTACTGGAGCTGGAAATATTTATTGCGTCGTCCTACGTGCCAAACTCTGTTTATAATTCTTGATACTTTTACAAGTTTCCCACTGCCTTTTAAATCTGTTAAAGTCTGTTGTCATACATTACAAAGGGTTGGGGAAATCCAGCTATTATAAACGCAGAAATGACAATATTCCCGTGAAATATCTGATTAGACATTAGACGTCCTCAGGCACATCAAGGACTGACAAGACCATGTTCAGTACGAGCATGCCAAACAGTCTTCTCATGGTAATAATGATATACAGTAGCAGCCAAGTGGAGTGAGCCCAAAAACCCGCTATACTGGTACAATCATGTGCACAATTCGTTCTCTACAGCGGATTGTAAATGGGGCTTTGTGTTTTTCTGTCTGCAGCCACATCTTCCCTTTCTCCTTGTTCTTCAAAGACCCCTGAGACCCACGGTGGAAGCATAGAGGGTCCTACTGGTCCCAGTAGTGGAGCTACAGTTTGTTAAGTTAAGGTTCTGATCTGAACACATTCAGAGTCAATAAATTAATATATATATAACTGTTGGTTTAAGCATTACTGTTTTAGTTCTCATTAGAGTCATTTTAATATTGCCAAAGAAACTGAGAGACCTTTCACTTATTTATTTATTTTTGTCTGTAGCTTCTTGTTAACATTTCAGGCAAATAAATGACATTACTGCTTTGTTCCAATCATGGTTGTTTTTGTTATTTTATGTGTCATTCTATCACTAATTGATACCGGCTTTCCTCACATTTTTACGTTTATAGCATTATACATAATAGCTGGATTTAATCTTTTAAATGTAATGCCTTTTATCATCAGTGCTGAATAGCACAAGCGTATCATAACAAAATATTGGTGAAATGAACGAGTTTTGCGTTATTTAGAGGCTGTGCTTCGGTGCCCCAGTCACTCCCACTATATGGATATACGCGGCGGTCCGCTGGAGATAAATATCTTCTGAAGGACTAAAAATGACACCAAAGTTATATGGGTGAGTAAACGATCGTATTATATGCCAGAAATAAGGTCCAGGTTGTAAAAAACGGTAGTTCCCCTTTAATGTGGTAATAAAAGCAGGTAAAAGAAAAACACTGGATGGTCAAATTTGTATAAGCAATTGAATTTATAATTCAAAATTACATTCTATATATCTTTGGTATATGATATAGTTTGGATGTAAAAAAAAATAAGAGAAAACTCAATACACATAAAAGTCATGTTGGTGTTCCCATGTAAACTTAAAGAAGCTGTTTACATTCAGCGTTACTCACAAAACTGTGCCGTGTGTATGCTCAATAGCACTACTAGTGGTCGAAAAGCATACTGCTGACCTTTAATTAATATTATACCAAAAAATTAAGATATATAAATGCCAGTTAAATTAGAGCCAATGTCTGAGTCGTTATAAAAGTACAAATCAAGGTTTTTAGGCTATATAACCGTCTCTTTTACCACAGAACTGAACAGTAACACACAATAAACTACATTATACATACGTCCACCATCTATGCTCATTTTCTATCACGCTTAGTTCACACTTTTGTAAAGTTTTTTGCAAAAATCAGCATCAACTCTGCCTCTTTCTTTCTTTCTTTCATATCAATGTTGGCACTGACAGAATCCACTGCTGTCTATTCGAATCGCTGACCGTTTAATTTCTGCACGGTGCTCTGAGCAGTCCACACAAGTTCTCCACTAATTACGCGTTTCTGTTTTTTTGGATTCGTTATTTAAAACATGAATCAGCAGGCAACATTTAATCCGAACGGTGACATCTTCGCCTTTCCTCGGCGTGCGGACCGTCAGGGTTCATAAGGAACACATTCCTGAGCTTTTATTCTGGTAATTGTTCTAGACAATGCTAACCTTTCTTAATATTTCCACTCCTGCATGCGTACGTGTGTGAGTGTGTTCTTGAGTGCGCACCTTGAGCTTCACTGAGAATCACCTTGTGGAAACTCCACTTTCCTCCTGTCAGTCTGAATTAGCTAAGTGTTCAGTGTGTGGGTGTGTGTGTGTGCCTAAAGTTGTATGTTCTGAAACATCTTGTACAACTTTAGATGCACACACACACACACACACACTTGAATACATGTATACATTTTTTTTAGCAAAATAAAACAAAAGAAAGCAATTGATTAACTTTATGATAAGAGACATGTGTTCATGCACGTGTCCATGCTTGCATGTGTGTGTTTATACATGGGAGTACATGGGTCAACCGGACTAAAACATCATCTCAGAAACAGGAAAACTTTGCCTAATCCTCTCATTACATTGTCACAAGGCCCAAAATAACACGCACATAATTTATCTTACATCTTCTCACACGCTCTGACCACACACACAATGTCCTGTCGCCTTTAACTGCGCATCATACGTGTCACGTAGACGTCCATGATATGCTCTCATCCACACACAGACTGAGATTAAAATAACAGGGCAGAAGTGGAAGCGGACACATTAATGACATTATAGCCGTTCAAGACGCCATGGTTTCCACGGCAGCCGAAAGGGCCACTGAGCGATACAAACATCCGTCATCCCGCTGAGTCACACTGGAGTAATGTGTGTGTGTGTGTGTGTCTGTGTGTGTGTGTGTGTATGCATTTCATCTAAGTTCATTCACCCTCCTGATGAGGTGCTGCAGCCCCATTCAGATTTATGGTCTCTCTCCCTCTCTCTCTCTTTTCTTTCTCTCTGGTTGGCATGGAATCTGAAGAAACACACACTGCGGCCGTCCATGCAACTTAGGGTCAACACACTAATAGTTTTGTGTGTTTGTGTGCACATGCACATGCGTGTGTGTGTGTAGGTGGGGGGGTTTAGGTGATGGTGTCACACGTTCCGTTTTCCATCGACATAAGTGGAGTGGGAATGTTTGGGGTAGAGGGGCCATAAGATGATAATTGTGTTTTCCTTAGAAGGTGTGTGTGTGAACTGGAGAGAGAGAGAGAGAGAGAGCGAGTGTGTGAGCTATAGCATCTTCAATCAGTGATATAGTCAGCGCGCTACAGCAGAACTGGGCTGAACGATGGAGAAAATGTGGCTTTACATACAATTGTTTGCAGATTTATCAAGACAATTGACCATTTTTAAGCTAAGTTCTTATGTAAACAAGAACTACATGCTCAATAGCACTACTAGTGGTCAAAAACATAACGTGTACCTTTAATTATTTTAGTGAACTGAATTTAGTCTTGACAATGCAACTTTATTTAATACAACTTTCTTTTTGGGTCGAGTATAATAGTCATTTACATGAGCTTCTCTATCAAACATCTAGTAGACGACAGAAGATTGGAAATGGGGTTTTCATTCTTTATTTTATGGTTTGGTTTTGATTTCGGGCTCAGTCGGCCATTAAGCAAACTTTGTACAAGGGAACTGGCAGGATGAAGTTTGTCTATGTTGAATTCTGGCTGATTCTGATTCAACATACATTGCAAACTAAACATAATCCTTTACTTATTTTGACAATAAACAAAGGCCAGAAAATGTCCTGTGAGTTAAGTGCTTTTGCACATTTTTTCCCAAAATACCTGGGACTTTCAATTTCTGGCATTTACTTGTAATTTACTGCGTGTTATACGAGTGTAATAACCTTCCGGGAGAGGCACAAGTGAAATTACTGTAATGACATATTGCCATATTGTCTGTAAAGCGAATCGTCTCAGCTTTCAGAAACACGGTTTTGTGAAAGCACAAAGGTAAAGACGTAATAACAGTAATCCACAAATGTGCAAACACTCCACCGGCAACACATTAGGTTTTAAATGGTTAAATCAAACCGGAAAACTGTACTGCAGCATTTTTGCACTTGCTTTGGTAAAATTTGATTTTGGACACAAGTATGGAAAGAAATGATTCCATAAGGAGACATGTTTATGTCTTTAATCAATTGTCCCTGCATGTGTTGTTCTTCCAGATATTGTTTGGAGGGTTTGCTCTTGTCTCCAGCTGTGCCATGGAAACCCAGAGGACAAATATGGAACTGAAAAAAAAAAAAAAATACCAAAGTGTCCTGTTAAGATTTAGATGAGTTCGCAGTCTCTGGGTTAATAGGGTCTCAGAAGGGTTTTGCAGTCTCGGAGCAACCGTGACCCAAACCAAACTCTCTCAGAAGACATGTTAAATCTCATTGAAAAACCAAAGATATTGAAGCAGCCTCTGGAGAGAAACACAGCAATCCCCTCCTCCTCCTTCTCCTCAGAAGATGATGATGATGATGATGACTGGGCCCACCAGAAAACAACCATTATGGGGTCTTTAGTATCATTTTTTCAGCATTACACAGTCATAAGCGGTCTGAATTGGCGGTTTGTGACTCTCATCACATGTCTGGAGATGCCGCTGCTAAAAGTCCCGCTAATAATCTGAGAGTCCATTAGAGGAATGTCTTTTCCCGCTGGAGTCTGGGCGAGGGCGGTTGCTACGCTGACTCTTTGTGTTCAAGATGAGGAAGAAGAGAAGCGTTTCTCCACAATGTACCTACCATGTGCCACACACACGGTTGACCCAAACCCGCAATATCTTCTGACCCGACCCTGCCCTTCCTCCTGCAGCCACAAATGGAAAACCCAGCTTGACTTTCTGTGTCTGTGTGTCCAGCTCAGTGCATGAGTTCACCCACAGTGAGTATCAGCTGGCAGCCGAGGCCGATAATATTATGTTTTGTGTCGTTTTCTTTGCGCATGCAGACGGCACATGTGAACTTTTTCTGCACGCATGTGAGGTGAAGCTGTGTGTGTGTGTGTGTGTGTGTGTTCTTACTATTGTGTTGGTGCGTTGATGGAAAAGCCATCTAGTTTTCCTCTGTGTCACAGGAGCGGTCCCCCTGAAAGGTTTAAAACAGGAGGGCATGAGAGAAGGGGAGGTTCACGGGGGACACACTGCAGGAGAAAGACCTCGAAGTAGTAACACGTCTGCAACGATTTAAACATCTTTAGAGAGTTTTCGTAATGCATATAGAGAGGGCGGCTGCAGAAGAAAGAAAGAAAGGTCTCTAGTTAAAAAAAAAAAAAAAAAAAAGATGCACTCGTGCTCAGCTCTGTAATTGTGGGCGTGTCCAGAGCTATAAGTGCCTTCGCTCTTACCTGTGTTACTTATATCCCTGCACGAGGCTCAGAACAGACACTCTCTCTCTCACAAACACACACCTGTCAGACGACACACCTGCACGAGGCAACTCTCAACTCTACGTCTCCAGGTAAGAACTTTTTTTTTTTTTTTTTTTTTTTACACCTGGAATGAACTTTAAGGCATCACCCTGCATACTGGTGCTCATCTAATGTTTTATTTATAGATTTTAAGAGCTGTTCTTTGCATGTGTTTTTTTTTGCAAACTAGACAGAATTGTACACTTCTGTAATTTCTTATTCTGTGAGGGTCTTAATGTATCTCTATAACCTTGAATGTGTTGTGTTTTCACTAAACACACATTGCTCTCACACACACAACAGTTTGCGCAGATGGTTTTGCAATATTTGCTGGCTTTTATTTTGAAACCAGTGTCTCCTGTCTTTAGCTGCAATAAAATCATTAAAATCCGGTATTTATGGAAAACCTCCCATTATTTAGATGATAGCTTGCATAGATTATTTTAAGCAATAAAAAAAAATTGGGATAAAATGTGACTCCTATAAGTGGCATATAATGTTTTCCTTCTGCTTTTAAAACGTATAAAAGTTTTCGAGTAGATTTGACTCATCACATAAGAAAAAAAAAGGATGTTTGCATCCAGTAAAGGATGATGAATCAACGCAGGTGACTCAAAGTTATCATCAATGTAATGGACTCAATTCATTTTCCTTTAAACTGTCAAGAATAAAACTACACATGGTGGCTTATGTGGCATTTAGAAACCAAGGGCTTGAATTTTTTTTTAGTATATCTGTTCCTTGTTATTTGTCAGTATTTTTTTTAGGACGCTGTTCATCCTCAAATAATATTGAAACCTAAAACTAAAGCTTTCTGTGGTCAGTATTGGTGGTCTTGTTGTCACCTCCCAGAGCCAAGTGCAACACATACACACCGCTTTCCCTCAAAAGGCGAACCTTCAGGCGTGGAAACCCCGCATAAGAGGAAAATACCAGGCAATTCCCCTGCCCCACCAGCTGACACAGGGTTAATGGGCTCACGCACACACATACAGACTCGCAGTCATGACCCGTTAATTTGGTCGTACCGCCAGCGTTAATGGCGTCCCCAGGGCCTTTCCGCTGTCGCCGCAGTGGAGGTTCCCAACGTGGCCGCCTATGAGGAAGCGGGGCTGGAAAAGAGCTGCCAATTTAGAGGGCAGGGGTCGGGACCACCAAAACCCCCCGGAAAACATGACTCTATTGTTTACACACGTGTGGGTGTGTGACTGTGATTGGACGGCATGAACATGGGCATCCCTGGACTCTCTCTGCTGACATACTACATACTGTATGTGCATGTTTCCGAGCGTAACACAGATGCAGTCAGGATCCTTCACCTTTTATTTTGAAGGCTTTGTTTTATCCATACTCATCTATATTGTACAACAGTAATATAGTGTCTGAAGCGGTGCACGTACGTGTGTCAGCAGGTAGCTGTTAAATGAGGCAGACTGAGCAGATAGGGAGAGTACTGTTTTTATTCACATTAGCTGTAACTCAACCGAGTGACACACCGGCAGACAGTGCGGTTATGGGAAATCACCCTAGCCGAAAAAGGAGGAGGCTCCGTGGAGGGCTTTTATTTGAGGGGAAAGTTCAACAGGAGAGGATCAAAAAATATATATATTAATAAACACTTTTCATGACCTTAACCACAGGATCCAACTATTTTGGCGTGCACTTAAATTAAACGATGCCTTCTTAGGCGTTTTATGTGAAGATATTCAGGACCACTCTGATTTGTCAGGACAGGGTCGGGTATTTGCAGGTCAATGATTATCTTAAAAAAATCCCAACCAACTTAAATCTGTGACTTTTTCTCTTTCCAGATGTCGCTGTGCATGGCCTCACATCTCTGCCTGCTGGCTCTACCGGTGATCTCACTGCTGCTGCTCTTCCCTCCCACTGGCTGGAGCCATGAAGGCCTCGCACCGGGCTGTCACCTTTACCGTGAGTTTTACGTCACTGAACACATCACAGGCCACTGTTCCCCCGTCGGGAGGGTTCTGGTTCTGGAGCCCGACAACAGAAGGTCACGGCTCAGGTCCATACTTCTGCTTCCTGAAACACACGGTTCAAATATACGCCGATGAGCCACAACATTAAAACCCCTGACAGGGGAAGTAAATAACATTTATCACCTCGTTAAAATTCAATGTTCTGCTGGGAAACCTTTGGTCCTGGCATTCATGTGTGGTGCTTAGTCACGTACCACCCACCTAAACGTTGTTATTTACCCACACCCCGTAGCAACGACCCCTTCCCTCAACCCATAGGACACAAAAGCTTCCTCTACTAACCAATGCAGACACCACAGGACACCTTCAGAGGGCCCATGTCCATTCCCTGATGACTGTTTTGGAGGCACAAGGGAGACCTACACAATATTAGGACGTAATGTTGTGGCTGATGTGTTGGTAGACATTAAACATCTGAACAGGAAATGCTCTGGAGCAGAGAGATGACTCTTATCAGTGTCATATTTTTTTTTTTTGGAAAGCTGCTGCGTTTCAAATACTCACATGTTCTCTTTCCCTCCTCCTCCTCCAGCTATCAACGTGACCATCCGCAGCGATCGCCGGGGAACCTGCAAAGGAACCCACCTGGTCTACGCCTGCGTGGGCTACTGTGAGTCCAGCGCCTTCCCCTCCAGATACTCTGTACTGGTGGCCTCCAACTTCACCCACAACATCACCTCCGCTTCCAGGTGCTGCACCATCAGCAAGGACGCCAAGGTGAGAGGTGGCAGGGAGGTCTACTGTAAAATAAAACCTCATCGGTCCCGAGCGTTATGAAAAGCCATGTAACATCATGTGACTCGTCTTACCTCAGGTCAAAGTTCGCCTGGACTGCCCTCGAGGTCGCCACCATGACGAGATAGAGATCCTGACGGCGAAGGCGTGCCGCTGCGACATGTGCCGCAAATCCCGCTACTGAGGAATCAAGGCAACACTTACACCACCTTACAGTCTTGTCTGTTTTTTTTTTTTTTTTGACTGAGCAGTAACTTTAACCTTTTTCTTTCCATGTGAGTTTGATTTGAATGTTGAAGAAAAACACATTTAAATCTTCTTCCCAGAGTTACTGTCAAGGGTTTCCTACAGAAAAAGATCAAAAGCTGAACTAGGTAGACCACTTATTCACATCCGTCTCCCTCCAAACTGAATGAGTAACTCATCGTCTCTCTCTTCATGTATTCAGATGTGCTGCGTGTGAGCTTGCGTGTTTCTTTGTTTTTTTTTTGTTTTTTTTGGTGAGTGTACGCTTGTGTTAAAAGCAATGAAAGGGAGGTTTTTCTAGAAAACTTGACACACTTTGAGTTAAACGCTGTAGAAACCGTTCTGTCACAAACTAACCAAACACTTTTATAGCTTAGCTTTGTGGCTTGCTCATCACTCATACTAGTGACTCTGAACCAAGTGTATTATGATCAATGAAACTCCACCACAACAAAAAGACTGGTTTCAAATCTTCCTCGCTCTACATTGATGAATCTTGACGGTAATTTTTTTCCAAAGTGAATGAGAACATTTCAGTTCAGACAGTAAAGTCATCTCTTCATTGACTCGAGTTAAACCGAAAGAAAGAAAAAAACGAATTCTTTGCAATAACCACTAATCACAGACACGAGACCAAAGAATGTACAAAATCTATTTATATTTATGAATCTGAACTTAAAGACATTTTGTAAATAATATCTATTGATGAAACCAAAGAATGTTGGAACCAAAGAAAGAATGCACTGTATAGTTTGTGATGAAATTTGTATGTCAATAAATTTCTGTCCTGCAACTTTAAATGGATTTATGTGGATTTTTTTTTTGTCTCTGCACTTCTAACCCAAATCCTCATCGAGCCTTAAACCAAGTTTTAAGCCTTAAATTAAAATTTGTGTTTACTTTGATACAATACGATACGATTCAATGTGATATGATACAATCCGATATGATACAGTATGATACGATAGTGTGATATGATACGATACGATGCAATACGATACAATGTGATACGATACAAAACGATACAATACGATACGATACAATGTGATACGATACAGTGTGATATGATACGATAAGATACGATGTAATATGACACGATACAATACGATACGATACAATGTGATATGATACAGTGTGATACGATACAATGCGATACGTGATATGATACAATGCGATAATCCTTTAATTTATTCCACAGTGTGATACGATACAATGTGATATGATACGATACGTTGTGATACAATACGTTGTGATACGATGTGATAGGATACGATACGATATGATACGATACGTTGTGATACGATGCGTTACGATGCGTTACGATGTGATACAATGCGATAATCCTTTAATTTATTCCACTGTGTGATACGATACAATGTAATATGATACGATATGTTGTGATACAATACGTTGTGATACGATACGTCGAGATACGATACGTCGAGATACGATGCGATACAATGTGATATGATACGATGCGATAATCCTTTAATTTATTCCACAGTGGGGACATTTGCAACAGTGGTTCTTAAACTGGGGAGTGGGGCCCTTTGAGGGGACATAGAGCCGCTGCAGGAAGGCCAGAGATGACTAAGGGCAAAAATATGGAGTGAAATTAAGATGAATGAATATAATTCATGATGCAAATTTAATATAAGCTGTTTACCCTATCAGTATTAATTAATTCATCATCTACTTATCCTCTGAGAGCTCCAGGATGGGCTGTCTGAGGCTGGGACATCCTGGACAGGTCGGCAGTCTATCACGGTGCTAACATGGAAACAGCCATTCACACTCACATCCACACGTACGGCCAATTTAAAATCACCTATGAACCTAACAAGCATATGTCTAGACAGTACTTGGAGAAAACCCACCCAGACAAACGGGAGAACAGGCCACCTCCACACAGAAACGGCATCACATTCAAACTGGAACCTCTTTGCTATGAGGCGTCAGTGCTAACCACTACACCATGATTGATATGATTCATATTTGCTGTAGGGGAACATGGTCTTTATTCAGCTTCTGGGGGGGGGGGGGGGGGGGGGGGTATTTGAAAGTAAACATATTAAACATTTTTACAGGGACATGCCCCTACTGCAAATTTTCCCCTTCAGTGTACGATCAGTGTATGACGCAGTTAACACCTTGACCTTTCAATATCAGTTGCAATTGTTTTTTATTATTTCATCATATCCTCAGACAAATTAGCAGTTTATCTAATTACCGTAAACTATAGAATAACCGTAATACATAATGCATGTAATGTTAACCTTTCTCATTTTAGATTATTACCTGAATTTGTTTCATACGTTACATACATGGCTTTTATCTTCAACGTTCTAAAATCCAGTATTGTTAAAATCATGACAAAGAATGACTTTTAAAATGTAATCCCTGTCCTTTTATTTCTCTTATCTTACATACAGACATGTAAAGCATACATGCATGCACATGGTCTTCAGTCTGCAGATGTTAAGGCTACTAACTCAAACATCCTTCCTAATTCTAGCCACTGAACATTTTGTTCAATGTCACTCAATTCGGTTGAGTCCCGTCCTTCAGAAGGTCTCACACTCTGTGTCCTGCGTGGAGCAGACGGCGCAGTGGCAGTGCAGGGCCACGGGGTAGTGGTAGAGAGGGGAGACGCCGGGCTGGCAGCCTGGCAGCCGGGCGGTCATGTGGCGGGTACGGCTGTACGTACATACGCGATGGTGCCGGTGGATGTAGGGCGGATCTGGTACAGGCCTCTGTGGTGTTCACACACATACACACATATACAGGTGGAACAGGTGAGTTTCAAAGCTTTCACTTTAACACATAGAGACAGAGAGGTTTAGTAGTAGTTTAGTAGTTTTACAGATTATTTCTCACTGCCAATTCTGTAACTTGCTTTTTAGTCAGAGGATGAGCGAGGCTATTCAATGGTAATCTGAAAGAAGTTTAGAGGTTCTTTGCTGGTTTTCAGTTACTCAAAGGTGCAGGTTAAACATCTAAAACTAGAATAAGGACAGCAAAGGTTCATTATTCCTCCATGCTTGCAAGGATTTGACTGTTTCTTATGACAGTGACACACAAGCCGGGGACAAGGACGGGTCATCAGTCCTCTGATGGTTAGGGTTGAGTTCTAGGCTATTATTCATTTATTTTCAACATTTCAGTTTTATGGAAGCTTTTAGAAATAGCAACAGAGAACGGGGTGTGTGTGTGTGTGTGTGTGTGCACTAAAAGATTAAAAAGCACATTTTAAGTAATAATATGGTAAAAGGCCTTTAAAGCAAATTTTCTATGTAATTGTTTTTGTTTAAAAATGCCCAGAAACCCAAGTCCTCTGTTAGTCAATGAAGAATGGCAGTCCACTGTTAGCCTGGTTCACGTGTAATGGGGTGTGTGTGTGTGTGTGTGTGTGTGTGTGTGTGTGTGGGTGTGGGTGTGTGTGTTACCTCCCAGGTGTGACAGCGCCCCCAGCAGGCCTCCGTGGTGATGCGTAGCCCCTTGCAGCCGGGCTTCTGGGCCACAAAGGAGAACTCTCGCACTGCGCAGCCTCGGAAATCGTGGAGGGTTGTTGTCACAGCAACGCACACCACGGCTGCCCCGGCAACCAGGAGGAGGAGGAGGACAGAGAGGGAGAGAGGGTGGAGATGCATGCTGGGAAAATAGAGAAAGAGTGTTAGGCTCACAAAGTTTGATTATTATTTAAAATTGTGTATCTATTAACTGACCTGCCTGATACAGCTCACATTAAAATGAAGATGTCATTGATTTTATTGAAGAAACAATATCATATTGAGTAAAAAAACATGCATTATATCATTTCTGATTTAAAGAGAGAATACATATTCAGTCTCTTAACACAGATAAATGTTTAGGTGCCAGTATTTGACATCTGCAGGAGAAGGAGATCTACCACAGTGATACAGAGAATGACTCATTACTCCCTCTGGTGTCTGCTGTGTGCACTGCAACCGAAACTAAATAATTCTTTCAGACCCAAAATAAATAAAACACTGCAGTCTAAAGAAAATTTTAAATAACAAATCTGACAGTAGAGCAGCTTTACATGAATGAAATTAAGGCACAAATGACAAAATCTGCTTAGCACATTTTCAAACAACTTTCTTAAACTGCTATAACAGCTGGAGTTAGATCAGCTTAGCCAGAGTACAGATATACTTCATGATACTAAGATTATTTTAAGAAACAGACACTGCAACTGGAGTTAAAAAAAAAAAAAAAAAAAAAAAAAGTGAACAGATTGTTATAGAATACCACTAACACTGAGTCCCGGGTAGAAACTTTACAAATTTCTCTCTAAATCTGTTCAGTTTTTCATTATTACGTAGATTTTACATGTTCTAACAAAAACGACTCTCACCTTTTTTCAGCCGAAGATCTTGAATGTTGAAGACCTGAGCCGCTGGACTCTCTGGCGGTGTCTCGGTGGCCGGACGATCTGGTGAATGGAACCAATCTGCCCTTGTTGTTGTTTTTAGAAGGCCATTAGGGCGGACGGACACTCTGACATCATAGCAATTACAATGAAATACCATTAGAGAGTCCCCAAGCCAGAAATAATGGAGACTCCCTGGAAAATGCTGATGCTTGTCTATGTTTTCTTAACCTCAGCCTGTATCTCTGTGTGCGACTGTGAGTGCGAGTGCAGTTTTTATAGTCTGCTCTCTATGATGTGATGAACGGCAATACAGAACCTGACACTAGATTAGTAGCTTGGTTACAAATCTGCACACAACATTGCGTATTTAGTACTTCGTATGACTCCATATATATATTCCTTGTTCATAAAAAGTCACAATTTAACTCCAGCTTTACATTATAGGTACACATTTTTGTCAACCATCTGTTACATCAAACTTTTGAATGTAATTTTACTACTATTTGTGGCCATTTGTTTTCCATTTAGTTGGTAGTTAATGCTGGACAGACACTGCAAAACAGTAATTTGACTCAAAATGCAGATTTACTGCCGTTTTGGGGTAAGATTACAACAAGTTTTTTTTATTTAATGGAGGTTAACAGCTGCCTAGAAATAAAGCAAAAATTAAAACGTGTTTTGTGTGTGTTGACAGATATGCTTGATTTTAATGCAACGTGCAAACGTACGGCTACAGAGTTTTACAGTGTATGTGCATATTCAGAGATTGAAGCTACGTTCCTGGATTTTGTTTTTAGCCAAAACTGTGTCAAAGAACAAACCGAAAACAAAACATTTACATATTGACACCCTGTTCAGTTAATATAATGAATGCTTGGGGCAAACTAGTTTTAAAATTTTGCATAGTAAAAGTAAGCTTCCAGCATCCAGCTGGAAGTCACTTAACAGTCCTTTTTGCTCCGTTTTAGTCTCCACTGACCACTGAGCAGCAAAATAATACGCTATGATCACTAATAGTAAATAACTTTGTCTAATGCTTGGAAGGTATAGTGCATAACGTGTTGGAAAGTGTTTTTGAGTGATGACACCGCAGAAAATAAAAAAGAAAGATGTGAAACAAATTGAAGAGCTTAAAGGGGATTTACCGTTTTTTACAACCTGGACCTTATTTCTGGCATAAAACACAATCGTTTACTCACCCATATAACTTTTGTGTCATTTAGAGTCGTTTGGATGATATTTAGATCCAGTGGAGCGCCGCGTATATCCATACAGTGGGAGTGAATGGGGCACCGAAACGCAGTCTCTAAATAACGCATTATCGTTCATTTCACCAATATTTTGTTGTGATACGCCTTTTTATGTCACACACTAATTTAATCCAGAGTTAATATTAAAATAGTGATTAGTGCGGCTTTAAGTAATGCGCATGAAATGTGCAGGAGGCATAAATAAAACAGCACAGACTCCCAGAGTGTTTTCTCAAAGTGAAGTTTCATTTTTATCACATAGTTTTTTTTTTTTCTCCATTCTACACTCCCCTGTAATGTTACGTACAGTAGTAAGCCTCTCTACATTCAAACCCCCCCCCACCGCTGTGTTGGTCCCCAAAATATACATCTTCTTCTTCTTCTGCATCTTCTTTGTCATCTCTATGTTTTTTTTTTTCTTCAACACAACAAACACAGACCATTGGGCAGACAGTGCAAATCTAGAAATTCAGTGAAGTTGCTACGTAATGCGGTTGTAGGTTTCGGTAACGTTGTATTCTCATTCTGTTGCTCTGACTTATTGCCATTCTATCGTGTCTAACTCTAAGTCTTTTCTTTCCTCTGTCTTTCTCCTCCTCTGCGTTTTTAAACTCGGGCCGGGTGTTTTCATCAAGTCCACTCACGTTGAGTTTGTCTGAATTTGGCCACAGAGAGCAAAGGTGGCAGTCGATGAAATCAGCGCCCGGCGGCCTGGTCTGTGAGGTGACAACCAGAACTCTCTCTCTTTCTCTCTCCTCTCTCCTCTCTCACTTCCTGTTCCGGAGCACTTCTAGAACGGCTCGTAGAATTCTAGAATCGAGGAATGTTGCCACTAATCCACAGCGTTGACAATTCTTGAACAGTGGGAGCTGGGGGTTCCATTTTCCAATCCCCCCCCGCCGCGTCAGCTGACTGGCCGACACTGGGCAGTCACGAAGGGTTTGTGAGTAAGCTATAGCCAAAACGAAAAAAATCAAGACGTATACTCGGATTTATGACAGTGAGGTTTTAGGTTTTGTCTCTTTTCGGTGGTGGTGGTGTCGTTGTTGAGTGCTCCATGCCTGAATCAACACGATGTTAGAAATCCAACCAAGTGGAAGCGGAAGTTTGGGTTTGTTTTGTCTGCCCAGGGTACAAGCCAAGGGGTGCCAGATGAAGATTTTGAGCTGCTTTACTAGTAAGACTTCTATTAAACCAACTCCATCCATGCATTTCCTGTGGTTCCTGTCCTTCTGCCTGAAATAACAAACATGAAAAAGACTGAGGTCCGTGGAGAAGAATCAGGGAATGTCAGGGAAACAAAATGAAACAGCTTTCATTTGCACAAAGTTGTTTTTATCTATTATTTTTCCTGAATTATTGAAGCCGAGCACCAAAGTGGAACACAAAATTGCTGCTTTTCGTTGGATGTTTTTTTTTGTTCCGGCTTCTAATAATCCTATTTGAGGAGGACATCAGCACCATTAGTTTATGTGTCTTCATCTTAACTCAGATTCTCATTCTCCGGTTCTTTTCCAGAGCTTTAGAGCACTAAAACTGTCTTCAATTTCTATGTCCATGGGTTGGGAGCCATCACGTCACAATACATTCAATACATCCCTAACGTCTTCCATACTTCAGCCACACAATGAGGACCAAGGCATCTCCTGTTCCCAAGCTCTATAATGAACCTCTATACATACTGTAGACAATATTTGGATTGACTGCCAAATGTCACACACATTGTAATTTAGATCTTGGATGCTACATCGTCAAAAGCTGCAGGATCAACAACTAAAAGCAACGGCCTCTTTTGTACGAAGCAAAGGCAGATTAGGTGCAGCAAACCAGGCCGACTTTAACAGCAGAAAAGCATCACAAATTTAAGATTCCTGACTCTGTTTGAAACATTAAAACGCTCGCCAACAGAGCTGCAGATCGAACGGATTCCCAAAACATGGTTGATTCAGGCATGGTTTGAAGTGAGGGTGTAGAAAAACCGCAGGTCAAAGGGCTTTTGAATGTTTGGTTACGAAGCAGCCGACAGGTAACTCAAGCATAAAAACAAAAACAAAAAAATCAAAACAATCAGTTTTTGTTTTACGGTACATTCAGATTCAAACCCTGTCCCTCAGGAAGGAGAGAAGGAGAGAGAGAGACTAAGAAGCAAAGAGACAACTGCTTTCTCTCGTTTTCTATCACTCCATCTACGCATGCCTCCTAACTCACCGATACACTCGCCGGATACGCACCAACACACTCGCGCGCGCGCACTCACACAAACACAACCTGACCATCGTCTTCAAATAAAGATACATTTCCTGATCAAATAGAAAATAAATAGCATCGGTATCAGTTTTCCACAAAATGAACAAGATCATACAAAAAAACAAGAAAATAAACAACATAATTACAAAGCAAAATTATTTTTCATCAAATAAATTTACACAGAAAGTACCTTTTAAGACAATGTGAATATCAAGGACGTAACAGGAGTAAAAACAAGAGTGGGGGGGTAAACATTTGAGTGTGACGCCCACTTCCTGTTTGACCCCCTAAAAACACACAGAGTATCCTGAAAGAATGAAAATATTGCTAAAATAATTTTTTTTTTTTCTGTTGTTTTTTTCCCCCCCTGCCCTCTCTTTATCCTATCACTCTATCGTAATGATCAGACAAGAATAAACAGATTTTTGTTGGTTCACACCGAGAAGAAAAAACAAAAAAGTTATCATCATCATCGTCATGGTCACCATCTAGCAGCGTCAAGTCTGCTCTGTCTACAGACGCTCCGGGTTCAGAAATCCAACTGGATTGTGGTGCATGTGTTTCTTTTGGTTTGAAATACTCGTGGAGCGCTTCATTCACTTTCCCTGGCGTTTCTGTGTTGGGTGGGGCTTGCTAGCTATAGTTGGCCTGGTTGTATGGTGGCAGGTCACAAAATTCAACTTTTGTGAATGTAAACAAAGCAATTAGTTGAATTTGTAAAACTCCTAACCACAGAATCTGCGATTTAATATGCAGCCGACAGTAAAATTAAAAGTACCCTGAAGAACTTTTGACAAAAAATAAAAAAATAAAAAAAATGGTTTCACACTATTCCACTGATCAACAGTTGGTGGCAGTAGAGTGCAAAACAACGTAGCAATGCTCCCGCTAAGGCCGTGAAGAAGAAGAAGACGGCTTAGCGGGCAAACATGTAAACAAAGTAGGTTTTAAAATGTTTTTAAACTACTTTTTTTTTATTTTTAGTTGTTTTTTTTTTTTTGGTGAGGCCTCCTGGCATTTTGGTGAGTAACGTTGAATGTAAACATAATTGTATTTACAAAAAATAATAATAATAATAATAATCCACAGGGCACCTTTAAAACATTATTTTCGTTTGGGAATTTTTATGATTTATTTTTAAATGACAGCCGCTGCGCCACAAATATCACAGAATTTCAAAATAAAAGAATCAGCCACCCTCAATCCAGGTCATTCCTCCCCTCTTTAAGGTCTGTTAAAGGGGAATTCTGCTGAATTTCAGCACTCACATTATGGCCTCATACATTAAACGTGTGATGTGAATTCAGAATTCGAGTCGGCCTTCCCCTTTATGGTATCTGCTACACTAGTGTTTGTCCCATAATACACTACAGAAATATCCAGAGACATATGTATATATATAAAAACATTATCATCATCATCATCAGTAGTACTTAGAGTAGAGTAGAGTAGTAGTAGTAGAGTAACAAGTAAGAAGAAGGAACATTATTGTACTTTATATCAGTATCATCATCTTCATCAGTGGTTATTTGAGGGACTTTAGGCTCGTCCTTTGGTGGAACCCGGCAGATTGGGAGAGGATTAAGTACCAGAACCAGCTGTGTGTGTGTGTGTCTGCATGTGTATGTGCGTGAGAAACATTTTGGCGCATCAGTCAATCGTTGGTGTGTGAGATTTGTTTGACCTGGGCACACTCTCGGTAGCTCTGTCTTCTGATATTTACAGTAAATATATGTGTGTGTGTCTGTGTGTGTCTGGTCTGTGTGGCGATAGTTTTGGGACATTTGTGTGAAATTGCTTCGTTCGTTTATTAATGTATTGTGCTATCCACGCATGAAATAAGCCTCGCGGAACAAAAGATAAATACGAGGCCGCGGTGCAGACTTCGACTCGGCTGGTTAAATGTTAAGACACGTTAAGACACGTGTTCAACTTGGGTAGTGTTGCACCGAAAGAGACGTTTTATCTCCTACTTTTAGGCTGATTTGGAGCAGGCCAGCTGACCTGCAGTTAAAGAAACCAGCCGTTAGTTAAAATGACAGCCTGCACTTTTGGCCAATATTCATCTTCTGCTCTGCAACGTAATGTGTGTACAGCAAAAAAGTGAACCAGTTTCACACAACTCTGTCAGAAAAAAGGTACAAAGTCTTTACCTTGGGTCACCTCTGAGTTTGTGCCTTTTTACAAAAAGCGCGCCCCCTCGATGATACAAGATAAAAAATAAAAAATAAAGTTATTTTGTACCTTTTTCTGTCTCCCAACACTTTCACCAACAAATTCCGTGTCTTCTCCCCTTCCCCTACCCTCCCTCCCCCGCCCCCCTCCACATTAACAAATCCCTGTAGAGCTGCACCTAGGTGGCGCTCTCCCCGGCTCCAGAGGAGGCCGCACTGGGTTTGAGCTCGGGCTGGTCGGAGTGAGCCGTCTGGGGGGACGAAGGGCTCAGCGGGTCCCCTCTCTCGCCTCGTTCCTGGAGGTTGCGCTGGTTCCTGGCGGCCTCTGTGAGCATCTGCATCCGGCGCTCCTGGTGCTCCTCTAGGCCTCGCCAGAGATCGGCACGCTCCCTTTCTCGCTTCATCTCCCTGGAGAGGCAGTTTAAATGAAACGGGAGAAAAGGCAGCGATGAAGTCAAAAGGGGAGAAAAGAGATATGGATTCTTGAGCAAGCTAATGATGCAACCCCTTGGCGAGACATTCGTATTTTTCTCCCTTATTAAGCAAAGGTTATGGTGGCCATAAAGGTTACTGAAATAAAAAAGGGAAAGAGATTAGTTGCTTTCCCACAGAAACAAAGTTTGTCTTTAGCCCTATTCACACAGGACTAGTTTTACCTGGGGGGCCTCTGTTAACTTCTGGTAATTGCAAGTGTTGTCTGTGATTTTAATATCGTGTGAATCAACCATGTCCGTAGTTTGTATCTGTCCCTGTCGCATCTCTGTGATTTGGCCGCGCGTGTCTTTATTTTTTCAAGAGTTGAGTCTCATTTCATTTAAAAATTATGAAGGCAAAGTCTGGACAGATGTTAGGGTGCACAGCCGAGATGTCGCTGACCTGTTCTCAGAAAAATGCAAGCTCAAAAACTGAATCAGACGAACGAAATCGAGGAGGATGCTGAGATGGATGACATTATGATGTGTAAGATTTCTTTTAGTGGTGATTAATGTGTTTATCACATCAGTAAAGATGGGGCTGCCAGGTCGTTTCATAAACTCTCCCCCAGCGAACAGGAAACACAGACGTAGGGGGGGTCATTTCTAAATCAAAGCAAAACTAATCTCGTGTGAATGGGACTTTGGAAGCAACACTTCTCTATGGGCTTGCTGCATTTTTTTGGTAGGTTGCCTGCGGAGAAGGAGTGTAGTAGAAGAAGAAAGTACCTGAAAGTCTTAAATCAGGGAAGAAACAGTCCCATGTTTGCAGTGAACAATAGATAAAGACTGTAACATGCTTGTCTACAGTCTTAGACCTCAAATATACTTGTGCACACCAGATAGTTTGTTCTCATGTTAACTTCTAAACTGCTTTAAGGACACATGTAAGGGTAGTGGCCTTGAAGTCTCTGAACATTGATAAATATTTGTTGGTATTTATAGGTGTGGGGTACATCGTCCTGCCCAGAGGAGGGTAATAACTAAAAATAACCATAGCACCTAAACTCTCCTAAAACTACCGAAACTATGTTTTTTTCCATTTCATTTCTATGGCTTAATCAAACAGCTTTAGAGGTGTTGGTAAGAAGAAATCCCAGCTGACTGTGAGTCTTTTCTTTTCACACTTAGCAAAGTTAGCACATAATTATCAACATGCTGAACTCTTGCCACAAACATCTTTTCCCCCAGTCGCGTCTGCTGCCTTGAGTTGAAACAGGGTAATGAATAACTGGAATCATGATGTGATCCCTGTTCAACGGATGACCTCAGCGATTCATGCCTTCGATGTGAAATATAACAGGACGGATAATGGAACAAATACGGCCTAAAACATGACTTAAGAAGACTCCTATTTCTTCCTCTTGTTGTGTCACTGTTGTATCCAGTAACACAAACACACGCCACACAAAGACAGTGAGTCATACTCACTTCTGTTTCTCCACTTTGTAGGAGGCAGTGAGGTCATCAAACAGTTTGCTGTTCATCTCCATGAAGGTCTTCAGCACGTTGTAGATCAGAGACACAATGGTCCTGGAGGGACACATTTTAGATTATGAATCTGGTGAGGAGCCGCTTCATGGGCAGTCGTGAAAAGAAACGAGGTACATTTACAATTTTCCATTGGCTTACACACCGATCAGGCATAACATTATGACCACTGACAGGAGACATAAATAACATTGACCATCTGATGACAATACAATGTTCTGCTGGGAAACTTTTGGACCTGGCATACATAGACATGCATCCCCCCACCTAGACCAGACCAGGCACCCCCACCCCATAGCAATGACACTCCTTGACGGCAGCAGCCATCCCCAGCAGGATGCAGCCTGACACAGACACACACACAAAAATGATTTAGGAACAACTCAAAAAAACATGAAGAACAACACAAGGTGTTGATCTGGCCTCCAAATTCACTAGATCCCAAACTGATCAAGTATCTGTGGGAGGATCCACAGAGGCCCCTCCCCTCAACTCATAGGACCCAAAGGCCCCCACTCAAGGACACCACAGGACACCCTCAGAAGGCCTGTGTCCATTCTCTGATGAGTTACAACTTGTTTGGAGGCACAAGGAAGACCTACACAATATTAGGAAGGTGGTCATAATGTTATGCCTGATCAGTGTATATCTCACCTTTACTTAACCTCATTTATCTGATAACTGAAGCCAGATTTAACATAAAAAACATGATTTCTTCTTAAAATATGATGAAATATTACTGACTGAACCAACTGTTCCTTACAAATGAACGAGTCAGTAATAATAACACCATAGTAGTACATATAGTAACATAGTTACATGTTTACTTTGACTTTCTTATATAATATTTGGTATATAGTAACCTTACAAGTATCAGTGTGTTTTGTCCACTTCTGTAGAAATCACGAATGAATGAACAACAGTTGATTCATTCGTAATTGTAGGATTTTAACTATTATTTTGACAAGTGCCTTAATTTGCTGAATACAAATATAACAGAAGACCTTCAAAATATTAAAACATTTCAGTTCCCTACAGTCCAACATGACATTTTAAGCATCAACAATCTAAAACTCTTAAAACCTGAGATCACAGTGCGGGGGATCCATTTGCATTTTTGTCTGACAAGCTATTTAAATGATTAATCACAATTATGGCATCACTTTATGATGCCATAATTTTGTCGTGGTTGACAAACCAGTTAATGAACTAATCCTTTTAGCTCCAGATGATTCATATTAGTTCAGCGACAGGCTAATCTTCCAAAACTTGCTGATTCCTCAAAAGGTATTTTCAGTAAAGCTACTCTTACACTAAATTAAATTTTCCACTATTCGCTGGACCAGAGACGAGGGTGTAGCCTGTATCTATTTACCAGCCAACCAGCCGTCTGCGCTCAACAATATGACCGGAGGCTAAACTCAAAAGCTATGAATAGAGTGGGTTTGTGTTCATGTGTGCCACTGACTGGTTCCAGTGCTCCTTGGAGACTCTGTAGAGGGTGGCGAACACCAGCGGCAGGATGACTTGACAGTTTTCCTCTATCAGACTGAGGATGTATTCGTTGTTCCAGAAGTAAAGAGCCCGCTCCGCTACCTGTAAAGCACACGGAGAAAAGTTGACTTTCATCTAGCAAAGTCAAACAGCACTGTTTTTATATCAGAAGTAACTGAATTACAGTCGCCGACAGTCTTTTACTGGTAATCAGATTACTGTAATCACATTTATTTCAATCCTGTCACCTTCCAAAAGTTTTAATCTGGGTGTGAGTGGTGCGAATTTATCACCTGGAAGTGAGGGCTGGAGATGCAGGCAGCTATCTGTTTGAAGAGCGGCTCCTGAACCCGGATGAACTGAGACGGCTCTATCACATCCAGGATCTCCTCGATCTCCCCGAGGAACATCACCTAAACACCCACAGAAAAAGAAAAAAAAAAGTGCTCTCAGCTCTGCTGGTTGAAGAGCGATAAAGTAGAAAAGGGAAACACCTGCTGCTTTTAATCATCATCCGCCTCACCTCTTTCTGCGTGCAGGTTTTTGGCCAGTACTTGAGCAGCCCTCTGATGATCTGCGGAGCGAAAATGAACACGCATTGATAAAAATAAACACCGTGGCCATTAGCTCAGCGGGGCAGCTGGATGGCGGCCATCTCTACCACCTCCATTAACTCAAAATCATACTCTGGTGTCTGCATTAAGAGAAACATCATTAAGTTTACAGTGGGTCTCCTTTTCACTGAATGGAGAAGTAAGTCATAGCAAATGCTATAAATAAAGCTCT
Source organism: Chelon labrosus (assembly GCF_963514085.1). Lineage (NCBI taxonomy): Eukaryota > Metazoa > Chordata > Actinopteri > Mugiliformes > Mugilidae > Chelon > Chelon labrosus. Next base: position 16,710,786 of record NC_140337.1, read on the forward strand.
TAGCGACTGGGTTGCATCTTCACAAATGGGTTTAAATAGCAGGCTACTTAGGCTGCGGGCTTCAAAACAATGCGAAGTTTGAGTCATCAGTACAGCTAACAGATTCTGTGATTGTCGCAGTGAAAGCAACAGACTTTATAAATCTGAATTACAGATTAATTGTCCTTTCAAATGTCGTGATTAGGTGCGTTTTAGAAATGAAAAGCAGCCTCACATATTCGGTCACTGTCGCATCTTTCTCCATGAACTGCACCACACAGTAGGCCAGCTGTAACGACAGAGAACACACAGGGGTTATGCTCACACTCACACACACACACAAACTTTCTCAAGCTGTCAAGGAGACAAGGGGGATCTTAGCTCTTATCCCTCGGGATTACGCGCTGCTAAAGATCGGAAAGACGAGTGTGCGCGGGCGGGCGTGCGCGTCTCTGCGAGGAGCAATCACTCCCCTTCATTATTCTGAGAGTGTGCGAGTGGTGCGTGTGTGTGTTTTGCGGTTGCCCCCTCCGCCCAGGCCGGTTGCCGTGGCGAGTGTGCACCGTGGCGACGGAGGCTGTGTTTACTTCGGAAGGAGTGATGTCACACACACACGAAGTCCCTTAAGGGCAATGTAAGATAGAGTTTAGACCTCTCTCTCGTCTCGCCTTTCCTCGTGAGTCCCATTTAGACCTCGTTTTATGACTGCTCTGGTTCAGTCACATCAAAAGTCATTAAATTAAAAGTATCCAGTTTTATAGTTACAGACAAAGGAGGTTGTGTACTGTCACATGGTGTTTTTCTGTTTTAATGTCCTTCTTCTTTCTAAGCCCATTTTCCTCCTCCTTGGGGCGTCCAAGCCATTCCATCCTTCACGTTCAACACAGCAGAAGTTACAGAAGTTTATCAAAGGAGGGATCGGAGGCTTAAAATAAAATGGGAGCGTTGAAAGCAGGGATGTTCAGTTTGAACATAAAGAAGAGCAGGAAAAAGAGGAGGATTAAAATAAAGGTGACGATAGGTCAAACTATTTAAAGCATTAACCAGGCATTAGAGGGATCGCCCCGGGTAAATATGATGTTGGATTTCGTTGTCACGTTGCGGGATTTGCGGGTGCAGGTCGCTATTGTTTGGCGAAGAATTATGGACGCCGTCTTGTTTGAGGGGTTTGAAGGCGAGGACTTTACCGATATTGATTTGTCAAGGTGACAGGACGGGGTTTGGCTTTTTGGAGAAGAGGTCATTCGGGAAAAGTTCAAATGGTCTCACCTGTGAATTTGTCAATGGGAGTGAGCAAACAAGACTACAGGGCGTACTTTTAATCACTAATTGTGTATAAAGATGGATGAACGATCATGAACAATCCTTATGCTCACATTAGCTCAGAGTAGCAGCAATAGCGCAACAAGCTACAATGCAATTTTCAGTGGAAGCCAAGGATATGCAGCTAGCTAGCTAGCTAGCTAGTCGCTTCATGACGGACAAGATGCAGTACATATCTAAGTTGAGCTGGCTTCAAGTTTTTACAGCACTCCAGTGACACTAAGCTAAACTAAGCTAAGCTAAGCTAAAGAAAAGCCAAGCCACTTCAATCCCGACTCTGCAATAATGTAGTTGGCCATGCTGTCCATGTTGTAGCATTTTTTTACCAATAGGGTGAACACAAAACTAGGATTCCCGAAGACTAGTTTTGTCACCAAAGAGGCCCTAGATTAAATACAGCATATCTTAAATCCCTGATATAATCATAACGCCCACTTTTCTGTAGCAGGTTGTAAACACTAAGCAGTTCATTATGCAGGGCTTTCCATTAAATCGCTTTTGGAACCAGCATCAAGTGGTCATTTGTGGAAAAGCATCAGACGTTGCCGCTTGGTTTTAATGCCAAAGTGGAGATTAGTAAACTATTCAAACTTGCCTTGCTCCTCTTTGCTGAGCCATGTGCAGCTCCTATCACTGCACAAAGAAACTAATGGAAATTGGCTTATTGGCCAAGGCTAATTGTAGGTGGATGTTTTAAGTCCATTCATCCATTCATTATCTATTACTGCGCATCCTGAAGAGGGCCGTGAGGGGGGTTGGAGCCTATCCCAGTTGGCACCTGGACTGGTCGAAAATCTATTACGAGTTACAGAGCAGGATGTTTTTTGGTGCTAATCAAATCACCAGCAGCAAAACAAAACAATACATTACAATACATTTTATTTTTGGAAACCTATGATTCTGATTACTTAAACCAAGTTAGGGCTGGTGCAACAATTCAGTGACACAAACGGATGGTTCCAGTGTATTTCACAGTGTTGAGAAGCCATGATTAAAATACCGTAACATCATATTTTTGATATTTTACAGCCAGAACTGGGTCACCCTACTGTGTGCAAAACTGCAGATCACGAGCGCCGTTTCTCCTGTGACCCTGTCAAACCGAGAGTATGTTTGAGCGTGTGAATAATGTATGTGTGTGAACCGCAGGGAGAGAGAGATGGGGAGAAATGTAGGGCACGGTGATGCTGAGACCGGGAATGCACACACTCACACACACCTCCGACCAGAGAACAAACTGTACCTTCTGCATAGGCAAATAATGTGCGACACAAATAAAATGCACAGGCACGCGCGCACAATAGAGCAGCAGCCATCTGTGTCATCAAATATTATTACAACCCAAACACGCAAACACAAAAAACACAAGCCCAGAGAAACCAAAGGCAGCTTCACACCGAGTGTGATTCAGAGGTGAGCGCTCACTGCAGTGTTATCTGTAACTCAACTCTGCCTCCTAGTGGCTCGTTTGACGCATAGCCTCCATCACCTCCATTTACCAACTACCATTTGAGAGACATCAAAGTAAGAACTGACTCTCTTCTTCCTCCTGGCTTTTATCCTCATTCATGCATATATTCAAGCCAAATGATTAGAGACGCTGTTCACCCTTGCAGAGATCAATCGGACTTTCAGTGACGCTGACGGCTAGATTAATAACGGAATAAAACACAGGCTCGTAGAGAGAAGATAAACTTAAATCGAGTTTGATGTTCTGTGGTAGCTACCTACAATAAAGGGTATGAGCTTGTCTCTGTTTGTTTTTTTGGCTTTTTCATTTGACAGTTTTAGTCTACAAAGATCTAAAGGTTGTCTGAAAGGCTTCTGGACTCTGGCAAACACAACAGAGAAGTGCTTTGGCTTGAAAATGGTGGAAACAGAATACAGGCAGATAAGAACATCGGTTTTTGAAGCGGGCCTTCAAAAACTATAAGAACACTCGTGGAAGAAAAGAAATTGGATAAATATCTCTCCTATGCATGCGAACTTTAAGTAATCTCAATACAAACGACATAATGTTAGCGTAGGTTCTCACTGACCTGTGCGTGGAAGATGGAAAGTGACTTTGCCGTGTGTAGCGGGATGAGGACCCGCACCAGGAACTGCTTGTGTTCGGCCTTCAGGGGCAGAGCGAAGCCATTTATGATGCTGCAGCAGAGGAGAAGAGAAGATAGCTCAAGAGATAGATTTCTCGCCGCGGTATGCAAACCTTTCTGCTTTTAATTAAGTTAAAGCACCGTGCAGTGAGTACACTTAATTAGTAACTAGTAACAGTTTCAGCCAATCAATTGATCCTCATTTCATGATAATGGAATAAAAAAACTCAAAATACAGTATCTGGCCAATTAAAATTCATACAAAACAGACAAAAGCAGCTAATGCTCACATTTAGAAGCTGGAAGATGATAAATGTCTTAATTAAAAATGGCCAATCAATCATTCTATATATCAACCACAGTCTCCTGAGGCTCCAGGAAGGAAGATTATTCTGAAAGTATCATAATTTTGCAGACTGATAGCTAATAGCACTGCAAGTCTACACATTTTGACTCATAGTGAAAATTCTGGGTATTTAGGCTCAAAAGAAAGCAGCAGAAACTGATATTTATTTACGGTTCGGCTCGTACCATGTCCATTTCCAAGTGACATACAGACAAAGCATGAGCAACAGAAGAGCGGGAACTAAACTTGGAAAGTGTGCGACTTATTTAGCATCTGTTTGTCAGTTTGAGTCGTCGGTGTTTGTCTCCGTCTCAGTCTACCTGCTCGTCTCTCTTTAACATTTCTAAAAGCGGCGTCGTCTGTTTCAAAGAACATTCCTTCAATAATATCTCCCCCCCCTGCTGTTCCTCTAATCTGTCTTTCTGCCTCCCTCTCACCCTTTTTCTGAATACCTCTCTGTCTCCTTCCCCTCTGCATCCTCTCTCACCCGTCTCTCTCTCCCTCTCTCCGGGTGTGGGAGGAGCTATAAATACCTCTGTTACCACCAACATGAATACAAACCTCTCTCTCTCCTCTGCTGCTCTCCCTCCTTCCTCCACTTCTGACTCACAGTTCACTCATCCCCCCTCTCCATCTCCATCTCCATCTCCATCTCCGTCAGTCCCTCTATTCTCACCTTGGATTCATCCTCTCATTCACCTTCCTCAAACCTCGAAAGCCATCATTCATTTTTCTAAGTTGACCTTTTGATAACTCACAGGTGAAACTATGTTTGTGAGTTAAAAGACGTTTTTATAAATATTTTCACTAAATTTGCTGAACCTTTTACTCATGACCAGCATTCACCTCTTTGGATATATCCCTCTTTTCAACTCCTTCACAAGTATCACGTCTGAAAATGGACAATAAGTTAGATTCCAGCCACCAAAAATGTCCTTTTGCGACAAATTATTATTAACTGACCCTAAAACTTGTTGTTTGTTGTCTGATTTCTCATTTCCTATTGGTTTATTGTCTTTTACTTCTCTTACATCTTTAATGGGATTTACCTTTTATGTAATTTAGCTTAACAAAACAACTATCTGAACTAACCAACATGTAGATTTGGATTAATATTCAGCATCTAAGTTACCAGTGTGTTTAGGAAGGATTAATTCACCAATTGAATTTTTAAATGCCCTTCAGAGAAAGGCACACAACTCGTTGGTCGTTCTAACAAGCTAGCTAACTGCTAACACAAATGCTCAAGCAACCTACATTAGTCTATCCACATAAGTCTATCTATTTAAATCTAGGAATATATTCATGTCTCTTCCCCTTTAAAGCCATTTCTGGCTCAACAAAATACACAGGCACTGAGACAAAAGCAAATATCCATTGCTTTCTTTTCACAGAAGTATGTATACACTCGCCTTTTATGTAGCTTCACAAGGCTACACGCTACCTTGCTGGCATGCTAACTAGCTGCTAAATGCTGGTGTAGATGGTTAATCAGAATTTCCGCAGAGAAAGACAAACAATGAAGAAAAAACCAACAGTTGTTTTTTTTTGTTTGTTTGTTTGCTTCATGTTGCTTTATCCAATTAGAGCTAGCTAAAAATGCTAACAGGTTCTCCTCACTTGATGCAACCCAAAATCACAAGCTAGTTAGCCTGTTCACAGCTTAAATAAAATGTAAACAAGTCAGCTTTAAAGGTTTTAGTGAAAACCACTTTAAACAGTCGGGCTAACTGTTCCCCTTTCTCCAAGTCGTTATGATAGCTTGCTTGATTGCTAACACCATCCCCGCAGCCAGGAGGTTGATATTCATAGGACAGCAAGCATGATTCCCAAAACGTTCAAGCTTGCCTGTAACTTTTTGTACAAAAAGAATGAGAGGCCACATTTCTACCCCCAAAAAAATCTGAATCCCAGGTTCTTTCTTCTAAAGCCCAGCCAAGATCAGGCAATGTAGTCTGCTGACGTACATAAAAAAACTACGTCAGTTTTAACACGTCAGTGATCGCCATCTTTCCATTCTTGCTGCCGTCACTGTTCCCTCTTCATTTCTGTCCTCCTCATATTTTTTTCCTCTTCATTTCTGTCCTCCTCATATTTTTCCTCACAGATAAAGCGAGAAAACGACACAAACTTCTGAGTCATATTCCTTCCACTCCTCATACCCACCACCCCCCTTTTTGCTCATTTCCCTGCCTTCTTTAGTCTCATTTCTCACGTAGTCAAGCTTTGCTCCGCTGGCTGTGTTTACCTGATAAGACGGGTGATAAATGAAAATGTGCATGTTGTTTTATGTGTTGTAGCAGCTGCGCCAGTGGTTGTGCTTTGTAGTCATTTTTCATAGCAGCTTTGGTCACTATTTTACCAGCTGTCCCGTGGGTAGGAACAGCTGGCCTAGTACAGTACTGTACGCGTGCCCGTGTTTGTTTTATCGGATTTCATTCCTAATACATTCTCCGGGCCTTGATGTACTGGCACCAAAGCAGCAAAGCAGGATCCAAATGTGTGTCTACAAACCTGCCAAGAATTTCCAGCAACTCTGCGACTCCATTGAAGTGCTCAGTTTCATATATGAACCTAGAGATCAGAAACAACACAAGCATGAGGGGACTTCAAATGATTAGATGCGTCAGATAGTTTCTAGTTTGACAAGTATAAAAAGCAGCTAAGGCGGTTGTAGAAACTGTAAAACCTTTGACCCGTGTACGCATGACAATGGTATTCATGACTTCCCCGAGGAACTGATCAATATCATGATGAGCTAAGACAATGGCAATGAGCTTGCACAACAAAAGTCATCAACTCAACCTGAGAGAGGATGAAAAATGACTGTACATCATAGCATTCTGACTAGTCAGACCTATTTAACACGTCGTTTGGGGAGATTTGTGCCCCTACAGAAAGATTTAGCTCTCCAGATAGATACCGGATGGAGATATGCGGCTGACTCAGTGAGTTTCGTGGCCACAAATGTGCACTGTCTGCACATACTGTATGAGACAGAATACGACCTTACAACGGATTTAAGATTACAATTAACCAAATAGTCCAAGAGAGATTGCAGGTAAAGGAGGTACAATAGAGAAACTTACAAAACTGCTGTGGGATTAGAATGCAAAGCTTCATAAAAATTAGATGAATTAAAAGTAGACAAACAAGACACTCAAGAGCTACAGCTGTTTTGGATATGTTCTCAGGCTTTTCCATTGATAGATCCAAATAAAGCTCTTGATAACACTGAACAAGTGTTTTGACAGCGTATCCACTGGTTTAAAGTGTTTGGATGGCTTTAGGGATCGTACAACAACCAGTCTTTATACTAGTGATGCACAAATCTGAAAAAAAAAAAGATCACAGTGGTCACAGAGGCTGCTCCTTTTCCTGCTGATGACCTTTGTTTGTGGGCTGATGTTTGATTTATTGATGTTGAAACGCTATAAATAGCTCCTCTATAAATGCTGTGCATCAGTTTGGCGGACTGTAGCCCGTACCTGAGGAAGATGTTGTTGATCTGTTTGCGGATGTAGGCTCGGAGGCCCAGTAATTTTCCATAGACACGGTGCAGAATGGTCTTTAGGTACTCCCTCTCCCTGGGGTCCTCGCTGTCGAACAGCTCCAGGAGCTAGACACACACAGGAGGCACAAATATGTTATGCATGTAATTCTGCACCCGTGAAGGCTGCGTTCATTCTCTGACCTCCTCGCTAGAACACCCAGCTCCTCACAAAACAAATCTGAATTGTTTTCAACCTTAATAATACTTCGACTTTTTCCTTATCTTGTAAGAACATTTCATGGTCACAATAATACATTTGCACTCCACACTAACAGTTAATAGCATATAAAACATAAATAATGTACAACAAAAACTCCACTACAACAGCTTCGTGGCACTTAAAGATTACAACATCAACAATGTTTAAAAGCAAGGCTTCATTTATTTATACCTTTACGTTTATCTGGGTTTTGGAAACATCTAAGGACTTTTGACTTGACAAAAATCAGAAAGGAGAGAACGTTACCTGCAGGACAAACTTCTGGTCGACGTAGCGTTTGGCCATGGAGGGCTGGAAGTCCGGGCTCTCCAGAAAGCGCAGAAAGAATTCGTACACCAGCTAACGGAGAAACAAACAAAGATTAGAGATTACCTTTTAGTGTGTTTCTTTAATCAAGTCACAGTTTAATTTTGGAAATGATTCACTTTCTTGCAAGGAGTTGTTCGCTGCTAACTTATAGATAAACCTTGCAGCTCAGTTTGACAAAAGCACTCTTCATACATGAATTAGAAGATGGCGCAATAACAGCAGAGAAATTCAAAGAGACAGGCTTAGAAATGTGAGGATAAACACATTTAGCTTTAATGTGACAGTCTCTGGTTTCTCCTTTATTGTACTAACTCCCTCTGCATGCTGAACCTTTCATCTCTAGTCCAAGCCAGCCACTTCCCACTGTTACCACTCCTATTGCTGAACTACAGTAATAGACTGCAGCCTGTAGCTTCATATTGACCAGATAATATGACGGCGCATTCGGTCTTCTCATCAAACTCTTGGCAAGAAAGAATATGTTTTCAAATCTTTTAAAGCCGCTCCAGACATTAGCAATATCGCTGGCAGCAAGAGACAGCATCATGTTTTACCTGTTCACTCTGTGCTCAAGTTGTTCATATGAAAAGATTCAGAGTGAGCGAGGAACGAAAAAAAAATATTTTGCTCTATGAGACACAGCTTCACACATTTTGCCTAATCTCTTCCTGTAGATGCTGACGTGACCATACTAAACGCCTGAATGTCATCAAGTCTATTTAGGAGTTGTTTGCGAAAGCGCCGCGTTGTGATTCAGGCTGATGAACCTGATAATTAATTGGCAGAAAGTTTTTGCTTTAAATAGCAGCTATGTTTTGGTGGGAGCTGCGTGCATCGTGGCATGGCCCACTGTCCTTAGAGGTGCAAAAACAGGAAAAAACTGACTGGACAAATGTTGCACCCTCTACAGCCTCCAGTAAAGGAAGCCACTAGTGGCCAGTCACACCTTTTCACTGACTCCCTTAAAGGCACTATACAGTGCACTGCCGCTACACCCAAAACCCCCTAAGTGGGGCAACTTCTAGCTAGCCCATGCTACGGTAGCGAGAAAGGGTCCCACTGGAGGCTTATTAGCTGTTGCACGTTGGTATCAAATTACACAGCACTCCATCTATGCTGCAGAGCGAAGGATTATGGGAATTCAAATGCACAAACAAGAGCGAGGCAAAGGCAACGGCTACGTATTATACAAGTTTAAAGTGCCAACAACAGGATAAGAAGCTGACAAGATTAGCCAGCGTAGATGTGCATCTGCAAAGCTTTGCGTAGCATTAGCATGCTAGGCTCTTAAAGAACACCAGTTATTTCAAGATGTGGCAGTTCTTAAACAATGTTGTGAGTTAATAATTCACGTTACATATTCACACATCTCTCCTACACTCAGATATGTGTATGGATGGTGTTTTTTTTTTTTTAATACATGTATGATTATGTCGTTTAATCAGTCTCCATTAACCAAGTGTATTTATAGCAGTGCAGGGCATGTGGGATTGGGGTGGGGGGGTGTTGTGGCTGCTTTGCCTTGGGCACCCAGAGTCTAGGATCGCCACTGTGCTGCATATATAATGTGTAGCATGGCACATTTTTCTTAGCGCTAACTGACACTGCATTGTGTTAACAGCACAAGTTTTATGGTAAACAAATTCCAAAGTCAGCATTTTCTTGTTACCTCTGCAAGCTAAATTAGATAAAATAATATAAATCCACAGAATATGTTCATGTTTATGTTAATGTGTGCATGTACAGTGCTAATCTCCGAGTACCTGCAGATGCGGCCAAGAAGCTTCCAGTGTGGGTTCGTCTTCCTCCGGGTCAAACTCCGGATTCTCGCTGGGTGGGAGAGTCCGGAAGATATTGACCGAGATCTGTTAAATCGCGAACGCGGAAGGAGGAAGGAAAGAGAGAAGCAATGGATACAGGAGATGGGAGCAGCGTGTGGAAGTGGAAAAATGAGTGGGGTAGGAGAGAGGGAAATGTATACAGGAAGGAGGTAGACAAAGCGATTAGTGAGGAATAAATGACAAACAATGCATCTTTGTTAATTGTGAAAATCATGAACAGCATTTCAGGAGAGAAAACAGAGAGGTCTATTTAAAGAAAATCGCCTCTTTGAATGTCTGATTAAAACATTCCTAACTGAGTTCTTATAGTCATGGCAGACGAGGCTTTGACCTATTTTCGTACTTCATCCAGCCGACATTTCAACACGATGGACGGCACTTTCATGATAGTTTAACGACCATCTGTTGAATCATTTGTTTTAGGAGATTTTTGTCACTACTCAGATTATATGCAGGGCCAACTTTCAGATAAATAAATAAGCTATTAGTGGTGGTATTGCGCCGCTCTGTCAAATGACAAAAAAACAGAAGAAGCTTTTGCATGGGGGTAAAAAAATAACTGTACTGTTTTCAGTTTCCAAGCAACTTCAGCTACCGTCGGCCATGTCCTCCGACGCCGTTCACAGGCCGTGTTATAAGAAACAACTGATAAGTCATGCAGCGGCTGCTCGCTACGTCATGATTTATTCAGCAAATGCACTTCCACTCGCTACTTTACTCGCTCATTTCAAGGCACTGTGTAAATCTCGCTCGGATTTAAAAAGGTTTCCAAATTATTCACAGAATCTCTCCTTTTCCAGTGGCACTTTAAAATCCTGTAAAGATAATATGCACTGAATCTCTCGGTACCTCCTCCGTCCGGTCATATTTTCATCCCCACTTCTCTCTTTTCCCTTCGGCCTGTTTTCCTCACACTTCAACATGCATTACTACATGTACTGTACAATATCTCTTTCATATTTAATGTTTGTGAAGATTTTTTTTTGTTTATGGTGCAAGAAGCAGAAGTTAGCGTTAACTCGAAGCACCACCAGGTAAGAATACTTCACAGAAATGCTAACAGATTTTTGTTCTCTATTTAGAAACACACTTTTCAGACTTGACAGTTGTTAGTTACTCATTTGTGCAATGCGCCACTTAACCTGATCAAGCTTTTCTCCGTTGGCCTCCCTCTTTCTCCTACATATACTAATCCTGCGCCGCGCCACTTAGCTCTAACCTTTGCACTTATTACATACTTATATTATAGAATTTATAGCCACACATTAAAAACCTTTTCTCCACTTTCCTTCCACCCCCATCCTCTGTCCTATCAGCATCTTCCCATCCTCTGGGCTTACTGTATAGCGACTCTATTACATAAGCTATACCCACTGCTGGATTCCCTTTCCGGCCTCCTTTCTCTCTCCCCCTTCTCTCTGTCCTCTGGGATCTCTGGTGTCCATACTCTGCACCACACACCACTCCATCTTTCCTTTTTGTTCTTCTCTTATTCACCATCTGTGCAGCCTATTGCTCCTTAGCACCATTTCTAGCCGTTCCACTTTCCTTTCCCCTCCTCTCCTCTCCCAAGGCAGCATCTGCTGAATATCACTATCCACCTCCACTATTTTTTCCTCCTTCTCTCCTCCTCTCTCTCTTCTTGGACTTTCTGGTGTTGCAATTGATAAGGACTGATTCACACGTGGAAATCCATCTCTGGCTTTCTGTATTTTTCTTCCCCCTCCATCCATCTTGCTATTGATCCATTGGCGTCATCCGCCACGACCATTGTTTGTCACTGTCCATTCCTAAATCTTACTTTTTTGGCTTTTGGATAGTTAGCATTCACTCATCTGTATTGTGCTTCATGTCACCTTATGTGTCCTTCCATCACTAATCTAGCAATCAACTACTGTCTAATTGCGACTCTATAAAGAAGGGTTTTATTTATCCGTTTTTATTTAAAGGATTTTTGTGGCCTGAGGAAGTAAAATGAACGCCCCTCCTACCATCTTTATAGCCTCTGGGTAGAGAGGCTCTATGAGGACTCCTCTGCTTGTGGCCACACTCTCCACCAGCTCGTTGAGAGCTGCACGTTTGATCTCCTTCCCCTTCAGGTCGGCCACGCAGTCCAGGAAATCAAACAGCACACAGCACTGCTGCAGCTTCTTACAGAACAGGTCGTGTAACTCTGCCACCGGGGCATCTGGACGACGGACAGGAAGATAGAAAGAAAGAAAAAGAAACGTTAGATATCAAGGTTAGAGGATAAAAAAAAAAAAAGGTGATGAGGCGCAGCCATCCCTGTTCCTGAAAAGCCCTTTGTGTTTGTTTGGCAGAGAATCATTTGACAAGGTGAAAAAGCAAGCTGCAGTATACATATTGCACGGGCTGGATCTTCTTTCAAAGGTAATGAGGGAACGAGAGCAGACTATTACTCTACAAACACATTTGTACACACCCCCATACAAACAGGGGCTTGCGTCCATGCACACACACATGTCCATCCACAAAACAGTTTTCCTCCTCAGAGGGCTGTGTTGTGTCTCAGTCCTATTACCTGTCAGATTCGTTCCTCAGACCTGTTCATCACAATGAAACAACCTGCCGCCGGTCGTCATGCTAAAACCTCGTACCTCCCAAAACCCCACAGATGTAGAGAAAGCGGCTGATACCAGAGGATACTGGACACATACGACAAGTTTTAAACTCATTCCACAGGCCTGGGGGTGAGTGAAACTGATCTGCTCAGCCTGTAATGCATCATGCAAAAGAAAGAAAAAAAAAAAAACGGCGCGCACACACAAAAAACAGAGAGTTATAAGCTTTGACAGCAGCCAAATGGAAATGCTTGGTTCTTTCTCTGAGTAACACGATGATTGATGACTCAGCGGCCAAATATAGCAGCGAAATATCCACATTTTAGATTCCTCTATAAGTGAGACGTATGGGAGGTTTGGACTGAGCAATAATACACGGATCGATATTGAGACAAATGATATAAATTTAAACACAAAAGCTAATCCTCTGCGCAAAGTTTTTTCAGGGATTTATGTATTTGCTTATGTTGTAAATGCCCCTGCAGCACCTTACTGTAGTGGGCAATCTGCGTTGGGTGTCACATCCCTGCCCATTAGAGATAATAATTTATAATTGTTCATGTATGAGAACATCCTCTAGCTTCCACTAATCGATACGTATATCAAATGGTTATATCTATTGGAAGTTACAACCCTGCTGGCGTCCACACAGGAAGAAGATTAGCAGCGATGTGGCGCCAAGAAATCCTGAAATGTCAATGATATTCAGTGAGTTGCAGCGATGGTGGGTGACAAAACCTTTGGCAAACGAGACTCGGGAGGCGTAGTTGAGGAATCATAGCTGTCAGGCGACGACCAGCGGGAGCGACTAATACGGTTGATCGGCATATGAGACAAACACAGAGTTTCCAGAGTTTCCTAAATGTTTACTGAAGGGAAAACACCCTTTGGTTTGGTTCCTGCCAAATGCACCAGGCTGATAGCGGGTTTGGAGCGTCAGGTGAAATAAAATAGAGAGCAGTGATGGCAAGAGGGGCTACCTACGTCCATACATTTGCACCGTGGTGTGGTGGTTAGCACTGATGCCTCACAAGCAAGAAGGTTTTGGGTTCGATTCCATTGGCCGACTGGGGTCTTTCTGTTTGGAGTTGGCACGTTCTCCCCGTCTCCGGGTACTCCGGCTTCCTCCCACCGGCCAAAGACATGCTCATTAGGTTAATTGGTGTTACAGAAAATGAATGAATGAATGTTCCTCTCTGAATCCTTTGGGGCATGGACCATTCACTAATGCCCAACTGTCAAAACGATGGGCGCTGATTTGCTTTACATGTGCACAGGGGTTTAGGCACTCTTCAAACTAGTAAAGGCTAATAGAATTTTAAACATCCTGAGAGGTGAAATACATAATCACCAGCCTAGTTTAGCATGCCATTTTTAACATTTGTCCCGAATATTTGTCCTAAATATAAAGGCAAGATCTTTGTCAATCAATAGTTCGTAGAAAAGATTATAAATTATTGCAAGGGTAGGCATGAATACCAACTTCCATTGTTGTTCTAACAAGCCGGCTCAGTAAATTAATAAAAGACTATGTGACCCAAAGTAGTGATAACTAAACGTAAGGCAACATGCCACACGGACTACACATTGTTTGGTTCTGCCACCTGCGTTGAGTGTCTATGTTTGTTCATATGTAGGTAGTGGTGGGATTCAATAGTACCATTTGATTAGATACATCTCCAAAACTCAAAGCAGTCCAACATCAGAGTACCAACATTAGAAACTTACACTTAAATTACTGGTGACTCGGTGTACTCCAGATCTTGAGCAAATAATCTCCCTCTGTAAAACAATACAGCTTACCCGAGTGGGAAGCAGTCTAGACTGACTGTGCAGTTGGACAGAGGGTTATCCAAAGCTCGCGTACACACACACACAAACACAGCAGGCGAGGATTAGATTTAACCCTTCTTAACCCCAAGGTGGGAAACCCAGAAGGGGGCGAAGGGAGCTGACTGGAGCATTTCCATCCACAGACCCCCTCACCTCTTGTGGGCACACCGCGACCATCTGCTCCCTCTGGCACGGATATGCACGAGGATTGATGATGGCTGCCCTTCGCTTGACCAGGGAAGGTTTTATTTAATCAGTTATGATCTACTGTGTCATCCATATGTGGCGAGTGTGTCTTATATACAAGATTATGGTCCAGATTGTCTGACTCGATCAAGGTTGCTCACAATCAAGACTCGTCCCCTTATTGTTCCTGCTCCGTTCCTTGGATAATCTTTACAACGTGGTCTGCATAAACCTCCTCTGTGACTTTACTATAACCTTCTACCCCGCTGTAAACACGCTGCCGTTGGTTGCTGTCCATTTTTACATCATCCTGTTGACGTCTGTGAGCCTATCCACTGAGCTGCACCGAGTGGTCAATTTGTTCTTGAATTGGAGCCATTTCTCTGACTGGACAAAACGTGTGATGGCCAAGTTCACACAATTTTCTGACCATTTGTGATGAAACACGAGTGTGAAAAGTCCAAAAGGGTGAATCGTTTCTTTCTGACTGCTTTGAACTGCAAATGGGAGTCTAAATCTACACGACAACAAGCTACCTCTGTGTTTATATGTTCAGCACGGTTTGAAAGAGTTGAGTCTCCTCTCCTTCTCTAACCTACCACTCCCTCTCCTTCCCATCTCTTCATCCTTCTCTCCTTATTTCTCTAAGCCCCCCTCTTTTTCTGTGTCTTCTCCCTCCTTCCTGCTCTCCCTCTGTAGACTGACTGTGAAGGTGAAATCTAATCCATTTTTAATGGAGAGTAATTGTATGAAGATGTGCCGTGCTGGGACCGAGGAAAGAAAAATAAAAAAAAAAAGAACACGACGCGGTGAAAAGACGAAAGGAAAGAAAATTGCATGCGCGTGTTTGTGTAGACAGACGGAGATATAGGAGGTGAGAATAAAGAGAGTGGGGAAGACGGAGGGAACAAAGAGACTCGGTGGGTCATGTGAGAGCAAGTGTGGAAGAAGGGAAAGGAAAAAATAAAAAACGACAAAGAGGAAAAGTGCAGGGAGACAACAGCCACAGACGGATGCAGCACAGAGAATGAGACGATACGCAGCTTTAGCCGCTGACGTTACTTTCTGCTGTCGTGCCACATGCAGGTCGACAGTGTTTACATTTAAAAAGAAAGATTTACAAGGATTTACACTGAGACGGTCGGCAAATTAAACCGAGGTAATAATGAGCGAAGTGAAATCCAGTTTTCCTCTCGGCTCTGCTTTTATTAGGTCAGCGCGGGTCGCTCCAGACTCATTTATTCAAAGCGGCATTTAATATCATGTCAGGGAAGTGATTAGAATATTAACTAAGATCTTAATCAGTGAAAGTGAAAGAGGTATTTTCATGTTTTCTGACAGTCCAAATTGGCGTTTTAGTCATCACCTGAGTAACTGCCGAGACGAGCTGCCTGAGCACGTAGAGTATTTATATTTTATTTCCCTTTTATTAACTTAGATCATCCCCCTTAGATTAAAATTCTCATCATCAACATGGCGCGC
Organism: Chelon labrosus; assembly: GCF_963514085.1. Classification (NCBI taxonomy): domain Eukaryota; kingdom Metazoa; phylum Chordata; class Actinopteri; order Mugiliformes; family Mugilidae; genus Chelon; species Chelon labrosus. The sequence continues at coordinate 16,726,536 of NC_140337.1, forward strand.
ACTCGGCAAACACACATCTACGAGAGAAATGCCGCACAATAGAGAGACAGGGACACACAACACACAGTCATGCTGCAGAAAACCTATTACACTCTTCATCAAATTAACCCAACACAATAAGCTCTCAGTGCTTATACAAAGTGAGTGGAGCCTTTTATAGTCACATTGCTGCTGTTCTTCATATCACTGCGCGGATAAAGAATATTCAAGGCCTAATGTACAAGAGAATTATGAACACACAGATTTTCTCAGCTGTCTTGAAGCTTATTAATCAATTTTACAGGAAGAAAGTCTCTGAAAACTCTCTTAAACCCACCTGACCAGCACTAAACATTAGACAGAGAGAGTTAGAAACTAGTGGGTGGATGACAGTGGACCAATCAGCGACTAAACTATAAGATAGAAGTCGGTGGAGACCAAAACAGTGCTTAAAGGAGAGTGAATGTTGGATTGACATTGGGACTTAAACTCAATATGAATGCTAATGCTACTGTAAACGGGCACCGTTAGGCAAACACATTATCCACATTAACTTCTGAGATCGGTCTAAGAAGAAATAAAAAAAAAATCTTTGGCGGAAAATCAAAATATCCCAAAAAAAAAATGTGTTTAAAAAGGACGTAAGGTAAGTTTTTGATGTCCATTTTAGACATAATAAGATGAAAAAACATGAAGAGGAGTCTGACAGCAACTCAATGGGGAAAGGTTGCATATGCCGTCAATGAAGCTACTTGAACTTCACCCACTTTATGCAGATACGCTGAATATTATTTGCTGCTGAATAAGTTATATATTAAACTGACGGATATGTGAAGGTTTTGTGTTAAATGTCACCTTCACAGCCTCAAGTAATTCATTCAGCGTACAATAACAGAGACCATAAAGTCTCAAACCCTCATTTTTCTCTTCTTATTCCTACCCCACTTGTATGAAAGCGTTTTTTAAAGTATTTTTTTCCTCCTGAAGTGTTATGAGCATGCAAAACCAACATAAGCCACACAACCCAAAGCCACAGCGCCCAGTGAGACGCCTGAAATAGGCCATTATCAGTTCGTCACCACGTCTGTTCTGAACCCTCTTCTCCCCGCCGGTGAAAGAGTAACGATATACACTTTATACTGTTTGTATAAACATGTCAGAAGTCCTGTTTAAAACGTTGGCACGGGCACTGTTTTGGTCTGCCACTGCACTTTTCCTGACGTCACGAGCCCAGTCTAGACGTCAACACTGGAGGGAAATCTCCCAAAGGTTCATTTTCAGTGATCTAAGACTTTAAACATTTTCCCACAGGGAAACAAAATAAAAATGTATAATTCCTATTCCTCACGGCGTTTTAACTGCTCCCTCTGCGGGAAAGGACTTTTAAAATGTCAAAATATTGCACGTATATTAAGTTGTGTGCATAAACATTTGTAAAAAAATTGGTTCAATGATTGTTTCATGACAAAAATAAAGCCTAAAATACGAAGGATCCAACAACAGACCTGATATTATGTTATATGTTGTCTTATCTTCACTGCAAAGCCCATTGGTTCTTACTAGAGATGTATATGAACTGTAGTTTTTCAGAGATTTCTTAAGATTTCTCAGTCAACAGTGCATTTATTGGCGACTATTTTCAGATGTGGATTAATACATCAATATTCAGTGTGATCTGGATAATAATAGAGCTGAATGACACTCAGAAATTTGTCGAGCTTAAGAAAAATAAAGGATATCTTCAATATCTCCAGTAAATAGATGAAGAGTGAGCGGCTGATTAAAAGATGATCAACCACAGAGAAAGAAGAGGCAGCATATGACGTGGGGAAAAAAAAAAAAAAGGAGGGGGCAAGACGGATTGGATGAATTTGGCGAAAGGAGCAGCAACATTTAAGACTGCGCAGTGCCAAGCACGGTGCAACAGCATCAAAACACAAACACTCACATACCCAGCTGCACAAATCTAAATATAGGCATGCTGGAGAGAGCGACACAGAGAGTAGGAAGAATCTGGGGAGGAAGAAACAGGAGGGGAGGAAGAGGGGAGTGGTATAGGGTTAAAAAATGACATCATCCCCTTCCTCCTCCTCCTCCTCCTCCTGCTGCTTCTCTCTCATCTTTCCACCACAAGGTACCTCCCTTCTTTTCCTCCCTTTGGTCCCTCTCTTCACTCCCTCCATCTTTCCCGTCTTCTTCTCCACCCATCCATCTCTCTGAGGCTCTTTTTTTTTTTTTTTTTTCCTTTCAAATGAGCAAGTACAGCTCTAGTCTTTAAATAACAGTTATTCTGTTTGGGGCTGAGAGTGTGACACAGAGAGACAGAAAAAAAAGAGGAGGACAGCTTCTGTTTTAGCTACCAGCCAAGCCGCCTCTGCACCTCTGTCATTAAGCGCACACACACTCAATGCACAGATACGAGTGACGCAGAGAGGAAGAGAGGATGGGGAGGGAAGGGAAAGGGGAGAAAGAGGCAGAAAGAGGTAGCTAAAGAGGAGAAAGACGTGGTTATAAATAGCAGAAGGGAGCGACGGCAGCTATCAGAGGTGAGACGCCATGCTGTGTAAAAGTCAGGGCAGTATAAATATCACCTTAAAGGGTTTAAGTGACGCGCTTTAAAACCGCCTCTAAATAATCTAATCCTCCTAATACAGGATCTGACTACAGCATGGCGAACTGTTTAGAAAATATGTACAACACTCCACCCGGGTAATAAGCGGCAGAGAGGAATGAGGACGGAGGCTGATTATACGTCCTCCATCTTCAGATTTTCAACAAGATTGAAGTGTAAACAGCAATTTAACTGCCGGGAAAGAACAGGACAAATCGTCCTGCTGCTTTAAATTAAAGCAGACAATACTAGGAAGACGTCACTCGGTGACAGTACCGAGAATAGGTAATAAGACCAGCTGGGTATTAGCGACATGTAAATAGAGTTGTATGTACGATCTGTCAGCGATAACCAGTCTACTGAGAGAAAAGAAAAACACGAGCACACTTCTGGGCTCCTCTTCCTGAGGATATGATGTTTTATTCCTCTCAGTTAGCTCGTCTGCCTGTCAGCAGGAGATCTCACCAAATTATGAACAGATTCTCATGACATTTGGTCGACAGATGGGTTTTGGGCCAAAGATAAATTCCATTTACTTAAAGTCTTATCCTAGACCTGGACTTTTTTCCGCCACGCTTCCTAAAATAACAAAAAGGTAGACTGAGTTTCACAGGATGCCTGCAGGGTCAAATTCAGTGTTGATGTTTTTCTCAGGAGTTTGTGGAAAGCAAAAACACGAGGACAAACAAAGTGAATACTGAATTAACATTTGTCAGAATCACTGCTGATATAGATGTGCACATAGGTGACTTTTTTTTGCAAATTAGGTACATTTCCACCAACTAGTTTGGAGTGAATAAACTTAATAGTTTCATCAGAAGGTGGCAGTAGGTGTTTAGGTTAACTATAATAAAAGAGTAGAAGAAGTAGAGGTCACTAACTGAAAGCAAAGCCAAATCTTGAACACAGAAAAGTACGGGGAGCAGAAAAAGAAAGGAAAAAACAGTCACCTTGGCCATCTGCAAGAGAAAATTGGAACAAGAGCAGAAGGACTTTTTATTCTGTTATAGTAATTTTTTCGTGTCAGCTTGTATTGCAACATGTTTCCATGGAAATACAGTGATTCTGAAAGGACCACAATGACGGTAACAGTGACGGTTTCCAAACACATGGGAAAAAATCTTTCTTGATGAGTCTCATGAGTTAAGTGGATGCAATGTCAGATTTCACTGGAAAGGCTGTTTCCATTTATTTATTTTTTTTCTTCAATTTTAAACACAGGAAAAGACAAGCAGCGACATGGCAACAAGAGACTGTGGACGGTTAAAGTGAGAGTTGCAGCAATGACTGGCTAAATAACTCATTGAGAAGAACTTTAAAGCAACGCGATTGAGGCGACGACCGATAGGAGCGTATGTTAATAGACGTCTACACTGTTCTTAATCCACGGTTCCTTCCACCATGCTGATAGCTGGCTCGAAGAGTCGGGTGAACCCTGATGGTGCAATGGGCGTCAAGTGAATCGCTTTATATTCAACATTTCTGATGCAATATTATAAAATGTGCTGTGGAAACACAGAGCCTCCGATATTTACATGATAACAAGCGATTATGAATTCAAATGAGTTGATTTCCAATAGGCGGTACCAGTGGGCAAACAACTAAGTGCATATGGACCCGATTGCATGGACCCACAACTAATCAGAGCAACAAAACCTTTGACGTAGCCATCTTGGCTGCTGCTTCAACAGTGCTCGAGTGGAAATTAACTTTGTACTGGAGGAGAGGCAGACGTATTACGCCGAAGCAAATGAAATGAACTCTCAGATTTGTCTGGTTGTCAGGGTGCTTCAGCCTTGAATTCACTGTTTATGGAAGCTGGTCCTTTCTGGGAGACGTCTAGTTTTTAAGAAAGTGATAATCTTTCTATTATTTAAGCCGAAATTCTGAGTAAAAAACAAGACACAATGACTGTCTCCACTATACTTGAGCCTACCCATAAAAGACCTTTTATTCCAAATGATGATCTTACCATCTGAAAAATAAAAGAGATTGAAGTGAAACTCATTACTACAGCTACCACATCTAAAGACCTTTGCACAAAAACAGCATTAGATTTTAATGTGGATGGATTTTAAAACATGACAGGAGATCTTTATACGTTGTATTCAATGGGCACATAAACGGAAACGACCCGTTCTGTCTGCGACAACGGCTGAGGGAGGAGGCTGTGTCATGGCAAAAGATTAAGTGGTGAGCTAAGCCCATCTTTAAATAATCCAATGTTACTAATAATACACATTTCCACCACACGGCATAATGAGCAGGGATCAGATGGCTGTTTCAGGTTGTGGTTTTCTAAAAGCTTTCCTCGCTTCCAAAATCACCTTCATCGGCGCAAATTAATAAATTGCCACTATTGTCAAAATTGGCCTTCGCTGCAGAATGACTTTCAGCGATTCGAGATATTAAACGTAAAAAATGTAAACACACATTGGAAATGGTTAGTAAACAAATATGGAAGACGGTCGCCTCAGCTGGAGACATCCTCGACAATTGATTAGCAGCTTTCCGCTCTGCTGCTTGTCACCAACAAGAGGAAAAACAATTCACACTTCATTGTCCTTGATTAAGAACAGGAATGTTTTTTTCTAACCTGGTTGGGATTCAATGCAAGTCTCACAAAAACGTGAATTCGCTGTTGCACTTAAACAACTCCCTTTCAAAACGAGTTCAAGGCACATCACTTCAGCATGTCCTATATTTGATATTCTTCGCTTACTGAGCTCTACACAGCCTCAGAACCACACCTGGTATATTTAGCAAAGAACACACGCAAAGGTGTGTCTCGCGGTGATTCAATCAGAAAGCGAATTCGCTCGTGCATCATTGTATTCCTTTAAGAATCAGTCCTTTTTTCTGTGACACAGCAGTGGTTATTGCATTGCTGGCCGTCGCATTACGCCCTCTACCCCTGCAATATCCTCTGCCTCTTTTTTTTTTTTTTTTTGATTTTTTTTTTTATCTCGTAGACGTCTCTACCCCTCCCACTGTTCCCCCTCCACCTGTCAACTTAATGTTCAGTCATTTCCTCTGTCCTCATGCACTCCATTTCTTTCATCACCCGCCTCACTTTCTCCTCCACTCTCCCTCTTAATTGATCTGAGACAGTCAGAGAGCAAAAACTACTCCATGCCTTCTGTAACCCAATACCAGGCCCATCCTGCCGGCCATTGCCTAACACACACACACACACACCCACACACACACACACACACAAAGAGAGAAAGAGTTATTCAATCGCCCACATACAATCTGTGTGAGAAGGTGACTGTTTTACAGCAAACAGCACGTTTAAAACAGCGCCTTCTCTACATTCATTATTATGATGTGGACAAACACACGCTCTGGACAAATTAAAATGAAAACACTCATAAGCACATAAGCGGCTCGCATGGGGCTATTCAACATTCCCACTTTAACAAACTGCCCCAAGAAAAAGAGAGTAGGCTAATTATATAAGCAGGAAAATACACCAGTCACGTGAATGATTATGTTCAGAAGTGAGAAAGTGTACCTTTAAAAAGAATAAATAAATACAATAAACACAGGCTTACTCTTAGAAATGAAAAATCACGTTCCTATGCAATAAAGCACAGTTAGCATTTATTTGCTAAACTCCAATTGGTCTAGTGTAGCCAGTAACGTATGGTGGCTAATATTAACTGTAGGAACTGTAAATACTGCCGTACCATGACTATTGCTGGACCAGGTTATTTGCCACATCCCTCTTCTAGACCTAGTGCTACACTATGCCATTATTTTATCCCAATACTTTTGCACATTTACAAAAGTTAGCATCAACGGGGACCATTTCTCGTTAAAACTAGAGAATATTTGCCCTTTCTTTTCTAAAAGGAAAGTCTAGTGATACCAGAACGGCAAAATAATGAATGCCATACTTATTTCTCTGCAAGCTATATATTTCAACAAGCTTTGTCTATGCAGTTAGTTAGTTGGTGCAGCCAGACGTTAACTGCAAACACACTAGCCAAAAAGAGTGACGCTCCAAGCTATGCTGCTAGCTAACTACCGTTTTTTTGCCAACTAGCAGTTAGCAACGTCAGCTGCTTATGTGATCAATAAATGAATGAATTAAAGTTTAAATTCAATGTGTTTATTTGTTAAAACTCATCCAAAACCTGTTTTGAACAGCAGAGAGGAGTTTAAGGCAAAATGGAGAAGCAGCTAATATGCTACGTAGCTAATAGCTTGCTTCTGTTTTAGCGCAAATCCTGGCCGAACAAGGACATGAAAATAAACCCAAAACAAATGTTCTTATTCGGGTTTTTAAATTTAACACTTTATTACAGTATGTCTATACCGACATAAGGCTGGTGCAGCATGTCCTTAGAAAGATATCCTTCCCTCTGTTATATTTCTATTATGTCTCACGAGGCGTTCTTTAAGATTTCCATATGCATGTCTGTTGGCATGTCGTCCTTCTAATCCCCTCATTGTTAGCTGTGAAAATGGGCCATTTCTGAGTACATTATGAAACACAAGCCGCAGTGTATTTTTGTACTTTTGCAGACAGCAGCGAGAGCATTTCAAATGCATTTCATATCATGAACAGAAGCACTGCAAAAACATACTCTGACCTGGTAAACGGCATCCAGTGGGGTGACAGCATAATCAGGCAAATACTAGCTGACTCGACTGACCACTTGCTGCTCTTCAACAGAGATCATTATTTCTATCTTAAAGGGGAGAGAGAGCACATAAACTGAACATAAAAACATATAACAACATTTAATTTCTTCCTGGTTATCCCACTTAGCTTCAACTCGCCATCTGTTACTCTACTCTGCAACAAAGTCCGATTCACTCACATTGTCTGTGATTGTGTTATATCTGCAAGGCTTTTAGAGATGCTTAAATGCTTTCACCAAAGGATGGGTTTTGTGCAGGAACAGGACACTCCTAGCTCACACAACATCCCGTTAGGGCCTGATGGAGCTATCTGAAGCCACTCAGCAGCCCCTTTGAAAAGTCACTGCTGCTGGCACCCAGTGATGAAAATGTCAAGGACAGAGAGCATCATGCATGGCTATTTACTTATAGGGGTGTTTATTTTGCATGGTTAAAATATCAATTAGAAACGCTGCAGCCAGTTTCCACACTGAAGGCAGTTTGTATATTTCTATTAATTATTAGATGTGAGTGCTTTCCTATTAATGATTCGTTAGTTTGAGCTGTTTTGAGTATTCAGCACACCCAGATAAGGGTATTGGAGCCTAGCGTGTTGATTTCTTTTCAAAACAGCAATTAGGCCCGCTGCTGTTCTGCAGTTTTTTGCTGCTTTCACACTGGCGATGTGGGAGATAATAATAAACAACTAGGTATGAATTTTTGATGAGAAGAAATCCAACACCACGGTTGACTGTGAGAAGCAGATGTGGAAAAACTTGGACGAGAGGCCGACAAAATCTAGCTGTCTCTCTGACTAGGACGACAGAACTAAGCCTCTGGTGATACTCGGTTTTCATGTGATCATTAAGTGACTTCTAAATACAGAGACATGTTTGGTAATGCCTTAATTAACACATTTATGAAATGATGCACCTCTCTTATAAGCTGGTACTCCTGTCATGCCATCCTAGGTCCTGTCCCTTAAGAAAAATATATACTCTAGTTAATAGTAAGAGACAAATAAGTCTTTGATCCTGTTTGTTTTGCCTGATCTGCTATATATATATATATATATATATATATATATATGCTTTCTGTCATTTTAAAAGACGGAAGGATAAGAAGGATTTTTTGGGTAAAACTGCTTAAAACTCCGACACAACCTAAAGTCACGTCAGTGTAAAAAGTCCCATTATTTTCTGACATCTTTAAAGTCACAGACAATATGTCTCCAAGCTACCCGAAGATCTACACAGACAAATAGCACTGGTTTTAATACTTTCAGGATATTCCGAGGTGACAGCCATGTTGGTGTTAATGATGCACATTCTGCAAGATGAGAAATTCAGTTCACTGTACGGTTTCACACAAAACTTAAAGTGTACTGTGAAAGTTTTTTGACTTGCAAAATGATCACAATTCAACATATTTTTTTCCAAAATGTTGTCCGTCGAAATGGCCAGGACTATGCCTCTCTATATACATCTGTCAGGCATAACATTATGACCACTAACATTGATCATCTTGTGACAATACAATGTTCTGCTGGGAAACCTTTGGACCTGGCATTCATGTGGTTATATTTAGACATGTACCACCCACCTAGACCAGACCAGGCCCCCCCACCCCATAGCAATGACACTCCTTGATGGCAGCAGCCATCCCCAGCAGGATGCAGCCTGACACAGGCACACACACAAAAACGTTTTAGGAACAACTCAAAAAAAACAAAAACATGAAGGACAGAACAAGGTGTTAACCTGGCCTCCAAATTCAAGTATCTGTGGGATGATCCACAGAGGCCCCTCTCCTCAACCCATAGGATCCAAAGGCCCCCCACTAATAACATCCTGTCCCCAGACACCACAGGACACCCTCAGAAGGCCCATGTCTATTCTCTGATGAGTCACAACTGTTTTGGAGGCACAAGGGAGACCTACACAATATTAGGAAGGTGGTTTTAATGTTATGCCTGATTGGTGTGTATATTTACTGTAATCAAAAAGGCGAACAGAGCTTAGTAAAAGTGTTCAGCAGCAAGTGCCTGCATAACGTGCCGCTGGACCGGGCTGAGCAGAATCTCTGCTTTGTGTGTTTTCTCTCTGAGCTCCTGCTGAGTTAGCTGCTGGCAGGAACAACGTTCCCCAAAATCCCAAGATAGCCCAGAGAGCATCTTGTGATCACGCTGCATACTTAAGCACTTCATACAATCCCAAACCCTAACTCAGCCCTCAATAAACATTTGAAGTGTTTGTAAGATATCATCCTCTTGGCCAGTAAAAGCCACAAAGGCCAAAAACTATTCCCAACCTCCAAACCCCTTATCATGATAGTTTGCTATTTGGATCACATTTCTATAAGTCATCATTGCGTTCGTATGCATAGTGATAACATTACCACCCGCAATGAAGACGCATTTACTTCCATTCACATTGTCGATTTTTCTATTCGGAGTCGTGTAATTACGTTTCTTACTACTCCGATCCAGTTTCTACTTGTGATATTTCTTTCACGGTTGTTGATACATCTACACATAGCAACGATGCTTCTACTATGATGTCTCTATCCTTGCTGATGACATGTTTTATCCCCCAGGTCGATACTTTTTCACAGAAATTACCACGCTGTATGGATTGGATTTGCACCTAGACGACTCTTGCTCACAGTAAGTCAAATCAAATGGCAAGGCTAAAGGTTTTGAAAGGCTGACTCTAATTGCACTACACCTTGGTTGTGCTTGTCATATCCAGGTAATAATTAGATGTGTTTTGCATTTTAGGCATTACAGGGGGAGCAAAAGAGGAACCAGAGCAAAAGTCTGCATTTAGCTACAGAGGGAATTAAATCTATCTCAAGGTCAAAAGCAAGGAATCTACTGATGCCTGGGTTACTGCAGTTGCAGGACCCGGTTTTGACAGACAGAAACATTTTCTTCAGTAACAGTGATCCTGTCCACATTCGTGCGAACTCTGTTTGATGTGAGACCAAGCTATAAATCACAAGTTTCTTTTTTAATCTGCTGACTGGATGTTGGGCAGGAATGTGACCTTAGTCTGGTTAGCCTGCCAGCGACAGCACAACACCCGTGACTGTGAAGCCAGGCTGGTGCCTGTGGCCCCAGGGGAGAGCATCGCAGCTGGGGAGAAGCGCTGAGCTAAGAGCATGTTCTCTGGTTAGACACAGAGCCACACTGTAACTGAAGACATGGCGGACGGCAACCAGGAGATAAATCTGCAACAAACAGCATCGTTTTACAAAATATAACCTGTTACTTGTTCTGAACAGCAGCGCAGTTATCTAGGGGCTGATATTTTCTTACATTTGGGCTACATTTTGATCCGTGTTAGAGTAAATAAGAGGCATTGAGGGACAAATATACTCTGTATGATATGACTGTATCTCCTGAAGGATAAAAAACATCAGCGGATAGAGCCATCTAGCTAGCTTGTTTAGCAATCTAGCTAAGTTCACACAATTAGTTTATTAATCTGTAAGTGGTCAGTGGCAACCCTTGAAGATATTCACTTAAAGGGGAACTACCGCTTTTTACAACCTGGACCTTATTTCTGGCATAAAATACGACCATTTGCTCACCCATATAACTTTGGTGTTATTTTTTGTCATTCAGACGATATTTACAACCGCGTATATCATATAGTGGGAGTGACTGGGGCACCGAAACGCAGTCTCTAAATAACGCATTATCTGCCGCGAAACTCGTTCATTTATCGTCCAATATTTTGTTATGATACGCCAATGCTATTCCCCGTTGAGTCCGGAGTTACCTGTTATCTATTCGCACACAACCTCAGAATCGGAAAAATATTCAGCCATGTTGCAAAAAACTAGCAGTAGCAAATTACAGAGATGACATCATCCAGGTCAGAGATTAGCAGGTCAATCTACAGACCCCGGATGATGATAACAGGTAACTTCGGACTCAGCGGAGAATAGCACTAGTGTATGATAACAAAATATTGGTGAAATGAACGAGTGTTTCGGTGCCCCAGTCACTCCCACTATATGGATATACGCGGATCTAAATATCGTCCGAATGACAAAAGATAACACCAAAGTTATATGGGTGAGTAAACGATCGTATTTTATGCCAGAAATAAGGTCCTGGTTGTAAAAAGCGGTAGTTCCCCTTTAAATCAATAAATCACTATCCAATGCTGAAGGAGGTACAATAAGGCAATAATGACTGAGCCTGTGGCCCAACGAGCAGTCACAATGAGCTGTTAGATGAAGAGCTGCAGGCGACAGGCTGCCTCCTACCTCTAGCCAGTTTGCAGACACATATCCTGTCCAGCGTATTAGATCATAATTGCTCACAGAATGATGGAAGAATTACTGTCTCAGTCCTTTATTAAAGCGGCAGTAGTTTGTTTTGCTGCCCCCCAGACTTCTGTGACCTTTAGTATTAAACCATTAAACCGTATTTGCTGTAACCACTAGCGGCTATAGGTCTCAAATCAAGCTGGACTGAAATCTTCGACTTCTTGCAGTTGCCTGTAGAGACTCATGGTATATCTAAGATATCAAGCAAGGATAACTGGACTCTCTTGAGTTTCCTACATTTCATCTTCTATACTGAATGCTAATATCCGTTGTTTTTCTTGCTTGCACTCCGATTTCTGCTTGTGTACGAATGGAAACATTAGGAAGATGACAGCAGCTCTTGTGGGCTGCTTTCTGGAACCATTAACTGCCAGCCCATTTTTTACTGGACACCATCCTCAACTATCTTATGATGTAATGTAATGGTTAAAGTGTAGACAGAGAGGGGGAGGGATTGCTCTCACAGTCCCTATCGGAAAGCATTTTTGATATGGGTCTGGTGGCTCAGATACAGCGTGACAGCTGATATTAAATACTTTAAGTCTGCCTGAATCCCAGAGAAACACAAAGTTTATCGAGCCCTGGTGCCGCTCTGTGACTTAATCATTATCTCATCTGGGGCCCTGTTTGAAGAATGTCAGCAGTACTTACACTAAAGCTCCATATTTTAGCGAGAACACTAAGACGATGAAAAAAGTGCTAATAGTGATTAAGACAGTGATCAGTATGAGGCTTCATATGACAATTTGTGGCTGTAAGCAGCACCAGTGTCTACAGAAATGTGAGATAGTTTATAGAAAACTGCTTCAAGAGAGAGTCTCTTGTGTTTCTAAGAATCAGACCTCCAAGGAAAGACTCCACTGTAAAGTCCATGTTTTAAAGAAGCATATCCATTTACATGCAAACGCAGAACAGTGCAACCACACAGTGTCCACAAAGGGGTGAAGTGCCGTTGAATGCGAGTATATGTGCATGCACACGCGCTGCAGGCCTGTGGCCAAACATGAATATACGCTGTAAAAGAGGTTATAGGTGGCTAGTGTCCTTCACCCTTCATCTATGGATTAACTGCCTGCCTTGAACATGCCTGCTGCTCTTTTATTGGCCAGGTCAGCGCTCCCAGATCAGATCTCTGTTTACTGTTCACAAGGGTAGTATTTCACCTCAGGATTACATTATCCATGTTTACTGAAAAACTGTTACAGATATTCCTTACTGCGACGTTGATCTGTCTGCTTTATCCTTTACTCTGTGCATGGACATTTTAGCCAGGGGTCCACTGTCAGAACGGGCAAATCAAGTAATAGTTTGGGGTCCTGTGATAGAAAACTGAGAAAGTTTTCTCCCAGATGGCAACTTTTGGGCATATTTTCCAATGCCAAGCATAAACTCTCTTAAACACAGGCCCAATAGTGTGTCATTAACACTCCAACCCACCTCAGGGTTAGGGTTAGGGTTACCCTCTTCCATGACAGATTTGACAGGGGGATAGCCCATGCACATCTTTGCCAAAGGCCTTCAAAACCTAGGATTGCCACTGAAAAATACTAACATTTATTTATGTCTTTAACAGAGAAACACTTAGAGGTCAGCTGAGGAGCATCTGCCCTGAAACTCAAAGGTAACCAGCTAGCAACATAGACGTTTGTTTACACAGAGGTTAGACCAGAATGAGCTCCGCAAATGATAAGACCCTGAAAGACTACATGCTAGTTCTCATTTGTAAACTCTCGGCTTCACAAACATCCTAAAAGAAGTGTGCTTCAGCTGAAGGAACGATGAGCATCCTCTGACTAAGTGATGCTGATTCAGCCAATCTGACAAAGTGGGTAAGCTGTCACCAGAGAGTTGGGAATCAGGAACAGAGGAAATATACCTGTTCAACTGAGCCTTGGTGTGCGCTCCAAATTAACAGAGAGCCAATGGGGGGGGGGGGGGGGGGGGCAAGAACAGGGGTGATGTGGTACAGATTGCTAGTTGCAAATGGATTTTGAGCCGACTGCGAATGATTTAGAGCAACTTGGCAGAGGCACGTGGGAATTACAGTTTTGCAGTTAAGGATTTTAGCAACACTTCTCAGCTGATGTGGTGGAGCCACATAGGGTCATATGTTTCATCTTCTACTGATGGAACATCTGTCAAAGAGCAGGTTGTTAAAGCTAGGCTATGTGAGCCTTTGCTTCAACCCTGTCAGGACTGTAGAAATTGGCCCGAAATATTGCCACACTTTCTATGATGCATATAAAAACATACTATTTACTATTGGAAAATATCAGCTGCCAACATCAATATAGCAGTGCTGAATATGTGCATATTTATTACATATTCTTCTATAATACAACATCGAACCAAGAAAGTAGACCTTGTTGCTGGTAGCTGTTTGCGTCTGGTTAATTCTGTTTACCAGTGCTTTCTTTTGTTATGTTTTCTGTATTATATTCAGCCTGAAGCCACAAGCAGGAATGAAGATTTGCTCAGGGCTTAAAGTGTAAGAGATGTGCCGTTAACGGGAGGAGTAGTTCAAATTAACAAAGGGAATGAGAACCCCTGGAGGGCAAAACACCCACAAGTCTGTCTACACTTGGCCTACATACTGCCCTTTAGAGACTTCCCCTCACCAGACAGACATTTCTCCTGCACCAGTGCTGCAGGATCTTACTATCAGTTCCTCCAGGGGATCCAGAAACAGTGCCGCAGCAGTGCAGCAGCCATGAAATATCTGGGACTTGTGCCGGTGATGGCTACAGCACATGTGCAAAGACAGGTCTGAATCGAAGCGTCAGTCGAAACCTTCCATCGTCGCGGTGCACAAGCTCCTGGCTCACGGGCCAGAGAGAAAGTTAAAGCCTTGAAAATGACACGCACCTGAACGCACCATGCACAATCTCTAAAAGCAGAAAGGTCTCGTCTTCATAGAGGGTTAATCGGAATAGATTGCAGGCTACGTGAAAGGGGAGGGGGTGACCTTATAAAGAGGGGTCAGAGGCAAATATGAGGACGTACAATCTGCCTTTGTGCTGCACAAATGGGAGGAGAGAGAAGAAAAAACACACAAGGCAGAGATGAAGAGATAGAACAGCTAGCGTGTAAAAAGGAAAGGAACATGAAGGGATGGGGTTCCTTCCCTGCGTGAGCCGAAAGAAAAGGTACAAAAATATTGATTTGGACATCTCTGGCAAGTGCTCACCACCTAAACACACAAGGTATACATCTTCTGATAGAGAGACTGCTCAGTCAATAAAAAAAATCATCATAAATTCCCACATTTGAGACAGAATATGTTATATATTGTAAATTAGAGGAACATGTGAAATGCAGACGGACGCAAATGTGTTGCGTTCCTTCAATTTGAGAGGCTTCTGAAAACACTCATACAGATCAAAGTGGCCTCTGTGTAGTAACAGCAGCTCTGGGATTAGAGCTATGGCAACAACAAACCTGCAAATAGTGCAGCTCCGACTGCGTTTATGACGGATGCTCTAACAGTTTGAATGTCAAGATCTTTGCACGGCCGCGTTTCATACCGTTTCACATTCAATGTTTTTCTCGTATGAGGTTTGTGGCACGTCGAGGGGAAAGCACTCGTGATGGAGAGATGCCTCTCGTATTTCCTCCATCAACCAGTCAAGAGGACAAACACGCGTTTGATAGGTGAAAGTAGTTAATGGGTCTACGCAGCATCAAACAACACACACTGATTGGAGAATCAGCTGCAGAAGATATCACCTTACGCAGACGATGAACAGTTCTATATAGCAGTTTATATAGAGCCTGATAGGAAAATTAATAATAATAAAACAATGGAGGGGCGGCACAGTGGTGTGGTGGTTAGCACTGATGCCTCACAGCAAGAAGGTTCAAATCCAGGCCGACTGGGGCCTTTCTGTGTGGAGTTTGCATGTTCTCCCTGTGTCTGCATGGGTTCTCTCTGGGTACTCCAGCTTCCTCCCACCGTCCAAAGACATGCTGGTTAGGTTAATTGGTGATTCTAAATTGGCCGTAAGTGTGAGTGTGAGTGTGAATGGTTGTCTGTCTCACTGTCTTAGCCCTGAGACAGACTGGCGACCTGTCCAGGGTGTACCCCCGCCTCTCGCCCCTACTTTGAAGGACCGTCAAGATATTTTTCACTGGTTTATGATATTTAATAGAAGACTGTACATTAGTCCTCTCAATTAATCAAGCTAATAATGAACATGCAGTAGCTGCCTCAGTGCATGATGTAACATTAATCCAAAAGTAGACTCTGTTCAATAAATCAAAGCCACTGTTATCACCTCTGTCTGTCAGAAAGGACAAGGACGCAGAGGGAGAACGTACCAGGGGACAGCTATGAGAAAATGCAACACTGATCAATGGGTGTATTATGTTAAGTCATCTAAGTAGTGAAGAAGGCGGTGACCTTAGCACACTTTCTCATCCCTTATAGCAGGCCTATCTCTGTGATGTTGTTTCTGACATTGACCCATGGCTGCTGCAGTAAATCAGTGTCTCACCTTTGAGCAGGGGCAGCGGGGTGAGCTCCACCTGGGAGCTCTGGTAGCGGAACTGGGACGAGCTGTGGGACCTCCTCTGCCGGGCCCGGCGCATGGACCTGCGCGGGAAGCCGTCCACCTTCTCCGCGGACGGCACCGAGAAGCTGGTGGTCGGCGAGGACGGGCTGGACGGAGGCAGCTTGGTCGTCTCCATGGTGGCTGCAGACGACGGCGGCGGCGGCGACGGTGGAGGTGGAGCTGCGTGCGTCTTGTGCGTGCCTTTGCGAGTTTGAGTGCGTAAAGAAAGGGGCGTTTAAGGGGATATTTGGGTGAATGGAGGATAGAGGATGGAGGAGTGGGTGGCTTTCTGAATCACCGGTGGATTATCAATTGATCAGAATGGATAGACGCTGCAGGGGTGGAGGTGGGAGAAGAGGAGGGAGGAGAGGGGTGAGAGATAAAGGAAGGGGAAAAAAGGTGCAGAGGCGGAGGAGGAGAGCTATATTCTGGATGTCCAGTCGCGTGGTGTGCGCCTCGCTGTCTCTTATCAGAGCCGGGCTGGAAATGGCAGAAGCAGCAGCAGCAACGGCAGCATCCCTGAATCTTCTGGTTTTTCACGCACAGATGAAGAATCGCTTGTGTATCATCCCCGCGCAGGAGTATACAGCTACCAGATGATGCTCAGACAGGCGCGTCTCCTCAAACAAACACACACACACACACGCCTCTGTGCTGCTGTATCGGCGTCACACTCACACTAAGTCATCGGCCTAAACGTGGCTGTTTATTTCTTTATATTGTGATACAGGCGAGCTCCGGATGCAAAGAAGGAAAAAAATATATCACAGTAATCGAGCACCTATTAATCCCTTCCTGTTATCCACATCAAAAACAAACAAACTACTCCAGGTCTGTTTATATTCTCCTCGATGGTGGTTCTCCTTATCGATAAAATCAGTGATCGGTCCTGGCGGTGAATGATGATATCATAAAATCATCAATCTGGGCCCACCTCGGCTGCCGCATCACTGTTGTCCTTCTGATTTTTTTTTTTATCGCATCCCCTTTCGACTGCTAATACCCTGCAAATTCTTCCTTTTCTCACAGCTTGCTTGATGGTTGCGGTTCACACCCCTCCAAACAGCCGCCTCCTCCTCCTCCTCCTCCTCCTCCTCTTCTTGCTGCTGCCGTCCTCCAACCGTATCAGGGCGGGGAAACAAACGGTTCCTCACCGCGCCGACATGTGCAGGTCCTCCGCCAGCGGCCGATGCAAACGCGGAGTCCCGCAGCTCCGCTCGGGTCTCTTACCTCCGCGGTGAGAGAAACGCGAGAATAGAAAAAAATATATATAAACGAAGCAGCCGCTCCTCCTTGCAAGAGCAGCCAGGAGAGGAGGGGGGAAAAAAATAAATACAGAAGGCCTGTGTTATACAATAGCACCCCGTCTGTGTCTGACGCGTTTTGCTCCAGTCCCCCTTCTCGGTTCCCGTTATCCGGTTGTCCTACAGCGCCTCTGAGAGCCGCGTCAATGTGCACGCAGTGAGGCAGAAACGTGCAGGAAATGAAGCATTCTTCCTTTCAAAATAAAATAAACCCCAACCTGATTAATCCCGAGGTTAAGAAGAGCTCCCAGTTTGTCTATGGTGAAATATTAACCGCATCAGGGTTAAATGTATATATCATTCATTCATTCATTTTCCGTAACCGCTTGTCCCTGAGAGGGACGTTGGAGGGGTCGGAGCCTATTCCAGCTGTCATTGTACACCTTTGACAGGTCTATCACAAAGCCAGTGCAATCACGCAACATTATATTCACTAAACACTAAACAATTTAGGAATGGACACGGTTAAATAAAACTAACCTATGTCGACTCAAGGCTTTTCCAGGGTCTTGATGTGGTGTCACTGGGGTAGTTAGTCATGTTTCCCACTTGGTAATCCACTGACGAAAGCACCTAATTGCAGGGAGACAAATTAAATAGAAAAGGGTGTTAGTTTATTTGCTTCTTTGGACTTGAGCTGAAAGTGTCCCTATAGGTTTGTTGGCTTGGATCTGCAGTCTTAGTGACAGCATTCGTTCAGAAATTAACAAACACATCTTTTGAAGAGAGGTGTTGACTCACATGAAAAAAGAAGTTTGAGCGCCTTTCATTCATCTCTCCGCTGCTGTGTTTTTACTTTAAGATGCTGCAGATCAATATTTCTCCAAGATATAGACAACCAAAACAATGACCAGCCTCCAGGATTCAAAATGACCAGATTTCACTGTAGTTAAAGGAGTCTATGTGATTCTCTCTTGAATAACAAATAAAGGCAAAACTAAATACCATCTGCCAAAATCCGGTGCACATCAGAGGACAAATATGCAGAGGGATGTTTGTTATTTCAAGCCTCGTCTTGGTGAATAATGTCAGAGCGGTTACTCATTATAAATACATATCCTCTCCCTCAGCGTTCCTTCGTGACTACTGAATAATGAAAATCAAAGGACAAGCTCAGTTTATTTTGAATTTAGCTACAAATGCACGACCTCCTTGACCCAGACAAAGGATTTCTCCGCAGTTCTGTTACCATTTATATTAAAACTCCAGTACATGTGGTTTGCATGAGCCGTGTGTCTTGCAGCAGAGCAGGCTCAATAGACAACGCTTTTATTTTGAAAGCGGTGACCGGATGCTGGGTCATCTCACTCTGGCGGCATTGATACTGGCTCCTCATCCTAAAGGTGGTGCAAGGAGGAAAGAGAGAGAGAGAGAGAGGAATGAGGCTCCTCACTGCGGATGACGCTATAGGATGGATTTATTTATTTATTTATTTATATGTCTTTATTTGTGTGGCCTGGCTTTTTCAAACCCGGTTAATTTTAAACGGATGCGTCATTACGGTCTACTGCCTCGCTGCGCCACCTATGCCAAACCTCTGGCTGCTGTTTCACAGCCGTTATGAAACATTGCTGCTCCCCAGCTTTGACGTTCATCACTGTTTGCGTCTGACTCCCCGCCTCCCCCATTTTCCCCCCTGTTTTCCTCGCTTCCTATCTGAGGTGTGTGTGTGTGTGTGTGTGTGTGTTCTGTGCGCGCAGGTTGTAGTTGGCTCTAAAGGATCAAGGTCCATCCATTGTTCTCCACTAAGACACTTGTTCTCCCTCCATGTCCCACGCACGCGCACCCAAAAGCGCATTTGTCCACGCGCGTTCTCCTTTCCCGTTAAAGTCACACCTCTGCTGTTTCAGCTGGTGTCCCGGCGCTTGCCAGCCTTGAACCCGCCTCTCAGTGCTCTTCTCATCATAAACACACTCCAGACTTTTATTATTCACAGTAGAGGGCCGAGCATAATGGGTGCGTCTGTGTGTCTGCGCCCTTTTCCCTCCTTCTCCTCCCCCGCCGCCTCCTCCTCCTCCTCCTCCTCCTCCTCCTGCATGTGTGGCAGGTGAGCTCAACCTTCTGGGGAAAACCCCAGAGAGACCGTCTTTCCAGTAAGCTACTTCACATGTGCGATCACCACACTGGCCTGGAAAACACTCTGGTTAACGGGACTCTATTAATGCACTGAATTGTATCACCACTGTGGGTTAATCTGTCAAAAACGTAGCCACAACATTAAAACCACTCACATGCGAAGTGACTAACACTGATCATCTTGTGATAATTCAGTGTTCTGCTGGGAAACTTTTGGACCTGCCATTCATTCATGTGGATGTCACTTAGACATGTACCACCCACCTAGACCAGACCAGACACCCCCACCCCATAGCAATGACACTCCTTGATGGCAGCAGCCATCCCCAGCAGGATGCAGCCTGAGCACATGCACACACACAGAAATGGTTTAGGAACAACTCAAAAAACATGAAGAACAGCACAAGGTGTTGACCTGGCCTCCAAATTCACTAGATCCCAAACTGATCAAGTATTTGTGGTAGATCCCTCTTCTCAACCCATAGGACCCAAAGCCCCCCCACTAACAACACTGAGTTGACAGACACCACAGGACACCCTCAGAAGGCCCATGTCCATTCTCTGATCACAGTCACAACTGTTTTGGAGACACAAGGGAGACCTACACAAGGTCTAGGAAGGTGGTCATAATGTTATGCCTGATCAAACTGAAGCCCAGGGATGTACATGAAATGCTTGGAGTTCCAAGGGCGACGTTGCTAGGCGACTGTCGGCTTCTAGAAGACAGCAAGCTAACAGTTTAGCATGCTAACGAGCAATTAACTTAATGCAATGACATTAACAGTTCAGCATTTTCCTCAGACAAAGGTTATTTAAATACACCTGTGTCTTAATCACAATATATTAAGTTGTGCTTCCTTCGGGTGGAACTCGTGCACTTGTGGCCTCAATGTTTAAAAAAAAAAAAAGGTTTAAGAAACCGTTGAGGCAGTTAGCAAGCTAACTAAAAGGCAAAAGCAAAGGCATAATGATAGGACTGAAATATCAGTATTTTCTCACACATATAAGAAAATAAAAAAATAAATAAACAAAAACAAAATTACAAAATATTGCTTTACCATGTGAAGTTGTGTAGGCTACTCAGCATTTCCATATAAGGGGTCGTGAATGCCACAAGAGGGCGCCACTGAAGGCAGCAACAGTGGGACCTAATGTATGAAATGGTACTTTGCCCAGAGATGTTGTGAGATTTAGTTGTATAAGAGAACTCTAATACAACTAAATTACAAAATATCAACTTACCAGTCAGAGAATAATTAGCCTCTATGGCCTACATCATTTCTAGTACAGTCAGGAAACACATCTGAACTCCTGAACCAGCTTTATGCTAAACCCTAATACGCTCATGATGATGAATGATGACTGATGCTGCCTTCAAAAGGGCCAAACAGAGGCGGACACTGTTGGGACTATCAACATTTCCCTCGGGCATAATATGAATTGCGAAGGAAAACACTTTATTTAATAAATGACCCTTAAATTACATGGCCTCTGCTATTTCTGAAAACATTGGCAAACACACTGCGACACATGAACTCTGAGTTTCCAGAAAATCACTTCAGCGCAACCGTGTCTGAAGAAACAAACAAGGCTGAAACTGCCTCATTAGCTTCATACTGCAAGTTTGTAATCCGTGTATCTGAAAATACTAAGCAGCCAGCATGAGTAAAACTGTCTGCAGCCTATTACAACAAGAACCTTGTTGGATCAAGTTACTTGTGTGCACAGAACATTAATGTTTAGATGCTAAAATACAGTATAAACATTGCACTACTAGTATTAGATGATATTCCACAAGTAAAAAAACTGTTGTACTGCCCCATCTATGTAAAACATTTATAGAATTAGCTAATTAGTCATGTGCTGCCAGTCATACAGCAACAAACATAATATTAACTATTAATTAATTTGCAAGAGCGATAGATTAGTCGTTCCTGCAAATTATGCTTTAAATGTTTTTGCACAGTGCATCTTATTGTACGCTCTAGATTAGAGTTTATTTTTAGTTTTTCTCAGATTGGAAACACAAAGGAGACTTATATTGTTATTATTTTTTATTATTATCCTACACATAATGTCTGTTGAAAAGTGACTAACAACTCTTTATATAAGGGTCCATTTTTTCTTATCATTTCATTTCTGTTTAACCTTATAATTCTGTTCTGAGTGAAGCTGTTAAGAAGTCGTTTTTGGTTTAAACTAATAATGTATGCTAAAAACAAGCTTAAGAGAGGGAAATGTGATGTATGGCAGTATATCTTTCTGGTCCAATAAAACAAGAATTTCAATTTATCAAAATAAAGAAATTACAAGTGCTTTAATAAAATGTTTTTTTCTTTTTATTTAATACCAAAGAAATATATTATCTTACTCAGGATAAATACAGTTCACCATAACTGAAAAAGCACAAACACACTTATGCATATATGCATATGAAGCAAACTATCTACATCAATCAGCACTTACTTAAAGTAAAAAGAAAACTTTAAAAGATGCAATCCATTTCCTTAAAGCAGTTCCTCTAAAACTCTAGTTCCCCCACAGCCTTTGTCTTCTTATAATCGGCTACAAGCAGAAGAAGTGTAAAAAAAAATAAAAATAGCTTACCTGACTCTACTGAAATGAGCACAAAAAAGGGGATTCTTTAATTATATGCGCATTTTTGATTAATCATATGTTTAGACTCCCAGAAGTGAAGGGGTTTCTCCCCCGCACTACTCCTCTTTGAATTCCCTCTGATCCATCTGAAGAGTTGGTTGACACTTAATGCATTTATTATTCCACGCAGACACGTGCATGTCGTTCGTTTGAAACTAATGTGTCACACCAAACTAATGTGCACGGCGGCACAGAGCTCGGCAAATTAGCACCAATAACTAGCTGATTTTCATGATGGATCAGAGAATTGCATCCCTACACACTTTTTTTTTTTAATATTTCAACCCATAAATAAATACTCAATAGCAGCAGAATATATGTGTGCGATTGTGTGGAAAGAGCTTGCGTGGCGCCAGGCTGGCTGGTTAATTTTGTCACTGCTTGGCACTGATTTGAAATTTCTCCTAATGGGGTTTCCATGAAGCCGCGAGGAAGTGGGCTCTCCACCCTGTCTAAATTTACAAGCTTTGCATGTTGAGTCAGTTATGCAGTGTCATTTTTTTTTAAGCAAGGAAGTGATGCCGCCTTTGGATTGGTTTTCGCTTATTCACAAAATCGAGCGGGGGGCAAAAAAAAAAAAGACACCTTTGGCGTCAGATTCTATTGCAGAGTTTGTTCACACCCACATCTACTTGAGAGCTGTTGCCTCACAAGAAGCTTTATTGCTTTACAGAGTTTTAGCTCATCGTCCGGAGCTAGTTTAGCAGCATTCCCTGAAAGCTAAGATGCTGTGTTGCGCTCTTTGGCTTTATTAAAGGGAAAATCCAAAGTCACACATAAGTAGCCATTTAGTCATCACGGAGGCTGCAGCCCACTCTGTCCAAATAGTTGTGTAACGACTTCTCTGGAGGAGATTTGTCAGACCTGTGGAAATAACCCTGAAGATGATGCCAGACATCTGCTGTCTTATCAGGTCTGATTAATTTATAACAGGGACAAGGTGTTTTACATGATGGAGGCCAGAATTTCAAAGCCAGGAGCATTCAGCAGGCAGAACCATTCAGCGTGGTTTGAGATTTTTACATATTAGGGACTAAACATCAGGACATTTTCATCTCTGCTGCTTCCATTTTGACCATTTTTCTAGCTTTTATGAGTCTCCCAACTTTATAATCCATTTAAGACTCCATTTAAGAAGCAGAAACCTGAATATGAGCAATAGCCTGTCTGTTTTTTTGTTTCATTTCCAGTGTCAGGTTCTCCATAAACGAGTGCCATTCCCTTGAAAGCACTACACAATAGTTTCGTCTTTGCTGTCTTCGCCATATCAGGCTGAATGAATGTCCAGAGCTCAGTGAAACTGCTTACACAGCATATAAATTAAAGGTCTATTCTGTAGGGTTGGCACCTAGAATCCAATCGTTGATTTCCAGCAGCTCAGAAAGGGAAAGGTCTTTCAAGGGAACGGAGGGCTGTGGAGGTGGCGGAGGTTGGGCGAGAGATCTGGAGGTAGTCTGGGAGACGTCAAGCGGGCTGGGGACGGTGAGCAGGGAGAGCAGAGAAGCAGTGCTGGGCGTAACTTCGTTATATCTCGGCTTTAGGAGAAAAGGAGTAGGGATAGGTGGCTCCAGTCTGTCCTGAGGTGGAACACAAAGGGACTGTGAAACAGGATCTGCAAGAGGTGAAGGTAAAAGTTTGTACAGTGAGCTGTCTGGATTTCCCCTGAAATGACATGGAAGTGGCCGGGGCAGATTTGTGGGACCAGGTTGCGCCACAACTCTTTTGTTTTCTGTCTCTAGGCGTGGGTAAGGTGGCAAAGCGTTGGGAGGCGAAGCAGTCGGAAAAGGAGCTTGTTTCGTTAAAAATGCATCCGCTGTGAAAGATGGATTGGACACTGGAGAGGCTACGTGGAGGGTGTCTTGTCCGGATTGGGTCAAGGGAGCGTGGTTTGAAAGAAGGCTAGCAGGCTTAACATTCGCTGGTCTCGATGTGACGGGACGATCGCAAAACAAAGAGTGAGGAGCCACGTCCGTGGAGAAAGAGACTGAATAAGGATTCGTCACTGGGCTGGTGGTGGAGGAGGAGGAGGAGGAGGAGGAGGAGGAGGCGGCGGGGAAGAGTTCAGCTGTCAAGCCAGCAGGCGAGGCCAATGTTGTAGTTGTTGCAGCAGAGGCCAAAGGTGAGAGACGAGTCCTCTCAACACAGTCACGGGTTTGAAGGATCATGCTGGAGGTTAAGGAGGTAGATAGTGAAGAGGATAAAATGGAGTTTGAGGGCTGGGGAGGGACTCTTGGAGAGCTAGAGCCAGCGTGACGGTCATTTGAGAAGCTGGTGGGTGGCGTGGAGCTGGGTGACGCTCTGAGGTGGCAGTAAGGTTCATGTCGGTCCAGAACGGTCGTATAGTGCTGAAAGTCTTTTTTCAAAGCAGCGATCTCCTTCTGAAGAGCAGAGTTTGATCGCTCCAGACACTGGAGCTCCTGAGGAGAAGAGGGCAAAGGGAAATTAGTGTTTCGAAAAAAGAGGAAGACAGATCAGCATAGTAGGAGATGACAGTGTCACGTTGAGCCAGGTAAATCATTATTAAGCCAAAGAGAGGCACCCATCAGCGATAAAAACTGATTAAAGGCATTCATCAAAAGGAAATAAAACGCAATCCCGGGCCCGTGATAAAACAACACAGCCGAGCAACTCTAATGAAGTGTCTAACGACACTCTTCTTCATGTGGCGTAGCACCACAGACCCAAAGGAGAACTGAAATATTGCTCTTAAGTGACAGCACTGCAAGTTCAGCACTAAACGAGTGAGTAGGGGGTGGGAGAGCGAAGAGATGAAGGTGACTCCCCGCCGATCAGCGTGCCGTCGACGAGTTTAATGAGAAAAACTGAGAATCAAAATGACGGCAGAAACTTTTCGAAAGCTGTCGAGGGTGTCAAGTTTGCGTCACGTCGACTCTTGCTCTGACAGGGAGCATTCATCTCCATTGAGGTTTTTACTTCATTTTTATTTAGGTCACAGAGGTCGAGGCATGCTGACACTCTATACTACTAACAGCTGACATGACTCTGTATTTTCTATGTTTTTTTTTTCTTTTTCTTTTTTTACAAGTTGGACTGGTTTGTGGCCTAGCAGCTTTTTCAAACCTGAAGGACACACACAGATAGAGCGGAACTGAAAGCGAAGAAGAGAGAGAAAGCGAAAGTCTGGACTCCCTCCATGCAAAAGCCACAATCCATTCAAGGTTTCAGTAAACACACACTTAATCAACTTGTTCTAACAGGTAAGGTGGGACCTACTATAGGCAGAGGTTGACGGAAAATAAAAACAGAAACGCCTTCAACCGATTAACTTAAACCCACAGCAGTTTTTGCTTCCATGCTGTACGAGCACGCGTACGGAATCGTACCAAAAGGCTCAAAGTAATACCAGAAAATGTGCCTGCTAGGAGATTTTAACATCTGATTTCAGTCAAAGATGCTGCTTATAATGCTAAACTCAGGTTAGCTTAGCTTGGAAACAAGGAGAGATGGCTAGCGTGGACCTAAAGTCAACATATTTGTCATAAATCTGTTTAGAAATGACAACACACACCAAAAATGACGGCTGCATTCGGTTGCCGAAGGCCGCCTGATAGCAGATCTTCAACACTGTGTTTGTAAAATAAATCCCCGTAAGGATGTTTAAAAAAAAAAAAAATGCATCATGTCTCGCTTCTTCAGAAGGATGACTACATTTAATTGGGATATGATTATGTATCATTTTAAAAAGACGTGTTTGTACCTGTGGAATTTGCCCGCAAGAGAAAAAAAAAAGAGGCTGGCATTGATGGAAAAACAGAGACTGGTGTGTGTGTGCGTGTGACTGTGGAGAGCAAACAGAAACGGGAGGGCCAGCGGGGAGGGCAAACCGGAGGGAGTGAAAGTCCTTCTCCTAAGCTGAGTATTTACAAGAAATGGCTCCGAGCATGCAGCCCGATTACACAACGCACATACCACTTGTCACACAGACCATGTGAGTAACTGTTAGAGAGACAGAAAGTGACAGAGTCAAAGGGTGGCAAGTGGATGGAAGCAGGAAGGAAAGGAGTGGAGCGAGATAAGGAGCCAGCGTTATTTAACCTCGTGAAGCTCGTCCGCTCTCTCCGTTTGTTTTTTGCGGCTCTTCCTCGCGGCGTCTCTGTTCTTCTCTCGCCTCTTTGTCCCCCGGCGGCCCGTCGGCGGCCCGTCTCCTTCTCTCTCCTGCAAAAAATGAATGCACAGCCTGTGAGCCGCAATTATCTGGGGTTAATTGCAGTCTGTGCACCACGCTCGGTATGTGTGTGTGCGTGAGACAGATTTACTGTGATTCAAGTGCACACTTCTCCTGTGACACCCCCTGCCTTAAATTTTTTTGAGATTATGAGTAACGTTTTGACGTCGCAGCATGTTGTTTTGAAAGATTTCACAAAGTTCATAAAGTGTCATGGGACGAGCCCGTCACATGAGCCGACGTGCGGTTTCAGAATTAAGCAGGTCAAGAGGGACGTAAAGACACCTGGAAAGGAATTAGTTGTGATGTGATGTAGAGCAAAATGATGAGCAATAGGTTAGGTCATCGAGTTAGATAATGACTAGAGAGTACATTTTACACACGAAGAAATTCACCTAGCCGCCTTCCATCACTGCGTTTCACTCTACGCCCCCATCAAATCAACTAAACATGAGTCATTATTTTGTTTTTTATTATATATGTTAACCCAAGGTGGGAAATAATTAAGATTCAACTCATTTGTCTGTATCAATTCAAAGGAACAAGTCGTCCAAGTCTGACCGAAACAAATGAAACATAAGAGTTGGTATGCATGTTTTCTTTACACCCCCTATATTAGGAGGTAGAAAGAAAACTTGGCACGCTTCGTCCTTGAAGTCTTTCTGGACCACATTTGAGCGGATGTATATTTTTAGGCCTATACTCAGGGAGGTGGGACAGCTGAGACCAGACCGACGGACGGAGGAGCGGGACGTGCAGTAAGTGTCACCGGCTTGAACTGAACAGTGGACTTGAGCAATTTAAAGAGGGCAGCTCGACTTAATGAAATAAAACCTCTCAGGTGTATGAATAGGTGTGTGAATCCAGGGTGCTAAACGGCAGATTGAAAAAATACAAACACGAGAAAGGCAGATTGTGATAAAAAATTTAAAACACAGACATGAAATACTTTCACACCATTATTATGACATGTTGATAAGTTACACAAGATAAGACATGAGCCTTTATTTTAGTGTAGCAACAACTGATCTCAGTAGAACACAAATTTAAATTTCTATTTTTGTATTTATTTAATGTTTTACTTTTACTTTTCTTATGCACTGTCCTCAACACTGTGCTGCTGTAAAAATGTCCCTACTGTGTGATAAATTAAAGGATTATCTTATCTTACTGACTGATTGGTTGATTGATTGGTTGATTGATTGATTGAGAAGGACAACGTGGGACTTACCGATCCTGCGGTATTGCTGTGGCATTCCTCAGGTGACAGGGATCCGGGGCTGTTGGGCTCGTACCCGGTGTCCATGAATAACGGGGACATGTCTTTCTCCTCTCTCGCAGCAGACTGGCTCAAGTGTTGGCTGGCTGGCTGGCTGGATCAACCTTCACCTGGTTCGGATCATCTGTGCAGCGCGGCCGTTGCCATTCAAAATCAGCAGCTGGCTGCAGCTTGGAGTAGCCTAATCTTTGAATTATCCTGGATATGATAACGACCTCCGCCGCAGGTAGAGTCCCCGGTTTCCGCGGTGCAAACTAACTCTACAGTCTGGTGGTTGCTTGGTGACCTGATGCTGTGGATGCGTACCGCGAAGTGAAACGATCAGGCAGCGTGTCGGACCACTTATGAGAGCAGGAGGCTTGCCGGCAGGCAGGCAGGCAGTCAGTCAGTCAGTCAATGATGCAACATGATGCTGCGGCTTCTTTCGGTTTCTCTTTATTTTAAACAGTCGAGTTGCTGGAACGTGGGAGCGGCGACGCCTTCACGCGCTGTACGTTAGTTTCACTTGACGCAGACGTTGAAAGGCGCCCTCTTAATTCTGCGGTCTCGCGCGTTAAACCCTAATGTCCGGTAAGTAGCGACATATTCGTATTAGCATTAAAGCTACGTTTTTTAAATTATAAACAAGCGACAGGCTGCGGTTTCAAATCCCAAACTGCAAGTTTCTGACAGCACTTGAAGGCATCGTTTTAGATGAATGAGTTGGAGTGTGCCGCTGGGGCAGGAAGCGCTCTGACCTCATGACCATATTTGGAGAAGAGTTTCTCTTTCTGCACGTGCAGGGAATTTCTGAGAAGCTCTTGCCAGGAAATCAGTGACCGAGCCCCCAGACTACAACCAACAGATTTTAACAGCAGTTCTCGGCAGGAAATGATGTGACTTTAGGCAGAACTCTGGGAATATTTGCTTGGCTCTGTGTAGTCTAAACAAAATTACCCTTACTCATTGGTTTTACAGAGACCACGCAGCCCTGCTGTCAAACGATGAAAGCATGTGTGCAGCTTGATATTTGAAGGAAGAATGAGATCACACAATTATCAGTTAATAAAATTAATTCTGTAATTAATTATCAATTAGAACTGCTCCCTTGGGCTGTTTAATAACGTGGCTATGAGTATGATTAGTCTTGAAGGCTGTTTAAAAGATATTTGGCAAAGTAGCTCCCCGTCAAGATGCTTAAATGAATGTTTAGACACATAAATTTGTGTTGTAATAAA
This sequence comes from Chelon labrosus, assembly GCF_963514085.1. Lineage (NCBI taxonomy): Eukaryota > Metazoa > Chordata > Actinopteri > Mugiliformes > Mugilidae > Chelon > Chelon labrosus. Next base: position 16,755,369 of record NC_140337.1, read on the forward strand.
ATAATCGGTCTATGAAATGTCTCTTTAACTCTTTAATTGCTAACTATCAAAGAGCTGCCCTGAAAAGTTGAATGAGTTGTGAGTCATACCCATCCCGCCGTGGCCTGATATTCTTATCAGAATATGAGTCTGGTGATACTCAACTTGTATCAGCTGATACGGGAAGAAAAATACCTCTGCACTCAGTTAGATAGTGGTACAACTAATCATAGGTATTATGTTGTAAACTCCACAGTGCTGAGATGACATGTAAAACTACGTCACTTTTGCTCTACTGACATAAAGCCTGCCCAAACAATATGATTGGCCCCGGAGGATCATCACCAGAGCATAATCAGCTCATACCAGGGTGGGGGGTTCCAGTCCAACTTTTTGTGGCGAAAAAATTTTTGTGGGCGGGGAAGTTTATCAGGCTTTCCAAGTCAGAGCGGTTAATCAACATTGGTAAATGTGTAGTGTTGAGGTTTTTGTGTTTTCTTGTAGACCACTATCCTGTTCATTGATAGCTCTTGTAGATCGACGCCTGTTGACAACTCCTTTCAAGCTGTGGTTGATTAGCTGCATTAGGGAGACCCTGCTGTCACACCACTCTACCATAAAGCTCAAGTCCTAATGCCAAAATATGGTTGTGTCTAAGCACGGTGATGGATTACGGTGAATCCAACCGAGCAGATGCTACAGTGAATGTGCGTGCAGCCCTAAAAACTACCAACACCACAGACGTGGACACGAGGGGTCCACATTTCTAGTTGTGTCACATATTTTTTAACGCCAAGAGGCAGCAGACAGATACAACAAGCGCATCTGCAAAGCTCTTATTGTTGATTCACAAGGAAAATTTGTGAAGTTTGTTGCACGAATGAGGACAGACGTTCGTTGGACAGCACAGTGGTTCTGTACATCCCCAGATCTGGAGGCATTTAACAGTGGCCTGACATTTAAATGTCGTGACAGCTTCAATCATTTCTAATAAGACGAACAAAAGCTGCAGTGGTTCATTATGCCTGTTTTTGTTTTATTTTTTGGTCTGCACGTATTGCGTGGAATTTGTATTAACCGTATTATTGTATCCCTGCGTATTCATTTGTATTTTTTGGAGCTACATCAATATATATTCTGCAGATTCCCACTAAAATCCTGAGTCACACATGTAATTCCTGAAACACATACGCAGGGGTGCTGCGCCAAACCCACGCATGAGACCAACGTCGCCACAGCACGGCCACACCTTATGATCCTCACTGACCAATCAGCAAACGTCGAACCTCTCCAACAGCCAATCCGCGTTCACTTGCTCCGAACAAACCAATCAGTCTGTGCATGGGGCGGGGCTACAACACATCTACTTCCTGCTTCACCGCAATGCTGTTTATTGAAGCTAAACATTCTCAATACAAACTTCTAATAGTATAAAATACATATATATATATATTTAAATAGATTAGCAGTTTAGCGGACCAGCGCCGCGATGGGTTTGTTGACGATTTTGAAGAAGATGAAGCAGAAGGAGCGCGAAATGAGACTGCTAATGTTGTATCCTTTCTTTAACAGTTTGCTAGCTTTGTGTTAGCATTGATTCACTAGCATGATTAAATTATATTATACATAAATACGAACAGCGAGTAGCTTTAGTTATGTTCACTTACAGCTAGATAATGACAACGAATAACCGTCCTCCGCTTGTGTAGTCTGTTTTGTGCTGAATTGTGTCGTTAGCTAGCTATTAATTGAGCTAACGTTTGAATGAGACATGGTTGAGCTCTCATTAATTAACAATATTAGAGTCAATGTCAGAGTCAGGTGTGTGTTTTTCTTTGACCTGTCCCGTGCAGAGGTCTGGACAACGCGGGGAAGACGACCATCCTGAAGAAGTTTAACGGAGAAGACATCAGCACCATCTCTCCCACCCTGGGCTTCAACATCAAAACACTAGAGCATAAAGGGTAAACGTCCTGGCTTTGACACACGCGAAGAAGAAGAACTTCTACTTCTTCTTCTACACAATAAATAATGTTTCCCACAAAACCATTCATTCCCCAGATTAGGAAGGACGCGTGCACCTTTTACTATTACCAGTGGCCGACTTTGATTTAGTTTCTTCAGTTTTAGGGTTTTTGGTGTTGTCTCATGCTGTCTCACTGCCAAAACTTACTGGGACACTTGAGTAGAGCAGTGTCTACTGTGGAAAGGTCCTTAAGTTCAAGATTCAAAGATTGATTGATTGATTGATTGAAGTGTTTATTTCGAATATGCAAACCAAAAGAAAAAAGAAAAGTAAGGCAAACATTTAAACATAGAAATACATATTCGAAAAGGAGTGAGAAGAAGAATAACTTATAAACTCCCACCCCTTCTCTTTAAATAATGAATAACAATACCAGCTTCATTGCAACTAGTTTAGATATGCCTGATAAATAAAATATATTCCTGACTTGAATTACAACAAAAAACAAAAACAAAACAAAACAAACGAAAAAAAATACATAATCTACATATACACTTAATACAGTATACACACACACATACACAGATGCACAAAGAGAAACAATAAAAAATAACAAAACAAAAACAAAGGAGACAATAACCTAATAACACTTAGTGCTACCCAACACCTCCCTCATCCCTGATTCAAAGAGTTTATTGTCACGTGCACAGTGTAGAAACATGTCTTTTGCCGTCCACCCAACAATATAAATAAAATCTTAGAAGTAGAATATAAAAAGATGCATATGATACAAAATATAAAGTAACTGTGCGAATGAGAATGTAAACAATGAACTGAAATGTAAACAGAAACTGAAAAAGTGAACAGTGTGAACATTATAAACTCATGTCAGCTGAGTCTCATGGCCGTGAGGAAATAAGACTTCTGCAGTCTTGAGGTTTTACATTTCACACTCCTCTGGCCTGAGGGTAGGCGTGTGAACAGTCGGCGTTGGGAGTGCAAGGGGTCCTTAGTGATGGAGGCAGCTCTCCTGTGAACTCTATGAGGGCAGTGGAGTCCTGGTGATCTTCTCAGCACTCTTCTCTTCGCCGCCGCTCTCTGCAGGCGTTTTCGGTCCATAGCCGTAGTGCTGCCGTACCACATGGTGAAGCAGCTGGACAGGATGCTCTGAATGATGCAGCTGTAGAAGCTGCAGAGGATCTTAGGCGACATGCCGAACTTCCTTAGCCTCCTCGCGCCACTGTTGAGCCTTCTTGACCAGCTGTGTGGTGTTCAGTGTCCTTTGGTTAAACACATTTTCTGAAACACGGTCACAGAGAGGCCTCACGGTCAGTGTCGTCTCCACTTAATAGTAATGTGGTAATGTGGAAATGCTAGTGCAGCCTTTCATCCACATCACATCTGATATGAATATTTCATGCAATTTACACAATCTTTTTGCCACGTTTCAAATGTTTCGGTGCCTGTGCACGCGGACCCACTGAAGCTCGTACCAAAGCATGTAAACCTACAACTCTGTAGCCACTTTTGTTAACATGCACATCCACAACAGACAACTGAAAGGAAGTCATTCATAGATGTCATGTGGCTTAACCAACCAGGTTATGTTGTTACTGCATAAATTTCCATTATTACCTAACACTCCTCGTGTTCCCTCTGCGGTTTTCTAGCTTCAAACTGAATATTTGGGACGTAGGTGGTCAGAAGTCACTGCGGTCCTACTGGAGGAACTACTTTGAGAGCACAGACGGACTGGTGTGGGTGGTCGACAGCGCAGACAGACTCAGACTGGAGGACTGCAGACAGGAGCTCAGTGCTCTGCTGCTGGAGGAGGTATAAAAACAACCACACACCATGTTTTTAAGTTGTCTAAACAGTGACAGTGTATAGTGGAATGTAGACAACCATAAAATGCTGACTGGGCTTGTTGGACCAACATGGTGTTTCTGGAGGACATAGCTTTCAGAAACCAACTATTAAATTAAGAAGTATGAATCTGCCCTTGGCACATATCTCGTTTGTACATAACGTGCTTTCTTCTTTGGCCATCTTCCAGCGGTTAGCTGGTGCCACGCTGCTGGTTTTTGCGAACAAACAGGACTTACCAGGGGCCCTGTCTAAAGAAGCAATACGTGAGGTGAGCTCTGCTCTGGCATTACAATAATTAAGAGATGTAAAGTACAGCTTTACTAGATGCTTTGTGTTACTGTATCTAACAACCTCCTTGTGCTTTTCCTGCAGGCGTTGGCACTGGACGAGATCAAAAGTCATCACTGGTGTATTATTGGTTGCAGCGCAGTAACAGGAGAGAACTTATTAGTTGGAGTAGACTGGCTACTGGATGATATTGCTGCAAGAATCTTCACCTCTGACTGAGTGTAGTGTACGTGTTTGAGTTCTGACTGTTCTCCAGGATCGGACCGTGGACATTGGACGCATCTAAACAGAGCTCAACTGTTGTGACTGATGCTTTAATACTTTGTGGTCCCTAAGTGTCTCTTGTTTTTGTTTTTAAATAATACTTCTATCCAGTTTGCAACGGCTTAAGTGTAAATACCCCGTCAATCCATTCGTTATGCACAAATTAAAATCCACAGCCTTTATCACAACTATAGGCCAATGAAATGATTCTTTCTAGGAAGCAAGTTTCAGTTCCAATAAATGCAGCCACACAAACCACGTGTGAGCTTTTACCTAACAGCTTTTACAATGTACAGCTTAAAACTTGTTCAGCATCCTCTGCTTCAATGATTACAAGAAACTACATCCACCCCAGAATTAAAGTGCAAGACAAGCTTTGACTCGTGTCCAAATTATTGTGGCAAAAACCATTAGACCAGATTTTCTTAGGTTGGATATTTTAGGTTAAACTAGCCAGCAGCATTTGGTTAGCTTATATTTCACAAGGTTTGAGTTAGCGTCTGCTGCTGAGCGGGCCATACAAGCCAGCAGCATTTACTTAGTTTATTTAGATTGTAGGCTAAGCGTCATATCACATGACTATAGGTTTCTTAGGGTTTCTCAGCTGGACAGGGCCTCTAAATGTGTTTCGCCTGGGATTGTAACATCTAATCCTGTGTATTAATTAATGTCTAGCCTCTAGATCATTCCAAGATCAAAAGCTACAAATTTATCAGTCTCTACAGATTGAACCTTTGAGTGCAGTCAATTGGATTAAGACTCTAGATAATTTGCTTTAATACAGAATAGAACGAAGACAGGCTTTTACACAGTAGGATTCATATTTATTCATACACTATAAATAGCATACAAACAGGAATTTGTGTAATATTTTGTATTTTTTATGTCAGCATTTTTAAACATAGAGCAGGATGATGATTACAGCAAAATCTCATGTCACTTGAAGTTTACAGAAGCATCCACTTGACCTCTTGAATTACAGGTCACCATGGCACCAGATTCTGCTCAGTCTGAAAGGGAGAGGAAAAAAAAAATAAATAAATAAAATGTTTACAGATCGATACCAAGAACTTTACCTTTGTTAAAATTCAACAGTTGTATTACTGTAGTTTTGATCAGAGAAAACCAATCAGTCATGAATTTTCAGACTGGGGCGGTAACAGAGACTCATCACATCAAATTAAGCTTTTAAAACAAGTTCTTACCACAGACGCTGCAAACAGTCCAACGTGGCCGGCTGACTTTGAGGAGCCTGAAACACAAGTACGCACTTTAAGACATGTGACCGAAGCAAACAAGAAAGTGAAACATGCAAGTGTTTATGATCAGCATAAACCAATCAGTCATGTATTCTCAGACTGGGGCGGTAATAAAAAGTCATCACTTCAGCTTAGAAATGTTCATATAGTTTCAGTATCGAGCAGACACTTACCTCGACTCTGGGTCAAATGATCAGTAGCGCATACTTGACAGGCTGCTTCAACACCGGGCCAACCTTTAAGACAGATGAAAATAGGTGAAAACACTGTATAACCTGGATGATTGAATACAATTATTCAATAGTTTGAGAGCCAGACACATGGCTGAGAGATGCAAAATGCCCCATTTTCAGTCACATCCATGTTAGTCAGTTCCCATTCAGACTGTTGGTAACCCCAACGGGTCATCCCCTTATTGCCAAGGCAACACCAGTGGGTTCACCTTTTCAGGTTCTGGCATTGACGCAAGGCGTAAGACATGTGCAGGTGTCATCATGAAGGAAACTGCTCATGCTTGTAACGGCAGTTTAGCCTTTTAATTTAACCGTATGTATTGAGCATTGCTGCATTTCTCCAGCCAAAGTCTCGGTTCCTAAGTGGTTCTCACCTGGACAGATGCGTTGGTGAGGGGGCAGCAGCATTTTTAGATGTCCACCAACAGGAACCTGTAACAGATGATACAGTCAGGTCTAAGCACAAGATACTGGAGTCTACATCACTAAGTGTTGACCATCACCAATGTCAGATATTTTATTTCTCAACAGCAGTTCAGACGAACGAGATTCCAAATGTATCTCATCATTATCAGCAGGTCTGGGTATAATGGCTACGATAGCGTCTCCACTCAACTCACCTCAAACTGACTGGAACACATCCGTCATGTGGCTGAAGCAGTCAACGAATCATCTACAAGAAAAAAGTAAATTTATGTTACTCAAAAGACGCCATTAACAGTTAATATCTGACATTTAATCTACATCTGGGAAAATCTAGCTGCTCAAATTAGTTTTAATTTAATGCAGTTCCTCAGTTGTTCGTGTCGTTTCACATCGGTTCAAAGTGAGCTAAGTATCATCATCATTGAAACTGCATATCAACTTTAGATGTTCCACACAAGGATGAGAGAAATGACCCTTACCACGAGGCTTCCAGCATCTGCGATTTCCTCCTCAGGCGTCGTTCGCCGAGGCTGCAGGAAGAAGCGAGACTTTAGTAGAAATCAAAAATTACTTCCAGCTTCATTTGTGTGTGTGCGCATGTTTGATCAGGGCTTTGGTGACAAATTGCCATGTGACATTAGTCGTCCAGGTGTTTAATGGGTGCTAACCCATATCATCCTTTCAAACAAACAAACGCCTTGCCTTCAACTTGGGTGTTGTGACATCTTTTAGAATTTTTTTTTTAATATACACAAGGCATTTCTGGTCATTAATACATCTACAAACAAAATGAACACTTACAGGTTGATGCAGCTTTGCACATCCAAGACTTTGAGATGAACTTCCATCTAGCAGAGAAATATAAATTAATCACATGCACAGAAATACAAGTATTTTCTTAGCTGAGCCAAGGGTAATCAGATCAAAGGTTAGCATCACTCTATTCAGGCATATGCTTGTCTTTAAATTGTAATCATCATGTTTATACCCCCAATACTAAACACACTCTTGGAATAAACCATTCTCAACTCACCTTAGCGGAGTTTAAAGCTGCTCTGAGGAGCACGGAGTAGACCGTGATAATCAACCTACAAGAAATAAAAATGTATTAAGCCACATGTCAAAAAGTCAAGCTGGGCTTTTTATATGTTTAAGGGCTGATCAGATTTTTAAACTATCATCAAAAGATTCAGGCATATGCTTGTCTTTTTATTAACTCATCAGTTGAAGCCATGGAGGATTTATCAACTTTAGATTTAGTGTCGCTCACCTGCAGAGGAGTCCTTGTCATTTCTCATCTATGAAGATCTTTGAACGTCTGTTGAGAAAATGTGAAGTTAATTAAATTTGTGAGGCAACTTGACCATCCTCAACACACATTACTATGTTGTAGGGTTTATTGGTGCCCATATGCTACTCAGAATCTGGTAAAGTAGTTTCTTCAAAGGCTGATTCAGTAAGAGAGAGTTCAGAGATTCATCACTGCAGCACACGGCTCAGTTAAAAAGGCAAATGAAAGCCAATAGGACACCGATGTTGCTGAGCCAACATACTGAAGCCATGTGAAAATAAAAGGATGTCACATTTAGTAATTACCTTATGCAAGGAGGGGGGGGGCTCACATTAGTCCCACCTGAAAAGACAAGTAAAGCAAGATTTTAGTGGGTTTTACGAATCGCTTTGAAGGTGCACACTCTTAACAGCTCCATGCTACTCAGAATTTGAGAGATTAAAGTTTCCTCAAGATATTTATTCAGTGAGAGAGTTCAAATGAGACATCACCGTAGCATGAGGCTTCACATTATGCCATGCTATGTCAATGACATCAACTTTATTTAAAATAAAAACACTAAAAACATTAAAATATGCAATTTAACCAGATAGTATGAGCAATTACCTTTGCATAAAGTTGTTTCTGCTTCCATCTCCATCTGCAAAACAGATAAAAAGGGAAAGTACTGCTTTAGCATGTTGCAGCTAGCATGTAAACTAACCACGTGACTGCACCATGCAACGTGCAGAGGGCGGCAGTAACAAGAAAAATAAAAGTGACTGTAATATAAAGAAGAAGCGTCTCACGTCAGATTTAAAAATGTACAATCACAGTCATTCAGTACAGGTCTGTGAAAGTTATCATCATTGAGAGACACCGCTAGCAACCGCGCCTAGCTTGCATCGGCCATTTATTTTTATATAAAGTTACTATTTAGTCTAACATCTGCGTTTTAATACAACATGCAACCTTTAAGTAACATGTCTTTGTTTAAGTTAATACACTTTTTTAGATTAAACTGATAGGTTATAATAGTGGATGGTTGAGGATTGTGGAGAGAAGTGATCTCAGCTGCACCTAAGAGGGAGCATAGCTGCTGCTACTATTGCTAGCTAAAACACCACCCCGCCTTTTAAAACAAGCTACCAAACTAAATATATAACACAACCACAGCTGATGTTTCTCTATTTTAGTAGCATATACCATAAAATAAGAAAAGCCTGCAATTGAATGAAAGTTAAGAAGCATGAGAGGACTCTTACCTCGAACAGAAGACAGAAGGAAGTGAACGAGGAAGTCGGTGCGTCTGGTTTATATGTCCGGCCTGGAAGACTCCTCCCACCGGGCGGCAAACGGTCACCCGAACACCGGACGTTGACTTTTGACTGAATTTAAATTAGGAATAATTAAACGTGCGAAATAATTTATATTTATGTTAAATTAACCATATAAAAGTTATTTATGATGAACTCAATAAAACGCGAAGAGTTAATTTATCAACGTAATTTCCGTTAAGACGTTAAGACTTGAAACGTTTTTGTCCTCCACGAGGTGGAGGCAAAGAGACTGAAACCCGCCACAGAGTAGTTTGCGCAACAATCAAGGAGGTCGCACCGATCAGGCATAACATTATGACCACTGACAAGAGGAGAAGTAAATAACATTGGCTTAACTTTTGGACCTGACATTCGTTTTAGACATGTCCCCCCCCCCCATCTAGACTAGACCAGGTACCCCCACCCCGTAGCCTCTCCTTGATGAACAACTCAAAAAATACGAAGAACAGCACAAGGCTGACCTGGCCTCCAAATTCACTAGCCTATATCCCAAACTGATCAAGTATCTGTGGGATGATCCACAGAGGCCTCTCCCCTCAACCCACAGGACCCAAAGACCCCCCACTAACAACATTGCGTTATCAGACACCACAGGACACCCTCAGAAGGTCAATGTCCATTCTCTGATGAGTCACAACCGTTTTGGAGGCACAAGGGAGACCTACACAATATTAGGAAGGTGGTCATAATGTTATGCCTGATTGGTGTGTTAATTATTATTTTATTGCTTGTCATTAAAAGTAGCCTACTTATCGTCTTCTCTCTGGAGTACCTCAAGTAAAGTTAAAAATTATGCCTACGGAGTACTAGGAAGTATGATGAGCTATAACATTTACGACAGGTAGCTAAAAGGCTACCACTTCTACGTTTTTTACACCTTTTTTATAACACTTTAAATCACCCATGCACCTGGATCTGGCTTAATATTAACCACAAGTAGGCTAGCTAGTTTGTCATATCCCGGGAAACCTTTTAACAATATCGATGACTCATCCTGCACTCAGGGGTGTATACCCTGCTCTCTGTTTTACGGGGACTTTAAATTGTTTTTACTCCTATGTCATGTAAATTGGATTAAAGCTGTGGAAACGGTGTGAATTTGTCCATGAAGCAGGATTTATTTGGCACGGCTACAACTGGTATCAAGGGTCAAAACTATAGCTACAATTGCCACGTGAAACCACAATTAAAGTTGAACTTTGAACCCCTGTAATGTGGTATTCATAAAACTACATTCACCACAACTATTCATAATAATGAATATATTTTTAATGAAATCCCCATAGTGAGCATATATGGGTATACCTCACCATAAGAGTATAAGACACAACTTGTTATGGCATATGAAGTGTTTTCTTTTGCAGTATATTGTTTAGTGCACATATTCGTTGGATCATTGTTGGCACTTGGACAAACTTATCACTTTGTTTATCTAAGTGGCAGCAATATAGTTCAGCAGGTTAAATCTTCACGTACATCTTGAGTATCTTCATTGTTCACAGAAAATTGTGAAAAAGTCACGACAAGAGTTTCAGTTTGACCTTTTGATGAGTTGCTGTGTTAAGGCGCTTACATAGTACTGCAGTACCTAAATACAAGCAGGTAAGCACGTAGCCTACACTGATGCGAGACATTTATACTTGTGCCTCGTCAGTCTGACTCACTCTATAAAAACACCACCCAAGCTACTCGACTCTTTTTTGAAGGTCGGATTAATTTTTGTTTCCATTTCCTGCTTCACTTTTAAAGGGGAACTACTGTTTTTTACAACCCTGACGTTATTTCTGTTATAAAATACCGTTGTTTATTCACCCATATAACTTTGGTGTTATTTGGAGTCGTTCCGACGATGTTTAGATCCACGTATATCCATATAGTGGGAGTGATTGGGGCACCGAAACGCAGCCTCTAAATAACGCATTATCTGCCACGAAACTCGTTCATTTCACCAATATTTTGTTACGATATGGTAGAGCTATTCCACGTTGAGTCCGGAGTTACCTGTTATCTATTCGCGGACGTGAAAAATATTCAGCCACGTTGCAAAAAACTAGCAGCGCAAATTACAGGTAAACGCGGCGCTCAGAGATGACATCATCCGGGTCAGAGGTTAGTAGGTCAATCTACAGACCCCGGATGATGATAACAGGTAACTCCGGACTCAACGGGGAATAGCACTAGTGTATCATAACAAAACATTGGTGATATGAAAGAGTTTCGCTGCAGATAATGTGTTATTTAGAGGCTGCATTTCGGTGCCCCAGTCACTCCCACTATATGGATTTACGTGGGTCTAAATATCGTCCGAACGACTCCAAATAACACCAAAGTTATACGCGTGAGTAAACTATCGTATTTTATGTCAGAAACAAGGTTCAGGTTGTAAAAAAAACAGTAGTTCCCCTTTAACAATAGTGAAATGCCGAAATTTCGCCGAACACAAGTTATACAAGTGTTTGTATCACCAAACCTCCTCAGTTAACCTTAAAGATTCATTATTGATCCAAAACAATCAATTCGAAAATTGCGGAGAAGGAGAAGCAGCCAGAAATTCTAAAGCGGAAACGTGCTACTACTAAGCGGACCAGTCACGCGCAGGTGTCTACGTTATTTCCGTAGCCTCTGCGACAACCAGAAGTCTAAACCGCCTATTACCATTCATTTGATACATGAATCATGTTACAGTGACACATATAAATTTACACTCAAGCCAGTTAAATACAATATTATTCTTTATTTACTGAGAAATGTGCATATCATTATGGTTCATCACTAGAAAATGTTCTAATTAAGCTACAAAAGTGTATTCAGTCGACTATTCAGCTACTACTAAGGACACATGAGGTAATATTAAAAAACATTCTTTGGAAAACAAGAAATTACAGCAGACTTATTGCAAACCTTTTATTTTTAACTTATCCTCTACAAAAATCAATAACTGGTACTTATTAAAAACAGTTTGATATTTAGGATTTGGCAATGTTCACATAAAATAAAATAAAATAAAAACATGACATTACATTCATTTGCAATCATACAATAAAAATATTTTTCTGTTTGAGTTCTCAAATACACACCCATGCACACACTCTCCTGTCCTGTCCCGTCCCGTCAGGTTTAACAACCTTCACTAGAACACACACAGGCCTCACATGAGGAAGACATTGACAAGCTGTCCCACAAGACAACTCAAATGTAAAGTATTTCTGTGCATGCGCAGTTTAAAAGTGGTTAAAAACTGCGATTTCTAATTAAATATTATCATATAAACGTGTTCCTGACAGCACAATTATAATGCCTAAAGACTCACTGGCTGAGCAGGATTGTGCGTGTCCTGCTGTCATTAACAAACAATTGATCACTGATTAGCTGCCAAACAGAAATAAATGGCTCTGATGACATGGAAATAGGAATATCTCCAGAACAAGTCCACTAATCAGTCACCGCTACGCTCTCGTAAGTTTACATTCCTCTTGGTTACACATCAACGCAGTCGTTTCATAATGCTAAGCCAAAGGAAACAGAGATTACTCGCACTACAAGCTCTTAATAGTGGACCAGATGTAAGGAGATAAGATGTTCCTTCACCTCTGATTAAAATCTGAAATTAGCGATATAGAAGAAGAGAACCAGGAGCTGCTGAACTCCGTCACTTAAAGACTGGACGCTTTGAATTCAAGGCAGCGTCAAAGACTTCAATGCAAAAATCAACAGCTCAGCTCCCACAGCTCATAAAGAAAGTACGTGCAGTCTGTGAGCAAACCAATGTGCACCATGCTGTGATGAGCCAGTAAACATTATGATGAGTAATTAAGACTCTGTAACTTTCTGAGGCCTAACACACACTGAAGGCGTGGCAAGTGTCAAACAGGCAGGATTGTCCATTTCTATTATGGATATTCTTTCATCGTCCAGTTCTATTGAAACTCAGCCAACACCGAGTTGTGCTGATGCTTCTTCTTCATGGAAGGCGAGGAGGACGGTGGCGAGGACTGTGTGACGGGTGTGAGCGTGACGCTGTAGAGGTTGGTGATGAAGGCCTCCCAGCCCCGACGAATGGCTCGGTCCAGGGCCTGGTGGGAACAGAGAGGACGAGGGTTAGCAAATCAACAAAACATGAACGTCAGACATAAGATATAAAACACACAGATTAGAGGAAAGTGTTGCGTTGCACTGCCGCTGAACGGACGTAAGGCAAAGTCTACAGCGGCGACGGTCGATGGTCTGGGTGCTATCAGAGCAAACAGTTCTAGGGAGACTGGCCATGAACTACACACCCTCGAGGGCTTTTGCATCCGTGCTTTGCATGGCGTTATGTAATAACTGGCTGGAAGCCGGTGCAGCACCAAGCATACAACAACTTTGCATATACTGGTCCCGAACTTCAACTTTTCTGTGTTTTGTTCCATTTTTTTCAAGGCTAACACGAACATTTTATTTGTTATTTTGTTTTAATTTTAACGTTTTGGAGAGATCTAAGAACTACGACAGCTCTCAGTTATAAAGGGCACTTTCTCCAACAGTTATAGAGACGAGCGTACACTGAGGCTTCACTTATTCCACTTTTATGAGCAAACAGTTGCTAAGAAAGCAATGACGAAGCCTGCATCAAATGAACAGCAATCCGTCCTGTAGGTGTTGGAATATTTCAAGTGTGTATTTCAGATACGAAAATTATTTTCCAGTCATTTCCGCGACCGTGAGCAGCATCAGCTTGCAGTTGTTTGTCGGAAATGTGCAGGCAACACATTTCAGAGGAATCTGATGCAAATTGTCATTGTCTTTGCAGGTGGTGTAGAGTTACATGGCCGCATGCGGGGAAATTCTCAGGAAATGAAAGACTTGATGAATAAAGTGTAAAAGGCTTTAGTTAGTTGAATTTATTATTTAAATTCAGCCAAAAATAATAAAGATAATGATAAAGTCACAGGAACTGATTTTTTATTTTTTTATTTTTTTTTATTTTTTTATATGTATACAGTTTTGTTAATGACACTTAACTTCTTCACTGTCCTCTAACCTCTCAGGAGGTCAGACTCAGAGGCCCCGAGCTTGTTAACAGCACAGGAATGTTTTTTATGGTGTGGGTTTAGTGGGCGGGTCAGCGCTGCCTTACTTCGTTCCACTGATCAAAGGACGCGATACTGGAGGCACAGGAATGTCACCTCTGTGTGAGTGGAAGCAGAAAATCCTAATAACATGTGAATCAGGTGGGGGTACCTGCTGTCTGTGCACTGCTAAAAGCTTGTAAGTGTTCCAGCTCAGTTCTTTTTTTAAGCCATTAATTGTGACGCAAAGGAAAAATCCTGTCGCAGGGGATTTAATGCGTTGGTGACATGCTCCAGTGGCCGCTGTACTTTGACCCAGGGGGCAGTCTTTTATTAAGGAGATATGATAGTTTCCATGGTGATTAATAACCCGGTGTGCATTATGTGGAGGATGTGGAGGGAGAACTTTAGCCCTCTGTTCCCCAAGCTCTCAGCACTCGATTATGTAATCTCCAGGGGCTTAAAGTTTAACCAGAGTAGAGCTGGATATGGAATTTATGTAAATGTGAGAAACTGGAAGAAGAACAGCAAGAATAAACAGACGGAAACAACAGAAGACACCTTTTCTGTTTTCTTACCTTGCGATAATTCTTCGCCGTCTTCCTCTTCACCATCTTCATCCCCTCCTCTTGCTCCTTCTTCATCTTCCACTCCTCCTCTCCTTCGTCTTCTCTCCCTCGCTTCTTGTCTCTGATCAGAACTTGGTCGTCCTCGTCCTCCCGAGCCGGGAAGTGAACAAGCGCCGGCTCCTTCGCCCTGCCCGCCTTTTCATTCTCTTCCTCCATCTTCTTCAGTTTCTCCATCTCCACCTCCATGTTCGCAACGCTGTCCCCCAGGGCAGGGGCCTCAACCGGACTCCCCGTGCCCAGACTCGGCCTCTCTTCTCGGCCTTGCTCCTCCTCGGCTCTCCCCTCCTTCTGCTTCCTCCTGGAGCTTCTCCTCCACCTGCTGCTGCGGCGGCTGGACTTCCTGCGCAGAAGAGTCTCGCCGTCGTCCTCCATCATGCCTTCGGTGAAGTCGAACGCCTCGACTTCTTCCCTCTCTTCTTCAGCTCCAGAATTGTTTACCACGGTTAACGACGGGCTGCTCACGACTCCCCCATCTCTGCTGCCATCATCTATCTCATTCTCCTCCACTTCATGGGCTATCTCAGGCTCATCGAGGCGCCCGTAGAAGCCGCTGGATTTGTCCAGAAACTTCGGGGCCCGGATGGAGCTTCGGATGGAGCTCTGCCTCTTGCCAATGGTCATCTTCTCTTAGTGCTTCTTTGCCGTCAAACTTCTCGTGTCCTCTGTTGCACTCTGGCTCCACACACTCTTTTATTTCTCCTTTGTTTCGTCACTTCTGAGAGAGAAGAGAGATTAGAGATTAATGCCACAAGTTCAGCAAAAGTCACAGATGATATAAAAAAAGGAGTGAAAATGCCACGAAGTACCGTAGATGGAAGATAAATCTAATATCAGTGCCCTGGTTGTGTCTGAGTGCAGGTTTTATCAGTGTGCATCTGCTGATGTGGGTGGTATGTACTTTTAAAAGCGTCACAAGATGTTTTCTAGCAAAAAAAAATGATAATATCTGGCTGTTTAACCACAGTAGTCCTGCTTGTAGCTTGACTAAGTACGTGTGTGTGACCGAAGCTGGAGGTCAACGTTATCAGGGCTGCGATCACAGCTGGATGTCAAAACTAAAGACACGGTGTTCTCACTTAGGGCAAACACAGACATGCACACACAGAGTTAGACTTTGACACCGAGCTAACCAGCTGGACGCTGAACCGCGGCCAAAATCGATGACTTCAGATTCGATTATCAGCGTCACCATCAGTGGCGCCCAATTAACCAATTTTTATTAACGTGAAAAGACGCTGAATCAAATGTAGGGTTGTGCACCGCTGATCGGTGACGCCGCGGCAGCCTTCGAGGAAAAACACCTGATGTGACGTCACTGGCTGGGTTGTTGCCACGAGTGAAAGAAAAGCTGAAGGGTTCAACCCACGGGGAGCAGCAGCAGCAGACAGTTTCTTCCCTGTGTGATTCACGATTAAATACCTTTTAGACCTTTTCACCTTAATCAGAAGCATCTCTACACAAAAGCTGCTCTGTTGGAGTACTGTTTTGAATGTGCCTGTCGCGTCTATATTTAACCACAACAATTTGAATAAACCCGCATTACACACATGTATTAATATTTGATATTATTTAATATCATATTATCCTTTTTAATAAATAATTTGGCTCTTTAGCGCAAAGAAAAATGAATAAAAGTTAAAGTATCTATTTTAGAGACGCTTCATGCAAGTATGAAACTCGTTAGTGGCCCATTAGCTTAGTTTAGCTTAAATCTCATTTATGTAAACCGTGAAAGAGGTTTTAGGGGGATTATTTCTTGTTTTATTTCTTGGACGGGAGCCAAGACGGGAGTCTTGTCAGGCTAACTGTTTTGACCTGTTTAACAGTCTTTGCTAAGCTACGCTAACTGAGTGCGGGCTGTAGCTTCATATTTAGCGTTAGCATTTGTGTGGTGGTTCCAGTTTTCTACTAATGTTGTACCTTTTTTTTAACAAGCAGTTTGAGAATTTAGCTTTTGTGAAGCTGTTAAAAACAAGCTAGCTGTTAGCATTCTTGTTGAAAGCTAGCTTGCAAAGAAGCCTATGCAGTTGGTTTTAAATATATGTGTATTTACAGGATGAATTAGTTGTGAGTGAGCAAGTATGTGAGTGGTTAAAATCTAAATATTTACTCGTTACAAGTATGGCTAACAAAAGAAATCACAGGGGTGAGATTAAGATTTGCTGAGATAAACTATTCTCAAGATAAAGTACAGATCAAGTTCAGATGCCATTTGTAGGTCACTTAATCTGTTAGTGGCTTAGATTACAAACAGAAACAAGGAAATACTGGACGTGACGAGAAAGAATAAAAAGCAAACCATAACACGGTGGCAAGAACAAGGAAATTGATTAAAAAAAAAACAGCTTCAAACTGAGAAAATTGCTTGAACACAACTAAAAGAAATGACTGCACATGACATTTACCTCTGAGTATGACGTTATAAGTAATATGTTTGGGTTTTAGATTTAATAGAAAGACTTACCTGATGTCTTGCTGTAGTCTGTCTGTCTGTGTGTGTGTGAGAGCACCGCTGAGCAATACGTCCTGTGAATGACTGAGAGCTGAGTGAATGACTGAGAGCTGGGAGCTCGGCATACTCCCCTAACGCCGCACAGCGTCACACACTGACCCTGCCCACACCTGCACGTCTCTCGTCACCTGAGCAAACACGCACACACGTGTGATAATGTCTCACACACATATGCAGCGAAGCACTCTTCACTATCAAGGACTCTTTGTCCCAGACGGCACTCAGAAAACACACACCTTCTCTTAACAGCCTTAAACACACACTGACACTGAGAGTGTGTTTTCCATTAAAATCTGTGACACTAACTCACCATGCACATTCCAATACATGTGTTCACTCAGACGTACTTGACAAAAAATGAAAACATTGAATTAAACACCAGCAGCAAACACCCTATTCTGCCTGGCTGTCGATCATTAACCATGAACCATGAGCTCAGCTGCCACAGATAAACCAGCAGGGATCAACTTTGACCGATCATCCACCTCCATAATGCATAATACTGCCAATGAATGGGAACGATGAAGGTGAAAAAACCTATTAAAACCAATGCTACTGTCAAGTTTATTTGTCTCCTCACTGAGGTTTCATATGTACTGTATATTCCCGGTGCCATTTTCCACCTGTAACTCTATGAAACACACACATTCATTCATTTCTCCACAAACGCAGACATTTTTATGATCAACTACTCGATTTACACTCAATATGAGGTGTGAGTATTGACAACAGAGTGCAAAGGGAACAGATCAGGGTCTCTGTGACAGATCCATGTCCAGTTTATTCATACTAATCATAAAAACTAAGAGGTTTCACATTAAAACACCTGACAGGTTTGGGTTATTTACATCCGCCATGTCAACAACTCCAATGGTCGTGTAGCACAATTTTCCCACTCTCTCGAAACTGTTCTTCCAACTTCGGGAGGCTTTACTTCGTTGTGAATGTTCCCAATCGGGAATTAATTTTTCCCATTATTTGACGTCATTTGAACACATATGTTCGGGGAGCATGTGAACGCACCACAAGGTTGAGGGCCGACACCAATACTTGACTTGTGAGGCTAGAACTGATCGTGCTCGGAGACAACAACAATCTGATAACAACACCTCAGCCAAAGTTGTTCTTTTAAATGTACATGTGGCATAAAAAAACACACTTCCTATGTTGGAGTACTGGTTTAGATGTTAATTATCAGTGTAACCAGTTCACTGCAGCAAAAACATATAAAACCATACACTGAACTTGAACTGAGAAAAGGATTATATAAGATACAGCTAAGATATTTCATCAGATAATGTTTTTTTTTTGAAGAATAAATCTAATAAATATGCTGTAAATATTGGTCAGCATATATTGTTTGGGTAAATAGGCATTATCTTACTGCAGATACAGTTTAGTGGGAGAGCCATGAAGTGAAGTTAACCTTCTGAGTCATTTGTGTGACCGCCACAGACTTCTATAATCTTTAGTTACAGATAAGAACCCAACATTTGTGTATGTATCTAAAATATCGATGATATTCCATCAGATTAATCCATTTTTAATTAATAAATGTGAGATTAATATTTATCCGTGTACAGATATGCTGACTTCTGTTAGCTTACGTTGTGATAGCATATAGTAGAACAATAAACTGCAGTAGGAATGGTTGGAGGTAAATCAGAGAATCAGATTGACCAATACGTAGTTTGTCAACAGCGCATTAACAAGGTTATTTTTAGACTGTAAAATGACACTCTGAGTACAAATCTTGGTCTCAAATCAAACTGGAGGGACTCCTATAAAAAACTGTTTGTTATTTTTTTATTTTAAAACCACAAGGCCTTTTTAACATAATGTATTAAATCATGCATAAAAAGCGTAAAAAGGGACCTTATGATGCGCACCACAAAATAAATCAACCGTGAAATCGGTAACATGCATTTTAATTAGAAGTTGAAAAACTATTTCTTTCAAAATGAATTAAAATAGATGTCTTTTTCATGTCCGTTCATATTAACCGATGCGTGGATAACGCTCTGAACAATAAAGGGCTGAGGAAAGAATGTGTCTACAAATGAAAAGGGATTAGCTTGGTCACTTAATGTTGCCTTAATGTTTGGAGGGTAAACACTATGTCTGGGTGGGACAGGGAGTGGAAGCTGCTTAGTACTTTGGGTGTATTGGTTCCTTAGTCAGAATCTCCTGCACTCACACACCTCGTACATGTATGCACAAGAACACTGTGCAACTGTGGCGACACACCACCGACAGGAAACCACAGCAAAACAGACACATTAAAGTGTTATCCATGACTGAAAGCACGACAGTGGGGCTAAAGTTTGTTCAGACAATAATGAAACTAGCTTCTAGAGTGACAAGCAGTGTGGTCTACAGCTGTGTGTGCACAGATGCACTTATAGATGTATGTGTGTACTTGTATAGATGAATCATCGCGGATCAAACACGGTGCGCATCGGGCTCGATGACTTCAGCTCCTCTTACTCACCTTCATCTTAGAAGGTCCTCAGTGAGAGTGTGATTTGCAGACTCCACACCTCCACACGCTCCTTATATAGTCACCAAGAGGGCCACTTTCCTGAACAGAGGGCGTAACGGCTGCCAATCACGCAGGCCTGTAAAAACCTCAGCTGTGTTGAGGTTAGAGAGCCCCCGCCTACGCCTGTAATCACCCGATGACAGTGCCGGACGCTGGGATCAGGTTGCCATGGTCACTGTCAGGCAGAGACAAGTTAGGGTTTGTTTAGCTGGACGGTGACGATGTGTTGAATCTGCAGAATATAAGGCAGACAAAAGACTTAAAAGTGAATTATACAGGTGAAAAAGCTATAAAAATCCCAGACTATGACGAGTCTGAGAAGGGTGACAGATTTAAATCACAGTTCTGCCTGCGGCAACAGAAGCGAATCACCTGACACTCTCAGACAGAGAACAGATGTGCTGTTGGCTCGGTTTCCAATGAAGCCAGTAATAAAAGCATTACACTGAACTTTTTCGTGACAGCAATTTGTAAACAAAGCTGAGATCAGAAACCAAAAAGGAGTCATCTGCTGTGGTGGAGAAACCAGTTCACTTTTATACATAAGGCAGTTTACATCTATTTGTCCGGACTCGTACAACAATCAGTCATAACACCACGACCATCCACCTAAAACTGTTTAGGTTTCGAAGACAAATTGTTCACTTTGTCCCATGGGCATATGGCACAATAACAAGAGAATCAGTGTTATTCACCACCCGTCAGTGGTCATAATGTTATGGCTAATCAAAGTACTGTATATGTATTCATATTCTCCATCTACACATTCAGGATCGTCACCTGCTCCACATAAACACTTAACAGTACACGCTGTGGAAAATAAAGATAAGGGCAGGTGACTAGATGCCTTCAGGGTCCCAAATCAAAAATAGAAAATTCTATTTTTGATTTGGGACAAGACATTTTTTGTGACTTAAAGGCTGGTATGATGGGCATTTGTGCAGAATTTGAATAACTCCAAGGTTTTCCTGCAATATCATGATCACAAGATTGCGATGAACAACACAAAAACATAAAACAAAATGCTAAATGCTAAGTAAATTTTAATGCAACTAAATCTGATTCCCCTCCACAGTCTTAAGTTTCTTACATACTCTGTGAGAAACGAAAAAATTTGTTCTCACTCCTATGGCTGCAAGAACAAGAAAAAAAATTGTATTAGTCAAGTAATTTTACCAAGAGAAGCTCGCGTGCCCATAGCGTGCCCAGCTACGGGGAAGTCCTCATAGGGCCCGCCCACTCCAGCACACGTCACACGCGCTAAGCATTGTGGAAGATTCGGGAGACTGACGACGAGAGGCACTTGTCTGACTATTTAAGGACCAGTCCTTTTGACAACCGTGTCCGTCGGATCACGCCTTTCATTCAGCATGCTCCCACGCCCAGTATGCTGATCTCTGCCCAGGAGATATTAGCGGTCACACTGCGAGTATTAGCATCTGGAATTTATGCTAGCCGCTAGCGTTTCCACTTTTCCGCATTAACCACACCCACTTCCAATTTCTGACCAATCACAGAACAGCAACTGGACACCACACGAGAAAAACGTTCTGGCCGGTAGATGTGTCGAGAACAAGCCGCCAGAACAAACTTCTCGCTTCTGGCCGAGTTAAGCTACAGCCTTTAGCGAGCTTCATTTAAGTCCATTATATTTTTTTTTGCATGGCTGCGCAACAGCATGTTTAAATCCAAACACTATTTTACAAAATCTTTAATCTTTTTATCTTATCTTTTCAATAATAAGATAAATTTTATCTTTCACATTATAATTGCAGTTTTTTAATGGTTTTGATTTCTTTTATGTATTTTAAAACCTGTCTTACTTTGTACGGTCTCCTTGGGTGTTTTGAAAGGCGCCTATACATAAAATGTATTATTATTATTATTATCATTATTACTACACTCGGGTGTGCACTGTCCAGAGACAACAAACCATTGTGTATTATACCAGTGTGTCCTCCATTTTTCCCTGACACTTAAAACACAGTTCACAGGCAAATGTGAGAATAACAGGAGACAAACACAAACCGTATTTAACATGATCTAGATTTATTCTCAAGGCCAGGTACAGACATTATCACATTGTACAATGTAAAGAACAATATTACAGTAATAAATACATTTTACACCAGTAGAGAACTTACTTACAGGCACTAGTTACACTGAAGCAGGCACTAGCTGTTTTTGTTTTTTCCTATACAGTGTCATACAACAGTAGCCGAGGAGCTAGTCCTTCTTCCGACTTCAGAGCATGTTGTGGAAAGATAATCAAGCACAGCTCGAGTAGATTGGTTTATACTTGAAGCTTCTTCTCAAATACAGCTCTGAGACGCCACTACTATAAAGTACCGGGGATTTGCTGCCTATCAGAGGCAAATTCAAGTGTTTTTCTTATCACTGAAGTGTGGAAATGAATCATGGAAGGCGTGTTTTGCATTCGTTTGCTCCATTTCAGTAGTGCTTGCTCCCTCTTTCAAGGGTTTCTAAATGGACGTCACTATCGCTACATAAAAAGCTGTCTAGATCTAGTCGTTGTGTGCTCTCACACCGTCGACTCTAAAGCCTGACCATTACGTATTACGTGTTTGTCGTTGCTGTGTTGCTAAGTTGCACCGGATGTTTCTGCACAAGGCCAGGCAACAACTAGTTTCTAGGATTTGTTCATTGTTTGGCTTGCTTTATGACGGCTGTATATGTAATTGATACTACCTTGGCTCCACAGTACTAACATTGTGACATTGTTCATTCACAGTTTGAATGAAGATTATTTTCATGCCTTTGATGGTGATGAGTGTTTTTGACGTGTGACTTAAAAATAAATAAAAGAAGCATCTATTCGGCTGAATACAGACATAAACACCTTGAAAAAGAGGTCATGCATGAATAAAGGGAATCTTGGTCAAGAATCGGACGGGACGTGGGCGGTCGCTGTCAGGGATGAGCAACACTGCAGGATCTCCACTGAGCACAGGTAAACAAGTAAAACCCTACGAATGATACAAGTATGCAGGACTCTGTAACGGCATGGCTTCACTAACTTTAAAAAATGGCGCCCCCGTCAGGTAAGGGTTTGAACTACACAGTCATCACCCACTGACACATACACAAACACACAGTCAGCACAGGCTTGTGACAACACACACACACACACACACTCACACATTTACTACCCGACACAGAAAACAAGAAAACAAACGGTCATAACCAGGTTAATTTAAACATCTCTCTTTTCTGACAGATATTTTTTTTTGTTTACAGTATTTACAACGCAGAGTTACATGTGCAGCATTAAACGGCAGCTTTACACCGTGTGTGCGTGTGTTTTGTGTGTGTGTGTGTGTGTGTGTGTTCCTCAGACCTCCACGGCGGGATCTGAACCCAGCCCCTGAGCCTGCAGCGCCTCCTCCCTCTTCATCTTCGGCTTCTCCGTCCGCGTGTGCCACACCAGCACCTGCACAGACAACACACAATGAATGAATGAATGAATCAACACAAAATCAAATACGAAACTTTGTGCAGAATCACACTAACAGCTAATTTGCAACTGTTTGTGCGCCGTTAGAAATTCAAATTAAAATATTTCACTCATGTGTCTTCATCTAAATAATAATAAATGACAAAGGCATTCAACCATCTTCTCATAATAACATATTTTAACATAAATTCCAAGAATGAAAAAAAACATTTCAAACTTTAACTTTTACCTAATGACAGACACAAAAGTTAAGGTCCATGCAGCGTAGAGCTAATTAAGACAGATGTTGTCCACTATATTCTGCCATTAGAATGATAATTGTAACCCTTAATGGTCCCGCAATGGGGAAATGTCATCCATTTGTTCACACCGTAATGTGTACAGTTGGAGCAGTGGGATGCAGCCTCTAAGGCAGGGGTGTCAAACTGATCCGTGAAAGGGCCGCTGTGGCTGCAGGTTTTCATTCCAACCATGCAGCACCCATGCAGTGGGTGTGGCTGGCAAGTTTTTGTTCCAATCAAGCAAGAGGACGCCTGAAATGACTGCGTGAAGGCAGTTCAGTTGATTGATTGAGCCAAGTCAGCTGTGCTGCTGCATGGTTGGAATGAAAACCTGCAGCCACAGCCATGGACGTATATAGATAGATGCGACATTGAGCGCTGCCGTCGACTAGAGCGGCGTGCCTACAGGGCGGCCATCTTGGAACAGGGCCACTCGCTCCTACAGTGCATTACATCTATGGAGGAACGGGGTTTCTACACAATAAAAGTGATCATAAATCGCTCAGTTGAAGTCCGGCATCTTTTCTTTACAATCCTCTGTCAGAAGCTAGTCTGCTGATAACATTAAGTAAAAATTGTATTTGGGTAGTAAAACCATATTTTTATCATAGCTACATGTGTGACGTTTTTAACAGTTCAATACGTTTTGAAATCGGTCCAAAATTCAGCGAATAATTCTACTTTGAGATTGAGGAGTACCTCTTTCCTTCGTATGTTCATGCACCGCTGCCTCTGCTAGCCCTGTACCAAGATGGCGTCGCTTTAGGCACGTCCCTCCACAGTCAATGTCGCGTCTATCTATATATGTCTATGGCCACAGCGGCCCTTTCGCGAATCAGTCTAAGGACTGCACCCGGGGAGCAACTTGGGGTTTGGGTGCTTGCTCGGGGCACCTCAGCCGTGCTTGCTCGGGGCACCTCAGCCACAGCTTGGTTCGTCTATGGCTAATCCACAGCTACCCAAAAGCTATGCGCCCAACGTGGGGCTCGAACCCACGACCCTGAGATTAAGAGTCTCATGCTCTACCGACTGAGCTAGCCGGGCTACTGACATAGGCACAGGAAAACAGCGTTGCCATAGTATCCATTAACATCTGCTCGAGAGAGTATTTGTTGAAATTTGTTGAATGAAAATGTAACTGTCCAAAGACTGACACGGCTCTCACTGCTCTAAAGTCTGAAAGCTGGCAGATGTTCTTTGTTGAGGTTCTCATGGTGTGCTGCTGAGGTGCAGTTTCATTTTTACAAAGCGTCTTATTAGGTCTCCCACTTTTGACAATCTGTCCTAATGGGGGCGGTTTACTATGGTTGAGAGTAAAGTCCAGAAAAACAGCGTCCTTTCGTGGTATGTAGTGGGAAATTTTCTGAGAAGTCTGAGAAGAAGGAAAATGTGGATATTTCACACAACCTCATCTTGTCATTACAGCTCATTACAGTCCTACTTTCCACCCTAAACACACATCAGTGACCCTAAAGTCATCTTTCTGGCTTCATAACTACTTTTCATTGTCTCTCCTTAACACACACAAACACACACTCGTACTTTAGAGCAGTTGTCCGCTTTGGGCTCCAGCTCATCCATCGTAACCAGTCCCTGAAGGAAGCTGCTCTCCAAGAAGCCCATCGGTGCCTCGCCGTCGAAACAAGCCTCAGGGTTGGCCAGGACCAGTTTGAGGGACACAGCGAAGCCAGCCATGTCCATTGGGAAGGGGCGACTGGGACGCCAGCCGGTATGGAAGCGAACAACCTGAAACAGATTAATATTTCCAGTATTTTAATATGTACAGATTTAACTGAAGTCACTTCCCTTAAACACTGGAAAGGAATATTAGGGTTGGATGTTTTTAGGTATATCTAAAACTTTTACACCATCTTTTTCTTGAGAGGTTAGTAAGAAAATAATAAATAAAATAAGTACTATGTTGTTTGATACTAATTTGGAATAGAGAAGCATTATTTTTATACTCCTTCGTGCATCATTAATCTTGAAAGCAGTGTTTGGACCAGTGACACATTCACTTCCCTTTTTCGGGGAGTTTGTGCAGTTTTCATGACTGTAACTTGATGACAAATGAGATATTTTCATTAGGACAAAGAAAAATACATCAGCTGGGGAAGATTGTCAGATGTGGTTAAAAGCTCGGGAAAACTTTACATTCAGTTTTTGTCTTACTACATCATAGACACATCTGTTGCATCATAATACATTTATCTGAAGTGCAGAACTAATTATCTGAAGTGTAGAACTAGGAAAACAACAAAATCTATGTGCTTCCCTGAGGTACAACTCAGGTTTTTCAGGATTATCAAGCTTGAACCGTTTACTTTAGATCCACAAGCATCGGTTTACCTTTCCTCCTTCAACCACAGGCCTCTCATATTTCATCCCTCCAACCAGCCCCACGGGCCACACTGAAACCCGCTGGGTACTCCTCATCTAGGACAAGACACGAGAACATTAGAATGTAGACATTTCTGAGAATAATAATAAAAAAGAAGACATTCACACTACAATAATCACCTCCTCAAATATCTGCAGGCTGTACGTGTTGTCGTCATCAGCAAAGTAAACCACTCCCTGCTGGTTGTCTCCTCCTGGCTGAGCCCTTCTGTCCTCTCTAAGCCATCGCAGTCCCTCGTTTCTCTGCTCTACTCCACGTGGCTTCAGCCAGCTGGGGTCACCCTAAGGTGGAGAAATGAGCATCCAGACTGAACATTTTGAAAAGTGCTCGCGTTCATATTCAAATGAGGGAAAGAAAATGAAGTAAATTACATGAAATAGGTAAACCAGAATGTCAAACCAATTATCTCTACCCACCTCCTGTAGTTTGCGGTCCTTGGCTGTGGGCATGTGTAGGTGCGTATAGGTCAGGCCACTCTTCATCAGGAGGTCGCTCACCAGAGGCGTCTTGTGTGGCGAGTCCTCCACCACGATCCAGTGGAGCTGAGGAACGTGGAGGAAGGTCTGCGCCAGACGAGTCAGCTCAGCTTTCTGCACCAGCCTGTGCAGAGACAATGAGAGATGGAGATGAATGAACACGGGAAGTAACAAGGGAGGTGTGGGACAGTGCGAAGGGATCGGAGCCAAGGGAAGGCTACCTCGCGTATGTCGGAGTGATGACAAATATGGTGGGCAGAAGGGGCTTGGCTGGCTGTTTCTGGGGCTGTTTCGTCGCCTCTGACTTTCTCATCTGCTCCTGGAGGCGGTGCAGCTCCCCCCGCAGCCGGGATATGGTGCGGGTGTTAGGCAAGTCGTGCTCCGTGCAGTCACAGCGCTGGCCTTCACGACATTAAGGACAAAACAGACGGTTTAACGTATAAAAACCAAAGAACTGTTCACAATTGTACATTTTGATCTGGCTACATTAAAGTCAGTTTTGCAAATACATCTTTTAATTTACGTATTGTATTCAGAGAGTATACCGGAAACACGGCTTCATATTTGACTGTGAGTGGGGATCTGAAACTGAAATTATCACTCAGAGGGAGTTCACTTCTGTCGATTCAGCTTTAACTAGATTCCTTCTGATGTCTCTGGTTTTGACGGGTCAACTCTTGTTCGAGGCGGCTGTGTGCTTGGACCCTTACCCAGCTGCATCAATGCATAGACGAGGCCCAGGAGGGAGACCATGAAGTAGAGCACGAACACAGTCTTCAGCTTCAGCTTCATCCTCGTTGCCATGGCACCCTGACAAGCTGAGAGGGTGGCAAATATTTGACAGAGAAAATATTATTATTATTATTCTTTTTTTTTAATTCGTCACCTTTCTCTTGTGTTGGCAGAGACTGTAACTTAGAAACTAAGTAAATTATAAAAGATGTGCTCCAAAATTAAGATTGACAACACTTAGCTAGCTAACTAGCTAACAGGGATAGTAGCCTTATTTAACAATACCACCGCTAAACTTTATTTAAAAAAAAAAGGATAATTGTGAAAAAGGTTGTAGTCCCAAGTTTCTGTGCGCAATTCCCAAGAAGGTCAAATAATATAAACATACATTTTTTTCCATAATAGAGCTAGTGCTCGCTAACATACAGTGTGTTAGCCGTAGAAACTGAAAACAAGCTAAGCTATATTTTTACTTCTCTTACCAGCGGCGGGAAAAATAAAACGGAAGACAAGGAACGGTTGAGTCGAGCGACGAGTTTAAAGCTTCATGTCATCTTGGAGAGATGTGAGCAAAGGCACCTCAGGGCATCACAACAGCCATTCATTCGGCCGGGCTAGGACATTTTTTATTTTTTTCTCTTTTGCAGCAATGTACCAACAACTTCCGGTTTCGGTGTAACGCAATAAAGCGTCCCCGCATAAACAACAGCTCGCAAAGAC
This sequence comes from Chelon labrosus, assembly GCF_963514085.1. NCBI lineage: Eukaryota > Metazoa > Chordata > Actinopteri > Mugiliformes > Mugilidae > Chelon > Chelon labrosus. Next base: position 16,783,079 of record NC_140337.1, read on the forward strand.
AAACGGTTCCACAACTCTAAAAGGTGAATATGAACTAAAAATTTAAACTCTTTGTTGTATGAGAAGACATGGACGTAATATTGTGGAAGCTATTTACACAAATAAATAAATAAATAAATAAAAATGCTGAAAAATCGACAAAAAGTTTAATTTAGACATGAGTTTGACTTCTATCATGGGCAAGATTATGAAAGTCTGAATTAACAGCTTTAGTTTTTAGTCTTTTTAATTTATTTTTTTTACTTCATTTTCCAGACTGAAAATTATTTTTGTGTATAAACCACAATTCAGGGACTCATTCTGATTCTCCCTGTGTCTGCGTGGGTTCACTCCGGGTACTCCAGCTTCCTCCCACCGTCCAAAGACATGCTCATTAGGTTAATTGGTGATCCTAAATTGGTGTAAGTGTGAATGGTTGTCTGTCTCTCTGTGTTAGCCCTGCGATAAACCGGCGATCTGTCCAGGGTGTACCCCGCCTCTCGCCTGATGACAGCTGGGATAGGCTCCAGCAGACCCCTCGACCCTCCAGAGGACAAGCGGTTACAGAAGATGAATGAATGAACCTCAATTCAACATTTAAAATAGCTCATCCCTCCTTCCTCCTCATCTTTTTCTATCTCTACCTTGAAGCAGCTGTGTCCCACCCCCCCATATGAGCTGGGTTCTGCTCAAGGTTTCTTCCTGTTAAATATCAGTGGTTGCTCTGGAGGTTTCAGGCCGGGTTTTGTAAAGCGTCTGGATAGATTATTTGTATCGTTACTGACAGAAAACCGACCCAAAAAACCCCAAAAGAAGCATCTCTTGAAAAGTCAAACAACTTTCCTTTATTTGTAACATACAAATAAAACACTGACAAGGCAGAATGACTTAGTTTTCCCTTTCATTGTCATTTATGGACAGGACTGTAACACTCACTCTCAAACATGGGAGTTTCTTTTAATATTTAACATCATGTTTAAAAAAGTGTTTAACCTGTAAAAGGCCAAGAAATGAAGATGGATCCACAACAGCTTATATATATTATATACACATAGAGAAAAGACCAAAGAGAAGGATCTGTACTTGTGTGAGGGTACGCAACCACTTTTCTAAAATAACTGACCTTAAAATAAACTGGTTAGGTTTAGGCTCATTTTCCAACTCATGATATTCCCACAAAATTATTATTTTTTTTTTTACTTCCAGTGAGCCTATTTTATTTTTTATTTTTTGTCGTTTTAGACACAGGCCGCCTGTCTGCAGTGAATAAAAACCACGTAGCACAGATCTAGAGTCACCTCAAAATCCACTTTCATGCAATGTCACATTTATTAAGAAGTCTACGAGCTATTTGTTTTAATGCAACGCATCATTAAAAAACAGTGTTGTTACTCTTCTGGCTGTGTTTTAAAGTAAAACTGTATTAAACAAGTTTTTTTTTGTTTGTTTAAGCATGATGGTACGACTCACACACACAAACAAAACAAAACACTGACTCCAGATCAGAGCTGTGGTTTGATTCAATCCAGGCAACAACAAACCAACAACATGGCTGTTAAGTAAAACCGATGAGGTTTGATTATGTTCGATTAACCTGAGAGAGAGAGAGACTGTAAGTCGATTGATCTACTACCACTATTTACAACATCCTCTTTTTTTTTTTTTATTGTAATCTATGAAGTACAAAAAAAAAAAGAAATGGATTTACTGCACTAATAAGAAGGTAGTCTAGTCCTAAAACAAGCAATATATTTAACTGTTGTTCAGAGCTCCAACAAGCAGGAAACACAGATACACCTCCAAGGTTATTTTTTTTGTTTTCTTCTTCCTCCTTTTCTTTTCTCAACCTCATCTCTACCCAGTCTGGAAACAACCAGGAACCTTTTCACACCAGGATCCTCCTTCGCTTGTGTAACACACACACAGAGATTACTTCTGTCTACTTCACATTTCCGTCTCCCGTTTCACATGCTTTGATTAATCCGTACGAAACCTCAACTCCAGCCTCGATACGACCGGATTCAAAACGACTCAGTATGTACCTATATTTTTTTTAAAAAAAAGCCCTCACAGTCACGCTACTGAAACACGCCACCAGCCCGCAAGGGAAATCTGAATACACACCCCCTCGACTACAGTCCTGGAATTAAAGGGGTTTCTGGTGGTTTCTAGATCGGGCCTTAAACACAGCCGGCTCGAAACTATCCAAAAACACCCTGAAGGTTTTGTAAACAGATGTGGAATCATCACGGTCAGTGTGGTTACAGCAGCCTTTATTTGTCGACTATTGATGTGATATCTAAAAAAAAAAAAAGTGGAAATTAACATTATTCTGAACCGATTATTATGAGCAGCAGATGAACAAAACAGAAAAAAAAGACTTTGCCTAAATCTGCATTAACTTTAAAGGCCATGCCGTTCCAGCTTTTGCATACTTCTGATCATTCACTGGAGATTTGTATGGAATATTAAAGTAATGCTATTAGATCCATGTGAGGATTTTAGAGACTGAGAAGCTGCATTGTTGTTGTGCAATCCTGATTAAGACTATGTTTTTTTTTTTTCTTCTTTTGCAAAACATTTTTAAATGTCGTCATGCATGCCAACCAGAGGGCTAGGGGGGGAGTAAAGAGGACTAACAACTGTAAAAACAACTTTCTTTCCTCAGTGCTTTGCCATCACTTTCATTCATGCATTCATTCATCCATCTGTTCCGTACGCCGAGTTAAAACCGCATTCATCGGCTCCGAGCGGCCATGTAACGAAGTGGCGACTTCTACCGATCCTCATCCACTTAAAAATCAATATGATTCGCTCGTGCTAACAAAATATGTGAGAGACGGGATGGAGGACGGTTCTAGTAGTTTTTTTGTTTTAAAACGTGGCTAAAAGTGGCGGCGACTTCGACTCGTTTGTCATCGGTACCTCTTGGAAAGCAAGAGCGAAGAGCAATGCAGCTTCACAAAGGTGGTTGACGGTGGGAGCAGCGTGAAAGAAGGAAAGAAAGAAAGAAAGAAAGGGGGTCTGCTGTGATCACCTGGCGACGAGAGAAAAGGACTGAAGCACGGGAAATGTAGTTTCAGTCGGCAAATCCATCGTTTGCGTCTTAACGCACGAAAGCAAAAGCAAAGACATCGGAAAGGAAGCAGAAATGATGCATTTTCACAAACTATCTTCAGTAAACAGAAAGCTGGTTAAGATTACAACATGCACTTAAGTGATGAGGAAATACAGCAGGGCTTTAAAGCGGTTTAACGTCTGGATGAGCACGAGGGTTATTTATTTATTTTTTTTAGCAGATTTACAGCAACTAAATTATTATTATTTCTATTTTTTTTTTTTAACTGGGAGAAAAGAGACTCATCAAAGAAAAAAAGGCAACAACTTGGACAGCTCATATCATGAGATATAAAACATTAAAATCAGGGGAGACGTCTGTACAGTTAGGTATCACTTGAGGAGATGAGTAGAGCTGATTGTGTCCTGTAATCACGAGTAGTTGTAGTTAAAAAAACAAAAAAAACTAGCTGTGGCGCTTTTGTTAGATTATAAGAAAGTCATATGAGCACATAACTTGAGTTATAATTGATAACGCTACAGCAGCGCCGTTTTTAAGCGGAGCTGAAACGTTCAGCCTCATCCTGGGAACCCGGTTTAAGAGAAACAAGGGAGCAGTCTCCGTCTTTCCCCAGAAGACGAGGAACTTTTGGAGGTACCGCAGGAACCAAGGTCTAAAATAAGCTCCAGCACAACTATTTTACACCGTTTAAAGTTTCTTCTCAGGGGTAGTACTTGTTTAAAAGTACAGGAACTGTAAGGAGTGCTGAACATGAAGTACATGCAGCATTTTGAGCCCAGTAGCTTACATTAAGCCTGGTTGTAAACTCCGTGATGAGTCCATGTGCAGAGTATTAAATCTTAAACACTTCAGTATTACCACTTTACACAACAGATCCTTTCAGATCTTTCAGAAAAACTAAAAGGTTTTTGGGTTATTTGGGTGAAAATGTGGCTCAAGTGTCAACGAACCCAAGGCCAGCGGCTAATTTAACAACCTGTAGCAGCAGTTTAAGAAGCGGTGAAGAACTGATTGAACACAGAACAGATCGGGATGGGATGAGGTCGACTGCAGTGGTAGAGAACATCAGCATATGCCTTAGCTTTTTCTTTGACTGGGAACTACGAATTGTCGTTAACAGGGATACGAGTGGGGAAGAGGTGTGGCTTGGACGTTGGACCAAGAAGTTGGACAAAACAAAACAAAACAGGAGCTATGTGTGAAAGCTCACACTGCATACCGCTTCTGTTGCAGGAATACACACAGAAAACAAAAAAAAAAACACGCAATCCATTATGCAACATCAATATCTGCAGCCGGGTATTCCACCATCGGTTAATTCTTTTTAACAGCGCCTTACGGGGCCGTTCAAACTCAAAACGCTCGCGGAATAGCAGGCAGCTCAAGCTTTCACACACAGCCATGAAAGTTGCTGGCTTTTTTTTTTTTTTTCTTCTCCTTTTCCTTTTTCTTTTTTTAAACCAATCACGTGGCGGCGGTGAAGCCGATCAGTGGCAGCAGCCCCCGCAGTGGCCGCCCCCGTGGGTGTGCCCCGCCGAGGCCTCGCCGTGTTTGGTCCGCCGGCTGAGGATCTCGTAAGAACAGTCGTCGCCGCAGCAGCCGGACATGCTCGGTGAAGTCTCGTCGATCTCGAACCTGGAGACGAGAGGAGGAAGAGGAGAGAAGAGGAGAGGGAGCTCGGTCAGGAGGTCGGGTTTCAGGTTGATAAAGATCTGAGAGCTTTCTGCGCGAACGCTCGCAGACTTTGCGCAGAGATAAAACTTATAATGCACATTACCGTCTCCCAGCGACTCAAGTCAAGGAGAAAATGAAAGCTGATTAAATCGGGCAGCGCCCACCACGTCTCCGTCTCCTCAAGCAGAAGTGATCAACCGAACCTTCCTCATTATTACGACAAAACCATCTCATGATATTGAAGCAGTTTCATTATGAGATGGTGACTTTCATGAGAAGAGGAGTCGTAATCACAAGATAAAGGCGTGTTTTTTGAATGCAACGTACTTTCAGAATTTCACAGGAAGTCGATGAACGAAAACAAGTTTACTAGTGTCGTTGTTGAAATAATCTGCTTTCATATCCCTCATCTTAAGACCTGGTAGTTCATTTCAGTCTCCAATGGATATTTGAGACACTTTATAAACTACAGAGCTGAAACCTGTTGCGCTCTGTGTGAGGAACATCCAGGCCTTTCCAGCGGTACATCACCGGTCGCTCTGCATTTTCAAATAGGGACGATAACTCACCGGCCACATTTTATGGGAGCAGGGGAGGTGAATAGTCTAAAAACATTCATATGTGATGGTTCTAAGTGGATATCTTATGTCGTTTCATCCACACGTACAACATTTAAACCACAGAGCAGTATTGTGGACACTGGGACTCACTACGTCTGTTTGTATTTAAAATTCATAGTACGACAGGTGATAGTAGAGGGAGCTTTACTCAGAATGGGAAATTTGATTGACATTTTGGTCAGGAGCAACATGTATAGCAAGCAGTTATTGTATTTGTTCCACAGTAGAGATGGATGTTGAGGGTAAAAGAAGAATGAAGAGAGTTATTTTTTTTTTTTTAATTAAATAAAGCACACATTTCTAACTTGGATGTATGCACATGCAGCTGAATCAAGTTGTCCAGCTCAGATTACATGCTGCTCCTGATAAAATAATCACCATCATCAGTCGACCTCTTTGCCTTGCATTCTGCAGGGATCCTAGTTTACATAATGTTTTTCTGTTGCTAGCAGGGTTTTCATGTGTAGGGCATCAAGTAAAGTGTATGACAAACTACAGGTGGGTCGCTTTTGGGAATTTGAGGAAATGCAGCACTTCAAATAGATGAATATGTCCTAAAAGGGTTTACGTTGAGGATATTTTGAAAACTGTCATTTCTGAATGTGATCTTTGATTGTTTTAATACTGCCATAAAAGGTAAACAACCTTCTGGTTCACTATATGTTAGCTACAAGCTTTAATTAGCTTTGTAATTGTGTTAGTTGCTGTTGCAGCAATGATTTGAAGCTGTCAAAGTCCAGTTGTCCACTACAAAGGACAGTCTATACATAACTAATGTTAAATGTTTTTGAAAATACATCTTGTGTCTCTTCAGGACACCACACCAACACTGAGTTAGGCCTTTAAGTCCTGGATTCAACACGGTGTTAGAAACGTTGCTTTGAGCTTCAGCTCCATGTCGACCTGATTGAATTTTGATTTTTCCTTCAGCTTCACGCCGAGAACGTCCTGTTCTAGCACAAATATGTTTTATTAGATTCAGATCTGATGGCTGTTCATTAAACCGGTCTCTGAGACAACTTTTGCTTTGTTAAATGGTGCGTTTAAGGGCTGGGGCGACGTGGCAACAAGAGATTGTGGACTTTAAATGATATTCAGTTGAGTTGTAAGCAATGAAAGTCGACTTGAAGTGGGAATGTACCAAGCTGAACTTATCACTACTTTGAAAATACAATGCAAACACAGTTTCCAAAATGTTTACTAGAAGGAAACACAGTCTACAAGTTTGGTTCTTACCACATTCACCATCCTGTATTTTTAATTAGAAGGTAATTTGTGTCGACCTGATTGAATTTTGATTTTTCCTTCAGCTTCACGCTGAGAACGTCCTGTTCTAGCACAAATATGTTTTATTAGATTCAGATCTGATGGCTGTTCATTAAACCGGTCTCTGAGACAACTTTTGCTTTGTTAAACGGTGCGTTTAAGGGCTGGTACGACGTGGCAACAAGAGATTGTGGACTTTAAATGATATTCAGTTGAGTTGTAAGCAATGAAAGTCGACTTGAAGTGGGAATGTACCAAGCTGAACTTATCACTACTTTGAAAATACAATGCAAACACAGTTTCCAAAATGTTTACTAGAAGGAAACACAGTCTACAAGTTTGGTTCTTACCACATTCACCATCCTGTATTTTTAATTAGAAGGTAATTTGTGGCCTAAAATGCATCAACACACTACTTGGATTGTAACGTATGAATTAAAGCCATGACTGACCGGGATTAAGGGCCCAAAGTGCACCATGAAAACATTCCTGACACTAATACACCATCGCCAACACCAGCTAGTGTCTTGATTGTGTTTCTGTTCATGGCTGACAGAAGAGAAACCGTCTTCTACTCTTGCTGCTCCGTCTGTTTCAACGTCGTGGACGCTTTTGTGCTCAGCGAAGCCGTCGAGTCGCCCCTATAGCCTTTCTCCGAGCTCCAACTAGTCTGGTTTTTCTCCTCTGGCCGCTCTCGTCAAACAACTTCCACAGATCTGCCCGCTCAGTGCGTGTTTGCGATTTTTACACCGTCCTGAGTAAACGCCGGGGACTGCGGCGAGTGAAAATCCATTACATGAACAAGCAAGAGTTCCTAATAGAGCGCTCGGTGAGTGCAACTCTCTGAAGGCAAATCAGGACAGTAGAAATTCACAGTAAAAGGCGGAGACTAGAATACGTATCTACCTTGGATGCGAGAAAACTTCCCTCTCCATATTTAGATGTTGGTAAAGACAGTGTACTCACTGTAAAGCTTCTCTGAAGAACTGGTAAGCCCCGTGGTTGTGTTTGAAAACTGTCAGCATCACTTTCTTCATCTGCGTACTGGACAGACAAAGACACACAAAGACACACTTAGTTTCACACGTCTCATGAATTATTGTGAATCCTTCGTCGCCGACAGCCACGTTATCTTGCCTGCAGTTTTCTTTTTAATGGGGTTTGTTGACACTAAGAAAAACACATACAATAAGAAAAAGTTGAGACTCGGGTGAAAGCATGTAGCGTAACGACCCAAATGGAAAGGAAACACCTTTCAGGCTTTATTTCAGGTGTACCTCAAGAGTCTCTGTAGTTTTTACCTGTTGGCGATGAGCTGTAGTATCTGGATGAGGAACTTGCCGAGCCCTTTCCTCCGCACTTTGCTCTCTAACTGCACCTCGTAGCTGCCGAGACAAGAAAAGCAGCGAAACTTAAAAAAAAACCAACAACAACAACAACGTAAAAGTACCTCGTTCAAACGTACGAACGAGCTCCTCACCAATATAAAACCTCCTCGCCGCACTCCACGTCAAACCGGAAGTGGGAGAAAGCCAGCGGGGAGGAGTCGGAGTCGCGGGCCAGCAGGTACCACGCCCTCTCGTCGTTCATCTCCTCCCTCTTTTCCCGCTCCTTCCATCCCCACTCGCTCTGCTCGTACCTGCAACGGCAGCAGAAAGAGAAACTCAAACTCGAGCAAGGCGAGAGAAGGTAATTTGCATTAATTAATTCCACTCGTTGCACCGCCTCTGCTCTCTTTTGCACAGACTTCCACACTCCTAATAGGTCAGCCTGTTGCTGGACCACACTCCTAAACCACATCGCAAGTTCTTACAGCGTCTGCATGTTGGCTCTGGTGAGTTCGAAGGCCCACTCCACAGACAGCGGGTTGAGGGAGGTCACTCTCTTACACTCTATCTGCAGGTTCAGCCTGGACGGGGAGACAAAGTTGACAAGGTCAGCACAATCGACGAGACTGTGTGTGTGTGTTTAAATCAAATGTACTTTATGAAACGCTGAACAACTGTCTTTGTAGGCGTAGAAGGCGGAGCGGTGCGTACCCGTTTCTGTCGTACTTTTTGAAGGCCGGGAAGGCAGCCAGCGGGTCGTCGAGCTGCGAGAGGAAGGGGCAAAAAATTAAGACTTTCAGAACACAAATACATCAACGGTTTACTGCGAAACCAAAGCGCTTTTTTAAAAGCGTCTCTTCCAGGCTCAAGCACCCGAACAGCGCAAATGGAGCCGAGACGGGCAGGAAAACGGCAGAGCTATTAGTGTTATAGCTGTATTAGTCATTAGTCAAGCATGCACCAAGTCAAACGCTCCCTCGGTCGTGTGAATACAGACAGACAATCTCTAATTTAAGCAGGCTGCTCTTTTTGGACACATTATGACACATTTGGCCCTGGGTGCAGACACTTAAGAGTCCTAGCCATGTGTCTGGTGGGTCTTTTAAATAATGCCACTCTTTTTTCATTTTAAGGCAAAAAAAAAAAAAGAGAAACTAGTCAAGATTCATTAGAGTAGCCAAGAGCATAAACAAAAAAATGTTTCCTTAGGAGGATTTCTCACATTCCTCCTCTGCTGGCACACGAACAAAGGAGAGGGGTGGGAGAGAGAGAGAGAACAGCATGCAACACAAGAGTGCCCCATTTTGGGACAAAGTGACACAGAAAGGTAATAAAGCCAGGCAGGCCCTGTTTAGAGCTTTGTTCCCCCTCCAGGCTTCAGTATGGTTTATTAATGCTCTAACCCACCTCTAAGCTGCGGGAGCTGCAAGTTTTCGGTGGGATTTAACGATGCCGATTAATTATGCATAAAGAAACATATGGGCGCCGTGTTTGGCTTTTCCTGTCGCGTGCATATCAATCGTGGGTGTAATTGGGGTTCAGGAGGGCATCCCCCGGCTTTCGGTGTCATCGCACGAGACCGCGGTCATTACTGTAACCGTGCCGTGTTCGGTGCGACCCAAAACGAACCCACGGTAGAGCCTGAAACGGCCTGTGGAAGGAGCGGCGAATGCTCCACCACACAACAAAGAGCGGGTTTATTTTTAACATCAATGAGACGCTATTATAACCCGACCAGAGTATTTGTCTTTTTGAGCGCAGTCAGGGAGCAGCCAGCGCCTCTGGTGAGTATGTGATTCACCGGGTTAATCTGATTTTTTATTTATTTTTTTTCTTATCTGAATTACCTTATTGGCCGCCTCCACTTTGGCACACACGGCGTCCATGGCCGCCCTCTCCTCAAGGCGCCGGGCTTTCTTCTCCTTTGCTCTGTTGGACTTCCTCTGGACACAGGAAACAAGGAGGAAATGAGCGTACTGGAAGGGTAGCAAACACTAAAAGACGACAGGTCGGGACAGCGTAACTTCATGTGACATTATCTCCCCCAAGAGACAAAGAAGTGTCATTATCCGTCCATTTAATTTGAGATTTTCGCACCTCTTCTGTCACTTGATCAATTTCCTTCTCTATTCTGCATGATCGACTATAACTGATCTTTTCATCTAGATACCCACTGAGGGGCTGTAAGAGTAATTTAGCATTCACTGGCTCGTGTTAGGTTCCTGGATCAATCTCAGCCTAATAACAGAGTGTAATCTCTGACGATGAAATAAAAAGGAATTACAGGATTTTGGTAGAAGAGCTTGGCTTGTCAGATAAAAACCTGGAGGTCGAGGTTTACAACTCAGGCCTCATGTCACGCACAGTTCTCGTTGCGGGCTGAATTTAAACCTAAAAGGAAGCGTGGATAATCATCTGCACCTAATTTAGCGGCCCTGTTTTGTATTGTAATAGTCAAACCCTTCAAATTAGGATTACCAGCACTAATAATAATAATTTAAAGCAGCAGGACGGCACAGACGTAATGACCCAAGAGCAGAACGAGGACATCCGGGACGATCAAAGCAAGGCAAACAAGTGGCGCAGCACAAATATTTTTTTTGTAGCTACGAGGAAAAACACGCCACTATTAATACCACGATCAGCAGCAGTGAGACGATAACAGCATTCCTTTCATCTGAGTGCCTTTGATAGCGATACTTTAATTCAGTCTCCTCCTGGCTTCCTGTCCAAAGCATCAGCAGCGCCGCAGCCACAAGTCTGACTGCATCGGAGAGATCACACACACTATTAAATAACTACTGGCTTAAAAACAGCGATCTATAGAGAAATTTGTTATTAGTGACTTCTATGTACTGCTGTAGTTATACCTTACACGCAGGAAAGACTGTTGGGGGGGAAGCCACATCTATTTACAACATGTTAATGAAGTTTATGGTGCAGACAAATGCAATAAACTATTTATTTTTTTTAAAAAAAGGGAGGAAGGGAGGGTAACTCAATTGCTTCCTTGCTGTGCTGAACAGAAGAGTTAACAATAATGAGGAAGGAATGCAAACATGTGCCAACTTTAGCCCAGACAGAGCATTAAGTCTGTACCAAGCACAGAGAGGCTGCAGACTGAGAAAACACGTGGATTGGTTTATCTGGAGTGAAAGTGGGGGATAAATTCAAGAGTGTGTGTGTGTGTGTGTGCAGGGGGGTTAGCTAGCTAGCTAGCTACCTAGCTAGGCCCGGTACACTGTTAACTACCCGACAAGCTTATATTTATTTACACCGAGTGGGAATAGACAGCAACTCCCCGGCCTGCTTGGATGCTAGAGATGTACACACACACATACATAGGTAATTAGCATTAAGAGCTAGCAGAGCCCCCCATGCTAATGTGGCATTCCTGAGAGGCTAGCGCGGCTAGCAGGCTAACAATGTCAGCACACCAGAAGTTAGCAGAGCTCAACGACAAGGACATTACGGTAATTACGATAGGAAAATGTAATTTGAAGGCAACGTGTGTGTGTGTGTGTGTGTGTGTGTGTGTGTGTGTGTGTTAAAAGCTAACGTTACAGTGCTATAAGGAGGCAGCTAACGCGGCTAGCCACCACCGTTTAGCTACATCCATCTCTCTTCCTTTCCCTCCCTCCCTGCTTCTTCTTCTTCTTCTTCTTTCTTTTCTCTCATCATCAGGAATTTACGAGCCCAACACATCCACCTTTCACTGTAACAGACACACACACACACACACACACACAGATATATTTAGCAAAACACACACAACTTACCCCCATTTTTCTTTTTTTTTTTTGTAGGTAGCTGTGTCGTACCGATCCCCCCGGAGAAATATACACCTCTATTGTCCCGGTGCCGTTGCTGAGTTATTAGCACCGTGACTACGGGCAGGCAGAGAGAGAGAGAGAGAGAGAGAGAGGGCGAGAGAGAGCGGGGCCAGATTAATATGACAATGATAGATAGTGTTGCTAACGAGGCTAGCTGGGTAGCAACACCGACCGAGGAGCAGCGGCTACGGCGCAAACTTGATTTAAACAACGTCAATTTTTTTTTAAGATTCCTCCGTGTGCCGGATTGGCGCCAAGACTGCGAGGCTGAATTTATTACAGCTCCTTCCTTCCTTCCTCCCTTCCTTCCTTCCTTCCTCCCTTGTCCTTTTCTTTCCTCTCCTCTCCGTCGCGTCCAACTGCGCTGCATTCACGTGTTCCGGCCTGACCTCGGACTTCTGAAACCTCCGAGTAGATTTAACGGCTACTCCAAAACTCACCGCGGGAAGTAAAAACTGCAACTTTTAGGAATATGTTTGTATATTTTGTGGGGTTATTTTACTTAATATATCTCTATTTTATTATTTTTATTTATTTATTTATTTATTTATTTATTACAGATCAGAGTCAACGCTACATTTCCTTCCGGTGGCATGGGGGTCCTTTAAGAATACAACAACGTATTGCATTTTTAAAATAAAAAAAAACGTAATTATCACAAAACAACTATCTAATATTAATGTTAATTAAAGCTAAACAGTGTGCGCTTTATTATGTTGTGTTTCTTCGGGCAAAAAGTACCAAAAAAAATTGTCAAACCTAAAAAAGAAACAGAACAACTACTTTATAAATTTACATCTAGGCTAATTTTTACACATCAGTCTTAAAAAATAGTAACTGCCTAATATTCAATGTGTGTCATTTACAAGTTTGTTTTTTTTGGATTTTCATGTAAAACGATGATGGCAGCGGTGGGATTCGAACCCACGCCTCCGAAGAGACTGGAGCCTTAATCCAGCGCCTTAGACCGCTCGGCCACGCTACCACGTGTAAGCGCCGATCCCCAATATTCAGATTGCAAGTGAATGCACCCCTCACTTTAGCGCGAATGTGGTTTCCTTGTTTGGATCGTGATGAGTGGACAGGGTCACCGAGGACGCAATGAAAACTATTGGCCTTTACAGTTGTTCTTTGTACGACTGAATATCATAAAACAGAATAATTAACAACAGCAAAAAAGAGGAGTAACTGGGAGTAACATATAATATGCATTTTATGTAATAATTGGGTCACAATTACAAATCTGACAAACTCTTAAAGTGAAATATGTTCAATTTGAGTCACACTGATGAGATATACAACACTAACACAATAATTCTGGAAAACAAAGACTTAAAATAGGCATTCTCACTAGATAAATGTGTCAAATGTTATTATTTTTACGAACTAACCCCACTTAAACTGAATTAGAGATGGAAATATTGCTAAAACAAAAATCAAAAAATTAGGGCATCATGATAACATCACACAAATTAAAGTAAGTAACAAGTGTGTATTGTATTTTGACATGGCTTAAGAGCTCCAAACTATTAAAACAATATCAAGTGTGAGCTGGGAAGTACAGTCACATTACAGTAAATATGTTGTAGGTGATTACAGCACACATTCTCTGTGGCATTGTTTCAATAAGCTTCTGCAATGTCACCATATTTATTTCCATCCAGTGTTGCATTCATTTTTCACCAAGATCTTGTATTGATGATGGGAGAGTCTGACCACTGCACAAAGCCTTCTCCAGCACATCCTCAAAGATTCTCAATGGGGTTAAGGTGTGGACTCTGTGGTGGACAATCCATGTGTGAAAATGATGTCTCATGCTCCCTGAACCACTCTTTCACAATCTGAGTCCCATGAATCCTGACATTGCCATCTTGGAATATGCCAGTGAACATCAGGGAAGAAAAAACTCCATTGATGGAATAACCTGGTCATTCAGTATATTCAGGTAGTCAGCTGACCTCATTCTTTGGACACATAATGTTGCTGAACCTAGACCTGAGCAACTGCAGCAACCCCAGATCATAGCACTGCCCCCACAGGCTTGTACAGTAGACACTAGGCATGAAGGGTGCATCACTTCATCTGCCTTTCTTCTTACCCTGATGCCATGGTTTGCCACTATCCTTCCAGTTTTTAATAATGCGTTGGACAGTTCTTAATCCAATTTTAGTATTTTCTACAATCTCCTTAGATGTTTTCTCTGCTTGATTCATGCCAATGATTCGACCTTTCTCAAACAGACTAACATCTTTCCCACGAGCACAGGATGTGTCTTTCGACATGGTTTTTTGAGAAACGAGAAGCGACTCATTGCATCATTTGGGGTTAAATAACTTGTTGCCAGCTGAAAGATAATCACCCATGCAGTAATTATCCAACAGGAGGCTTGTTTTTTGGCCAGGCAGTGTATTTTATAAAAACCTCAGCTATTTATTTGAGGAGCAGCTTATCACAGTGACCACTAGATGGAGACGTAGAGACGTGAATTCACCCAATTTAAACTATTGAGGCCCTGTCTGTCATTCTGAACTAACAATTAAGCTCCAGACATAATAAATGGTGAGAAACTATAGAAAATATAGGCTTTTATTTGAACTTTTACCGCCGTGGTTTCCCTCCTCTTTTATCTCTGACGCCAGCAGCGAGTGAGAAACAAACTGTAATTGTCGTTTCTCCCTGTGGTATCTCATCTCACCCTGCAGCATAAAGCATGGAGCTAGATCTTCTTAGGTGATTAAGCAACCACAAAAATGTAGAAAAGCAGTGCATCAAAGTCAAGCTATAGGAGCTTAACGAAGGTATAAGAGCATAGAGAGATGTCACGAGTTGTCTAAAGTCACTTCTAAGTAGAGAAACACAATTTTATGGGGTAGAAATGCCAATAAATTATTAAATCTTTCTTAAAGTTTTCTCATAATGTCATGAAACTATGAAAAAATGCCTTTTATAATTTCTCTGAAATTGGAGGGCATCTTTAAATTCAATCTTTTATCCAAAAGCGACAGAGATTCAATGTGTTAGGATATATTTCTCAGAAAAGCAGCTTATTATAATCTATCATAGTTTCAGTTCCAGTTTGTTTTAGTGTCCCCTCTAACGTCTATTATATTAAACCTATTCTCCATTTCAAGTCCCGGACAGTTTGGGATCTTTTTTAATTGCTTGAAAAATATTACGCTCTGATATTTCCTAAAATCCCCTCCATCCTTTTACGAGAGTTGGTCATCAGCATGAATTTGAATTGATGACATCTTCCAGCAGCGCGCTGTGGAATATTACTCAGTAGTTTGGAAAGCCTCCAGCTTTTAAACAGGATTACATCCCGTTGGTCGTCATCTGCTCTGTATCTGTGATCAGATTCCTGTTGATGACATCCTGGTGTCTGACTGACCCAGAATACAAGCAGATATGAAGACACTGTGCAGTTCTTTGTCACTGATTGACTTCTGCCAAACATAGAGATTATATATTAGCTGCTTGTTGGTCCATAAAACGTCTTATAACGCCTTTAATGCCTCATAGTGCTCTCTTGATCCTTGACTGTGGATTCTTGGTTTAGAGGGATATGAGATGGCCACCTACACAAGCCCACCCACTTTTTCATAAAGCAAATAAAGGCCTTGTATAGGGGGTTCTCTCTCTCTCTCTCTCTCTGTCTCTCTCTCTCTCTGCACAGCAGCCCTCCCCAGCACGCAGATGGCCCCGTCTCCAGACCCCGCCTACAGTCTTTTGTCTTCGGGGAATCTGTCTCTTGGCCTGTCGGTGGAAAGAACTATTTACTTTCACGTGTCAGTAGGGGGCGCGGCAAGGCTCGCAAGAGTTGATCCGGATAGGAGGCCTGATGCTCATTGTGAAAAGGCCTCTCTTCTCTCCTCTTCTTGTCTGTGTTTCACCTTCCGCCACAGCAGAAACAAGCAGAGCTGGAATGAGCTCCGCACATTTCTCTGGAGACAGAAACTCGATTATTCTGCTTTTTTTTTTTCTTTGTCCGTCTGTAAATGTGTGAGGACAGGACCCACACATATACTGGTATATATATGTATATATATGTATAAAACACAACTGTGCAGCTCAGTAAAGCTTCGTGCAGTGCTTAAATATATAAACTGACTTATCTATGAGTCTTGAGTCTTGATCTATCAACAGATGCAGCGTGGATGGGACCTGAGAATGGTGGATGAGGACGAGGCCTCTGTCAGCACATAGAGCCGTGCAGCACAGAATCACACCACATAGACTGGACACCTATACTCTACATGCTCCGGCTGCTCTACTGAGACGAAACGCAGCATTTCTGCAATCATTCGACCTCAGATATCGCTCCTCTGCCTCCAGCATTACAGGCCTCCAATATGTACTGAACAATTTCATGCAGTTTTTCGGTCCATATTCACGATCCCCAGAGGATGGATCTAGGCTAAACTACTAAACTACTTTCCGCCTGCGTCAACAATGAGGAACAGAATTTCCTCTTGTACATAAACACACACAAAAAAACTATTGGCAGTGTGACACTAAATGCATGAGTGTAATCGTGCTCCCAAGAGGATGATCCTGTTGTAGGGCTGCAAATAGACGTTGCTCGATATTGATCCAGACTGAAATGTCCCTACTCTTTCTATCTCTACTTGATAGACTGTCAAATAGAAATTTGGTTCATGTTCCCCTCTGGATGAACCAGGTAGCGCCTTCATTTTTAAGTATAGGGAATAGTGATTTGTGCTGTTTAGCTCTAGTTAGGTAATGATGGGATGCTAAGACGCTCTACTGCCGGTGGAGTTAAACTAATGAGGTAAAAACAGAAATGATTACGCTGAAACCCGCGGCAAGTCTTCAGAGTTGTGTCCTTATATTGTCAACACACGCTAAACCTCAGCTCTCGAACTATTCACTGTTTCGGCAGATGAGGAACAAAAGGTGAATGGAGGCCTTGGGATCCTGGCGACATACATTTAGAGAACAAGGCTGTGAATCTATTATGCAGGAGTTCCTGTTTTTCAGTTGTTTTTCTCTTTGAACACACGATGATCTGAGACCGCAGAGAACATGAGCCAAGAAGAAACTCTCAAGATATGTCGTCATTTAACATTTAACACTTAAACACTCGGTCTAAACCATGCGATCCATTTATGTCATATGTGTCAGACGAGAATGAGTCAAACGGCGATGAGACGACAGTTCGTTCTACCGGGTCTGATTCTAGTCCTCGCATCTCCCGAGATAAGAGAGAAAGAGAGAGAGACTCAGGGAATTCATGAGAGGGGATGGATGGAGGGATGGGAGTCAGGGTGAAGTGTGAGGGAGGGAGAGAGTGGAGAGTCATCTGAATACGTGGAGAGAAATGAGTAGGGAGAAGGTGGAGGAGACACATTTTCCTCGACAAACGTTGAGAAGAGCAGAAAGGCAGAGACAAGAGGGAGGAATGAGACAGGTGGAGAGTTAAGTGAGGAGGGGGGGTGAGGACAGAAGTGGAAAGAAGAGTGAGCAAAAAAAAAAGAGAAAGAGAAAGAGAGAGAGAGTGGGAGGTACACTCGGCTCTGAGAGATCGAAGAGAAGCCAAGCGAGAAGAGGAGGGGAGGAGAGAGACAGAGAGACCAAGTGGACAGGAGGACAGAAGAGGAGGAGGAGAGGGAAGGAGAGAGAGGAAGGATGAAAGGAGAGAGCCGGGAGGTGAGGATGGAGGGGGATGAGATGTAGCAGTTGTTCATTAGTGAGGATGTGTTAGGGACTGGAGGACTGAGGCAGGAGGAGGAGAGGAGAGAGAGACAGTGCAATGGTGAGTTTCACGGGCACTGACTAATGAGAGGCGGCGAGGAGGAGGGAAGGAGGCAAGGGGAGAGGAGAGGAGGAGGTGGGAAGGGTGAAAATGAGACAGGAGAGAGGAGAGAGGGAGGGAGGGAGGGAGGAAGAGGAGCAGATGAGAGGCTGGAAGTGAGCGGAGCGAAGCTGATGGGGGAGGGGAATGGAAGAATTTGCACGTACGCACACACACATTGTTGAAACTGCAAGCGACATGAGAGGGAGAGAGGGAGAGACGAAGAGGAGGAGGACGAGGAGGAGGAGTGAGGGGGGAGATGGGGAGAAGGAGGAGAGGGGGAGGCAGGAAAGACACAGGAAAGGAGTCATCAATGAAGAGGTAGGAGGTTGGGAGGAAGAGGGGAGAAATATTAAAGGAGGGGAGGAAATGGATAGGGGGGAGGAAGAAGAAGAAGAAGGAGTAGTAGAAACAACAACAAAAAAAAAATCAGGCAAGGGGGCACAGACAGAGGAAAGGGGGGAGGAGGAGGAGGATCAGAATATAGGGCAGATATTCAGGAGGTGGAAGGACCAGGGGGAGGAGGGAGAGGAAGTGTGGGAGACAGCAGAGGAGCAGAAAGAGGGTGGGATAAAAAAGAAGTGTACAGGAAGAGGAGAGGGAGGCGCAGACAGAGAGGAGGAGTGGGTGTGGAGGTGGGAGATGGAGAGCATTGAGATGATGAGGAGGAGGAGGTGGTGGGGTGAAAGAGGAGAAAGAAGAGAGAAAGAGCTGCGGAGTTAGTGACAGGCTGTTACATGTCAGCAGCAGGCAGTGTGAGTGTGGGGGTTACTGTGTTCATAACCAGCATCAGGTGAGAGAAATCCTACAAGCCTCCCCCCCCCCAAGAAACACTCCCTTATTCTGCTCACACTCATCCACCTGTGCACCGACACACACACACACACACACACACACAAGGCTGCAACTCTTTGAATTGTTCGACATATTAAATAATTAATTAATAAAATAAATAAATATAAAATCCACTGAGGGTTGTTTGTCTGAGTCACTGTCAACTCATCGTGAGGCGTTCACGTACTCACGTTTTACACAATGACACCCCTCACTTGTGTGTTGTGTTGTGTTGTGCCCCTGCTGTGTGTCTCTCCTGCCCTTTCCTCCACCAAGCATACATCAGTACAAGTCTGGACAGCCTGCCTCAGCACACAGATGCACAGCTGACGAATCACTCCGCCGACACACTGGCAAGTAGTCCCTAATTTATGGGATTTTGATAGATAGCAGATTAAGATTTATAACAGCTACTGTTTGATTTAAAAAAAAAAACTAAACCGCCTTTTATTTCACCTTCTATCTAAACGAGATAAACTGTGGATTAATATCATATTTTGAATTAGCAAATAGGTAGATTAAAAATCCAGTTTTACTTATTAATCTTAAATCCTGACAAAGAACACATTTAGATGTCAAATTACATCTTAAACACACACACGCACACACACTAAAAAAAAAAAAACGTTTACTCGAGAGCAGACTTAAAGTTAATACTTTTACAGGACTACTTTTCGTCAATCCAAACGGTTGGGGTTGGGAGAGGCATCGGAGCGGATGTCCACCTCACTTTTCTCCGGGTGTTGTCCGTCTCCCCGGCACACACACACACACACACACTTACACACATACACACACACACATTCATTCACGGCTGCTTCCATCTATCCATGCAGTTCACTTCATTGTACTGACTGTGCTCATCAATTAGGCAAGGAATAAGCCGTTTTAGGTGCGATAATTGCCTCTGAGGACTTCGAGGGGGATTATAAGCGGCGGACGGACGCCTCGGATAAGTTTTGAGTGCGGGAGAGAGCGGAGAGGGACGGAACGCAGGTACAGTGCGACTGTTATCTCGACTTCCAACTAGTAACGTTACTCATGTAACGCGAGGGGTACTAGCCGCAAGCTAAGCGGCTAACGTTAGCATCCCAACGGCCAACTACCGTTGGACTTAAACTGCACTTTCGCGGAGGAGGATGCGGCGTGAACATCGGCTAATTTTAATTATTAAACATTAAAATTTTACTTCGGGCTTTTTAAATTGCTAACGTTTGTAGCACGGCGTAACAGAAACAGAGCGCGTAAGTTGAGTTATTGTGACCCCCAAAGAGCGAGTTTTTTTAGCCCATGCCAGCAGCAGCAACGGCAGCAGCAACGGCAGCAACGGCCGCGGCAACGGCAGCAACGGCAGCGGCTCCGGCGTCAGTAGTAACAGCAACGTAAGCAACGTGGGGGGAAAACAAAAGGACTTCAAAGTCAAACTGAGAGAAAGCTGCTGAAATATTGATTTAGCTAGCGAGGAGGTGCCGGGTTCGAGGTCCGCCGGCTTTATATGTTTAATAACGAGCCAATATTTAACACATTATAAAGAAATTAAATAAAAGCAGCTCCTATAGTGATGTAAAAGTGTTAAAATGCCACTTTAAAGCCGTACTAGAGATCTTTAAGCACATTATTAGTCACTTACTAGCCACGTACTATACTATTGTTCATGTATTTGTGAGTTTGACTCGAAAATAAAGTGCCCCTGCAGGTGAAAAATGTATTATATAGAAGAAAAGTAGTAGTTTATATATAAATTTGTGTGTATAAAGCAGTTTATGTCCAGATATTTTAACTTAAGCGACAAAAAAGTTGTAAAATCTTCCCAAATGCTAGTTTAAAGGTTGTTAATGAGGAAAAAGGCTGCACACACACACACAAAAATGATGTTTGAGCAACACATATTGCTGCAAATACATAATATATGATATATATATTATATATTTAGCTCTTATTGCTGGTAACAGTTGATTCATCTGCCAGAGATCGAGGCTACTACCGTGGTCGAGGCTACCACCCCCCCCTTCCCTTGAAACTCCCTGAAAGTGAACCGGGTCGCGATTACGCAGCTAGTCTCGATTTACTACAACTTCCAATACGTCGATGTAGACATAAATAGATTAATATGTTTATTTAAATTAGTGTTTTATCCTCTGGTAGAAGTTAGAGCTGTTGTAGTTTGGAAGAGGAGGAGGAGGAGGAGGAGGAGGGAGGAAGGGGGGGTTTGTTGCCGGGAGCAGCGACAGACAAAGACCCCCAGAGAGCCTCAGTCACTTGTATTGTCTCCTCCCGAGTTTGGTAGATGTGTTTTATTAATCTCTCGCCCATTAACAGATTAATACTGCAGATTATTTTAAATTATTGTAGCCTAACACAGACTCCCCCCCCCTCTCCTCCTGCTTTGTTCTGGCTCCTGTTCAAGTTGAGTAACTGAAGATGAAGTTGCTGCTGGTAGGAGGAGGATGAAAGAAAGAAAGTGCAAAGGGTTTTAAGACGAGGGGACACATAATTGGGTGTCTATACTCTGGTGTGGACGGCCTTTGTCTTGTCGTTTGCAGCCATGTTTTGTGTGTTTGTGTGTGTGTGTGTGTATAAGGAGTTGGGTTAGTTTTGTGTAGCTGCGTCCTGAGCTGACCGTCTAGTCTTTTGTGTGCTACGAGGTACAGAGAGACAGAGACAGAGAGACAGAGAGAGGTAGGAGGAAACAAATGAGGCTTGGTCATGTAATAATATATCCCTGAATGTGATTATTAAGATACTTAAAATGAAAACTCCCCCTTTATGCAGGAGATGCTGCTGCTTGGAGGGTCTTACTGTGCTGCTGTGATGGATCTCTTTACCTCTTCCTCGTACACAAACATGCTAATGATTATATTTAGATGTAGCGATTAATCGAGTCCTCGTTAAGCTTCGGTAAATAGTAAGACTTTTTGTTTAACACGTACTTAAATGAGCCGTCTATCATCCAGATGGTTTATTAATACACTTTCACATCATTTCAGTTTTTACATATCTGGCTTTTTTTTTTTTTTTAGTAAAATAGTTAGTACAGGGTTCCCACGTGTCCTGGAAAACCTGGAAAACCTTTCCAGTCATGGAAAACATATGGAAAATGAGGGAAAAAAGGTCAAATGTCCTGGAAAATTATTTATCCTGAATGCAAACGGGTTAAAAAGTTACGTACATGCATGTCTTCTTCTGGGCAACATAAGGCACAGAGCCAGCGCAGCGCCCCCACGTGACACGACCAGCAAATCACATTTGATTTTGTCGCTTTAGCTTCAGCAGAGAGTTTCTGGCTTTAGTGACGTTTCAGACCCCGCGCCTAGAGACAAAACTCGGGACTACGGTAAACTGAAAAGTGCCAGTGTCGCTAGTATCGTTCCAAAGAATGAGCGATTGGTGTGTGACATGATAACTTGTCTCTGTAGCAGCTGAAAATGTCCTGGAAAATAATTTCAGGTGAGGAGTGGGAACCCTGTAGTAGATTGTCTCTCCGTTAGTTTAAATCCTGGGTGTTTAGGTATCAGGGGTGGCGTGGACCGGCTGTTTTTAGCGCTTCTTTTTCTAAAAACAGTAGATTTGGACACTTTAAATCACCCTCTTCATTTATTTGGAGCATGCTTTTAATTAGCTGGAGAGAAAACACAACTTAATCAGTGCTCTTGGTGGATTAGAACTTAAACTTGGACAAGAAAACAATAAACTGAGGTCCTGTCATACCAGCGTCTGTGATAAAGGTGTTTGGGATAGAGATAACTCAGAGTGTGATTGAGTTCATGAGCAGAAAGCTTGTGTTTGGGGAAAATAAACTCAGCTCAGGGGGAAATAATGGGATTTCTTCCAAGGTGGAAACATACGGTATCATTCTACTTTACAAGAGTGAGTTGGGTTTTATAGGGCTGCAAGAGAAAACACAAAAAAAAAATAAAAAAAGAGTCAACGCACTCATAAATGAAGACTTAGCTCCTTTAGTTCGTTGGGAAATTTAATCACAGTTTAGAAACAAAAACAATCTTGATGATTGGTTGTGAAATATATAACATTTAAAGTGTTTTGGGGTTCTTGTTTCGCAGTCATGCCCTCAGTGATGGAGCGCTCGGGGGCCGGGGTCCTGTCCAGGAGCAGAGCCAAGACCGTAACCAACGGCAACAGCCAGCCGCACTCGGAGGAGGAGAGCAGCGACGAGGAGCACGCTCACGGTAGAGAAACGCGCGCACACACGACTTCAAGTTTAGCTACGGTTTACCATCACAACCTGTACACTAGTCTCCTCCGTCACCATCGTGTCCAGCCTCCATCCTCCTCCTCCTCCTCCTCTGCCCACGTACATCTCCTCTTCCTCCTCCCTTCCTCGTTCCACTCACATCTTTTAGTTAACCTCTCGCCTTTTGCCATTTCCTTTCCTGCCTCCTTCATTCCTTCCGTCAAGCGTCCTTCTTCTATACCGTCCCCGTTCCCTTTCTCCTTCCACGTCTTTTCATACTTATGTTTCTATCCTCCGTCCCTCTCCTCCCCTCCCTTCCTGTCCTCCCGTCCCAGAGGAAACGGTAATCTGTCTCTTCCTCCTCCTTCTGGTCTCTTCCTCCTCCTGCCTTTCTCTCACAGTCTTCTCTTCACTCCTGTGCTTTTCATCATCTCCCCCATCTCGTCTATCTTTTGCTAGCTCCACCACAGCACTAATTACTTTAATGTCCCACCATCCGCTGTTGCTCTTCCCTCTCTCTTGTTGTGCCTCCATCCGTGTGGATTTCTCAATTAGCGTTGGGTGGCGTGGATGAAAGCGTGCTATTAGGCCGTGTCTGGGTTTTTAATTATTCTCTTGGAAGAAGGAGACGAGTTATATGATATATGTTTAAAAACAAATGTGTGGAGCCATTAATTAGATATTTGGTGTATTTCAGTTGTATTTCTCACAGGCTGACGGCTTGGTGATCGTCAGAGCTGTCAGAAACTAGTTACACATCCTCAGGGCTTCCTGCAGTGTTTCAGGACGGCGTCCCAACTGAAGTAAACGGCTAAAGACACACAACGTGTTTGTGAAACGCAATATTAGGGCGAGTTAGGAAGTGGCTCTGCGTAACGCAGCCGCAGGGCCACGTACAGTATGTAAGTATTCAAATGACAGCTTAGTTTTAAAGGAGATGAGCTGCAACAAGATCTGACTGACTGAATTCAGAAGAAGATTAATTGATTGTTTGATATATTATTTCATCATTTATATAAATATATAAAGCAGGGGTGGGGGGGGGGGGGGGGGTTCTAGAGGTAGCACATGAGCACCGCAACCGCCTTTGGCCCCTGTTTCAGTCTCTTTCTAGATTTTCTTCATCAGGATATGCAAATAATATTGCATTGCCTGGACTTCCCTTCCTCATCCTACATAAAGAACTCAGTGTCAATATTCCTGAACATGGAAGTGTTGAAATATTTTATGTAAACTTGATTTTGATGAGGAAACATTCATTTCTTTTGTTGTTCTTTTATCTGCTTTATCGTACTCTATATTATTATTTTATTCGTCTTATTAGATAATAAGATTTTAATAGTTTTATTGCATTTCATTGTCTTCATTTCTATTCTTTTCTAGTTTCTGAGAGCAGTAACAGGGATGAGTTGATGCAGGGGATTTTCTTCATTGAAAAGAAGGTCTTAAGCTCCAACAAATACCTTTAAGTTACATAAATGAACACCTATATGGCATTAATGCAAGAATATGTACTACTACAAAATAGAATTAGTGCATTTATGGATTGACAACTTGAGTGGGACAATAAGTCAA
This sequence comes from Chelon labrosus, assembly GCF_963514085.1. Classification (NCBI taxonomy): domain Eukaryota; kingdom Metazoa; phylum Chordata; class Actinopteri; order Mugiliformes; family Mugilidae; genus Chelon; species Chelon labrosus. Next base: position 16,807,274 of record NC_140337.1, read on the forward strand.
TCTTCTGCTGCCTTTTCCTTTTTGGCATTCATAACAAAAAGAATAACGCTTGCAAAACTTTGCATTAACTTTGTTTGCCACCTGGCTTGCTTAATAGTTTCGTTATTTACAGAGAAAGTTCTACATTATTAACTAGTTAAATTACCGTTTCATACCTCTGCTCTGTTCGCTGTCTGCTGCTGCTGCGAGTGACGGGTCGGCAGCTCCGTGTTAGCGTTTACTTTGCCGGGCGAAGGAACTAGTGGGTTTGGTCAAATGACTGTGATTGGCTGAATGGCTGTCAATCAATCTAACTGTCTGGGGGACTGAGGCGCGCTCCGTTTCAGTACGCTGGTACACTGCCAGGACGGGCAAACGGTTTAATACCTTTGGAAATAAATAAAGAATGACCAACGAACTAGGAGGAGCATGGTACTTTACTTCTATTAAATCACGTCACAGCCCTCTTCTCTGCTGTCGTGTCTTGATAAGGTTAACCTGTACTGAAGTCTGTTCAAGGGAGAAGCACACATGAAACCTGATCATTTCATTACATCTGTGTATTTTTCTTGCCAAACTACAGATGTTTCTCTCTCTGTATCACTTTTGTTATCTGTCTTATGGTCCGGTTTATCCAGCCCTACAACTTTTCCTGCTTCTTTCCAGGAACACTGGTACTCCGTCATCATCTGTCTTTATCACACTTTATCTAGGAAATAAAAAAACAACTTGTGTTTGTCTTGTCTTTTCTTACAGACAGCATGATCAGAGTGGGAGGAGACTACCAGGCTCAGATCCCAGAGTTCAAACCAGGTAAGCTGGGAGGAAAGAAGGCACAGTAGTAAAGGAGAGATGACAGTGAGGACTAAAATGGAAGATGAAGGGAGGGGAACCAGGGCTGAGACGGAGACGTAGAGGTGAGGAGAGATATGGAGGAAAAGGGGGGATGCAGATAAGTCAGTGAATGAAGGTCAAATGACTAATGTTACTATTGAAAACCAGGGACGTGAAGACTAAAGGGTAACGAGCAGCTGTTATCATCTTCAGCCATTATCAGTTTGTAATAGTCGTACCCTGTATTTTATTAATTATACATGCTCCAGTAAACGCAAATGAGCCCTCATGTACTATTTCTCTTTATCTTAAAAGGATTATGATGAGGTAGATGGAAAAAAAATGACGTGACACTGGAATAAAAACACTGAGCAAATGTGGTGTTGTCCCACAAACGGTCAGACTGCTCCAGAGAGAGAGAGAGAAAGGACAAACGGGCAGACAGGCAGCTGTTTTAGAGAGAGTTCAGTGACAGACATGACACTTTTTCTTGTTTTAATGAAGAAGCATCAAAACACGGCAGAAGAAAGCATACAAAAGAAAAAGAGCAGGGAACTGAGACATGAGTAGAAAGGGAGAGATGACTCGACAGATTATGTGTAGCCTCAAATAATATATGGATTTAAACGTGTCCTTGTTTTGTTTCCATCACCAGACAGCCCAGCCCGCTACAATGAGAAGGACCAGAGGAGCATGTTGGTGTGGTGTCCCAACGCTCTGCTGTCTGACGCTATGTGTGAGCTCCACACACCTACACCACCTCACATTCCCTGGCTTTAACCCTGGCCTTCACTTTAATGGCTGTATACTGACTGCAAAACAATTAAAAGACGCTCTTCTCTCTCGACGCTCATGTCCTGTTTCTCTTGTCGTCTTTGCTTTCATCTGTTCTTCTCTATTCTCCGTTCTTGTCCATCTTCTTTGTCTGCTGCTGTTTTTCATTCGCCGCACAAATGTCCTTTCTCTTCTTGACTGAAGTTTTCCCTTTCTCCTTCCAGTGGACGAGTACATCCTGATGGCTAAAGAGAAACATGGATACAACATGGAGCAGGTATGATAAAACAAAAAGCAGTTCAATTTCCATATATTTTTTGTGTCTCTCTCTCTCTCTCTCCTGACCTGTCACTGTGCCCCGGTTTCCTGTGACTCCCATCAGGCCCTGGGCATGTTGCTGTGGCACAAACACGACGTGGAGCGCTCACTGGCCGACCTGGCCAACTTCACCCCCTTCCCGGACGAGTGGACGGTCGAGGATAAGGTGCTGTTCGAGCAGGCCTTCAGCTTCCACGGCAAGAGCTTCCACCGCATCCAGCAGATGGTGAGAGACGAGGAGAGACAAGCGCACACACATCCTACAGAAACTAGTGTAAGATCAATTTTTTTCTTGTGCGTAGCTTCCAGATAAGCTGATCTCCAGCCTGGTGAAGTACTACTACAGCTGGAAGAAGACCAGGACCAGGACCTCTGTCATGGACCGACAGGCCAGAAGGCTGGTCAGCAAGAGAGAGAAAGATGACAGGTTAGAGACGCCATGAAACTATAATTAATTGATGTCATTTTAAAAGTAACCATGGCTGTAATTTAGATAATAAGACGGGGACATTACAGGAGCTAGGTTTCTTTTTTTTCCTCCTTCCAGTAACGATGAGGTGGAGGAAGGAGACCCAGGAAGTGACAGCGACTTTGAGATCGACGCCAAGAAAGAGGTGAGCAATAAATACATAAATGTGAAGCTGTCCTCTGGAACCGCTGTCTCTAAGACGGTGATTTGACTTGCGTCTCCACGCAGGCAGTTAAACAGAACCCGAACGCCGCCAGCTCTGATAAAGCCGCCCCAAGTCGCTCCGGGCCGGTGAAGAAGGAGAGCATCGGGGCTCAGTACAGACACCACCCACTCAGAGCCCGTCGCAGGCCCCCAAAGGGCATGTACCTGGAGCAGGGGGACATCATGTCTCTGTCTGCCTCGCAGGACTCTGGCGTCTTCACCATACGTCACCTGGACACGCAGCTGGTGTCGCTAAAGAGACAGGTATGTGCTCAGGATTGTCCTCAGATCATATTCAACAGAAAATAAAACCTTTTTTTTTTTTTAGAGCTGTCTGCTCCAGCGACCTTATTGTCTCACTGTCTTCTGTCTCCTCTCTGTCTCTCAGGTTCAGTCTATTAAACAGAACAACAGTAGTTTGAAACACAGCCTGACTGAAGGTGTCGACACGTTAAAGCCTACTGAGGTAAGTTGTTTCTCCTCCTCTGATCTCTCTCCAGTTTGTACCTCTCCTCCTCTCTGCCCTTCATCAACTCCTTCCAGATATTATTTCACCTCTTGTGGGACTGGGATTAGTCTTAATCTGCTCATTGCTCTCCCGCCGCCATCTTCATCACTCTCCCTTCTTCTTCTTTTCTTAACCACCCACTTCCCTCACACTCTAATCTCTCTCCCTCTCTCCCTCCCTCCCTCTCTGCCAGCCTGCCCCTAAGATGAACTCTCGCTGGACCACAGAGGAGCAGCTCCTGGCTGTGCAGGGTGAGTTAAGGCTATAGCATCATCTTCACGTCTGCCACCTCTCCGTTCTCTACCTCTACACTCTTGCAGCCAGAAGTCTCTATTAGACTCATTCATATGCATGTTCTCCACACACGACCTGTACTGCATGTACTAGTGCTGAATCATGCAGTATGTCGCCAGGGTTGCGTACACTCACTCCCCAGTTTATATTGAAGAACTGTTACATTAGAATACATTGGTTTTCATTAGTGTACCTAATAAACTGGCAAGTGAACATATGTTGCACATATTTCAGAGGAAACACATATGCATTTTAACAAAGTCTAAAGAGAAACCGTTCAAAGGAAAAAGAAGAAGCACCTGAAACACGATTTGCTTTTGGATTATTATTATAATCTGACGTGGTGACGTAATAAAACAGAAATAAATCATGAAAAGGCTAATTTAGATACCAAATGTCTGCTTTGCGTTCATTTATTACATCAGATCGTGCTGGTCAACACACAAACGACGCAAACAAAATCTCAGTTGTCGTTGACCCTGCACGGTGACCTGACAGGACTGAGGAGCAGCTTCAGTGACAGACAGACCGCTTCACCCTCGATGGGTGAGGAGGGAAAGACACAGAAGGTCTTTCCTTCCTGCTGCTGTCAGGCTCCACAACGTACAATCTTAATACGTGCAATAGTGGGACTAATAAAGGTTTTTTCTTATCTTCTTCTTCACGTGTGTAGAAACCACTTGTGCTGTAATTTCCACGTGTTAAGAGACTTATTCTGGTCAATGAAAGACTCGCAGTCGTCTTAGAAGTGGTATTCAGGGGATTCATGGATGATGAGGGGGTCAGTTGTTTGTTGCTATGGATACGGACCACCGTATGGATGTGAACGACACCTTGTGCTGATTTGTTTTTGCTTCTGAAGGACGGGGGAAACGTGGAATTGGTTTTATATGATTTCATCATTTTAACCAGCGTGGAGAAATATTATCCTTGTAAACGTAGTAGTGTGTAGTCACTGTTTAGTAGTTCATGGCAGTGATGGTAAATAAAATATAAACTCCCTAAAGGAGGGAATAATATAAAAAAAAGAGTCGGTGGGAGAGTTTGGAAGTTACAGCGTCAGATATTCAAAGTTCTCCGAGGCCACAGGTGTCGGGTTCAACCTAGAAAAAAAACTCAGCAAAGTTTGTACCTTCACCTGCTGCAGCTGTTCAAACAGCAGCAGAGAAAGCAGAAGCTGAAGTATATGATGAAGGCAGTGATGTGTATGAAGCAGGTCAGGCCTGGAGCAGCTGCTCTCAGATGGAGGTTACTCCACCACACCTTACTCTTCCTGTCTCTCACGTCTCCTGCTGTTGGAGCTTCTCGATCACGGTAAACTAAACGACTTCGTCTGCTGTCTCTCTTTTCTAGCGATCCGTCGCTACGGCAAAGACTTCACAGCCATCGCTGAAGTCATAGGAACCAAGACACCAGCTCAGGTGAGTTTTAAACATCTCCTCTCTCATCTTTTTATTCTGACCTCAGTCTAATCCGTTTATTTGCGTTTAGCTGCCGATCAGCTTTTCATCTCTTCTCCAATTTCTCTCCTGTCAGTCGTCTTCTCTGAGAGGACGGCTGTGATCTCCATTATCCCTCCTTTAATATCTCTTGTCCTCGGTGTCCTTGAACACAGCACACCTTTTCTTCTCTTAACTCTCTCTACCTCTCTCTCTCTCTCCAGGTGAGCTCGTTCTTCGTCAGCTACCGGCGCCGCTTCAACCTGGACGAGGTGCTGAGAGAGTGGGCGGCCGAGCAGGTCGCCACCAGCCGAGACCAGAGAGACCCGAGGAGGAGCGGCGAGGAGATGGCGGCGGCAGCAGCTACAGATGCGGGCGCAGAGGAGGACGAGGTGAGGAGCTGTAGAAGCAGGGACAGAATAAAAGACGTTGGTTAAATAGACATCTTTACCTCAGTTTAAATAAACAACCGTGTTTTGATGGCAGTGAATGCAACACGTCCCCGTCATTTACCCTCCTCTTCATCCGTCTCCCCCCTTCAGGTCAAAATGGAGGACTCTCCCACAGACGCCGGCGGCGGCGGCTCCTCCCCCCCCTCCTCCACCCAGACTCCCTCCTCCCTCTCCCAGCCTCCTCCGCTGCTGCGCCCGGCTCCCCCCTCGGCGCCCCCGAGCCTCCTCCGTCAGCCGCCTCCCCTTCAGACGCGCCCGCTCCAGAACCGAGCGCCCCACAACCACCCTCCTCCTCCGCTCATACGGCCCGCGGTGACCACCTCTTCCTCCTCCTCCACCTCTGCTGCTGGGAGCTCCACCCTCAGAGGTTCTCCCCCCAGCTCCTCCTCCTCCTCTTCCTCCTCCGCAGGGCAGATGCCTCCATCACTGGTCGGGCTCAAAGTGGAGCAGCCCAACTCACACTGATACACACACACACACACACACACACACACACACACACACACACACACACACACACACATACGACAGTAGGAGTAGAAACACACACAAATTAGCATGCAGGAAAAAAACACACACTCCTTCGTCTCTAGGACCGTCACACATCGTCACATGATCGATTGAACACGCTCCAACTCCCAAAGGTGACGTCCCACCTCCTGTAGACACGTGAGGACCCCCCCCCCCTTGATCTGAAGCCCCTTTACTGTACCAACCAACACTACCTCCCCCCCTCCCCCCCTCCCCCTCCTCCTCCCTCCCCCCCACATGGGACAAAAACAGACACTGGATCATGAAGCTGTTGAAGAAAGCCACGACCACCACCACCACCACCACAGTGAGAGCAAACCCACCTGCTCGTCTCCATGGCAACTGCTGAACATCTGGATTGCGGGGGGGATTGAACACACACACACACGTATACACACGTCTATACTGTAGGTATCAAGTCGTCGAAACAATAATGAGGATGAAGTTCCACACGGCTCCTCCTCTGAGAGGAAGGTGAAGAGGAGAGAGGAAGGTGAAGAGGTTCTTCTCTGCAGAGACTCCAGAGTTTCATCGTTCTGGTTTTTGACTAGTTGTTTAATTTTGTTTCTGACTCGGGTCGTGAGTAGAGAAAGTAGAGAGAGCGAGAGAGAGAGACGACGCCTCTCCCTCCTCCTGTCCTAGCCACGTGTGTGTTACTAGTGATTATAACTGGAGTGATGTTTTCTTTTTTTTTACTTTTAAAGGTGAGCCCTAGATAGATAGGCAGGTAGTTACTGTACGTAGTTTAGATGATGATTATTAGTGACCGAGCACCACGGAGACAAAGAAGCCGTCCCTCGGTGTCGAACGTCCCACTGCTTTAAGAACATTTTCAGTTGTCTCTCTCTCTCCCCGACACCGACGCTCTGAACTTGAACCCGTGCGGTGTTCAGACGAACTCCTTCACACGATCTCCTGACCTCAGACTGATCTGTGTCCACTGAAGAAGAAAGACAAAAATAAATAAAATAAAGAAGTTCTGCCAAAGTCTGTTATTGCTTTAAAAGCACATCGTCCCATCGTGCTGCTTCTCACCCGCCGGACACGACAAAACTCACGTCTGTGTTTACCAAAACGTCACTTAGCGGACAAACACGTGACCCTCTGAGTCCAGTTAAGGCAGCTCCCTCTCCTCTCCTGTCCTGTCCTGTCCAGGCACGGAGCGAGGAGACCTGATCTGCTGTAGAGTCAGTTAATTAATTAATTTAAACAACGAAGGGTCAGAAAATGCTGCATCTCTGTGTCTTCTGTTCAGGGCTCGTACGTTTAAAAAGCTTCCTACTGATCAATCCCACGAACAAATGGAGACGACTGAACCACATCTATCTCTGATGTCTCACAGACGTCCCGTGCTCGTCTTTAGAGGCCAGTCGTCCAGATTCACTGCCTTTTTTTTTTCAATCAAGACGTCTCACTACTCTCCGTTAGCAGAGGAAGCGCTCCATCACTACGTTTTAAAAGGCTTTAAAATTAATTGCCTTTAGACTTGGGACTTTTGTTTCTTCCTCCAAAACAAAAAAACAAAACTGCTTGTGTGTAATGATGTATGTGAGAAGTTGTTTACATTGTGGAAACTCAGCTGTTTGTGTTTGAGAAATGTTTTTTTTTTTTTTCTTTTTCTAGAATAAATAAATGACCAAATAGACCCCGTCTCTGTCGAGTTGTCAACACACATCCTGTCCTGTCCTATAAAGAGAAAAGTCCTTTAGGTCTGAACTATCTCAAACACCATCTGTCGACTCCCAACAGGTCCGGTCACCTGCAGCTCCCACATTCCTGAGCAGGGCTCCGCTGCCTTGTTGACTTTAATCTGAGCCCCAGGGAGTTAATCTACAGGATAGAACTCAGATTATTATTATTATTACATAAAGAAAGGAGTATAAAAGGTGTACAGGTTAGTTTTTAAATAACCTTGAAGCTGAAACATCCTGAAAGATAAAGTGTAAAAAATAGTTAAGTAACTTGTAACCAGACAGGCCACGCCTTTATCCTGTACGGACGTGCCGCTGTGCTATGAGATGAGCTTGTCTGAACCAAACAACTATTAAATGTGTTTTATAACGTGTTCACTTAAGAACAGGAGACACAGCAATGAGACAAGTTGTCTGCCGTGGTGTAGTACGCGTGTGTGTCTCGGTATAGGTGTAAAAACTGATTTTACTTTAACAACATCCCTACACTAACCATTTTCTCAGGAATCTAAACAGTGTGGTATCTGTGTGTTGAGCCACCGTGATGCAACAGAACTCAGAGTCTACCTCCGCCCCAGACCGACTTATTCACCAACACACAGTACAGTGGGGAAAATAAGTATTTGATACACCGCTGATTTTGCAAGTTTAACCACTTAAAAAGAACGGAGAGGTAGTTTTCATCATAGGTACACTTCAACTGTGAGAGACAGAATCTAAAACAAAAAAAAATCCAGAAAATCTAATTTTTTAAATAATTAATTTGTATTTTATTGCATGAAATAAGTATTTGATCACCTACCAACCAGCAAGGCTCTCATTCTGGCTCTAACAGACCTGTTAGTTCTCCTGTCCTCCGCTCGTTACCTGTATTAATTGCACCAGTTTGAACTCGTTATTTGTATGAAAGACACCTGTCCACACATATCATCAATCAGCCTCCCACCTCTCCACCACAGCCAAGATCAAAGAGCTGTCTAAGGACACTAGGGACAAAACTGTAGACCTGCACAAGGCTGGGACAGGCTACAGGACAACAGGCAAGCAGCTTGGTGAGAAGACAACAACTGTTGGTGCAATTATTAGAAAATGGAAGAGACCTCAGACTGGGGGGTCCATGCAAGATCTCGCCACGTGGAGAGTCAATGATCATGAGAAAGGTGAGGGATCAGGCCAGAACTACAAAGGAGGACCTGGTCTATGACCTGAAGAGAGCTGGGACAACAGTCTCATAGGTTACCGTTAGTAACACACTACGCCGCCATGGATTAAAACCCTGTAATTTGTTTCTGTACCAAATATTAATAAGTTCTGTTTTTCTTCCCCCCTCTAAGTTATCTCGTTATAACAAACACTACTGAACAGGTCACTCCATCACTACATATCCTCCACACCAGCATCGTCTAACAGCGCCCTCTACTGCTACTGTGGTTAATCTAGCACCAAGCTCTCATGCTGCATCTGAAGCCTAAACATGATTCACACCACGTCTAGACTCCTGATAAAACCGTCTGAGCTCCCAGTTGCACACAGGATCAAACAGAAACGTCTTGAAGCTCAATAAATCACACAGTCCTTGTTTCAGCTTGTGATGTAAACGGCTGAGAAGCTTCAGACGTGTCAGACAAGGTCAGTATGGTCACACTGTTTTGGTTATATTGAAGCAGTGATCGTGATCTGTACTGAACAGGACAGCTGGATAAGTATAATCAGCTTTTTTTGTGTCACGACCTCAAACTTACTGTGCACTGGCTTCTTTCCAACGTGCACTACTCGGGGTAAGCGACGCATCTGCAGCAGGAAAACATCTGGAGGTTTAGCTTTGGCTGAAAACTGATGACAAATTAATCGTCAACAACTCTTCTTTATTCCTGGAATTAAAAAGTTAAGAGCCGGGGCGGGACAGTGGAGAGGTGGTTAGCACTGATGCCTCACAGCGAGAAGGTCCCGGGTTCAAATCCACAGGCTGACTGGTCCTTTCTGTGTGGAGTTTGCATGTTCTCTAGGTTCAGGTTCTAGGTTCTAGGTTAATTGGTGATTCTAAATTGGCCGTAGGTGTGCATGTGAGTGTGAATGGTTGTCTGTCTCTCTGTGTTAGCCCTGTGATAGAGTGGAGACCTGTCCAGGGTGTACCCCGCCTATTAATACCTTTTTTTTTTTTTTACTTATGGCTTGAATCGGGACCAGAGAAACCAATTTCGTTCCTTCCCATGTACCAACATGTGTTGTAATGACAATAAAGAATCCTTGAATCCTTGAATCCTCTCGCCTGATGGCAGCTGGGACAAGCTCCCGGGACCCTTAACAGGAACAAGCGGGTACAGAAGATGAATGAATGAAGAGCCAAAGAAAAAAACCTGCACCGACTCCGGCTTTAGGCCCGAGAGGAAGCAAACAAACATGTGTATTCTGCTTAATCCACCTTAAATGTTCAGTCTGCATCACAGAGAAAAGGAAAATTAAACATAACAATCAGCTGATGAAGAATGAGATTCGTGACTGGAGACACCACCTGCATCATAGGATGGATTTCAGAGCCAGACTATCATTATATCATTGTTTTTATTACTATCATTGTAATTTTTCATCATTTTGTCTTTGCACAAAAAAAAAAACAAAAAGAAAAAAAAAAGAAAAACAAATAATACATTTTTCAGGAGTTGATCGCCCCCTCCCCAACCCCCAAAAAAAACCCACCACTACAGTTACAGTTTGCTCAAAAAACACATTTAAAATCAATGTAAATTACAGCAATGTAAAATAATGTAAAATAAAATCAACCCTGATAATATAACAGCAACAGCCAGAATAATAATTAGAATCCAATACCCAGCACCTTAAAACAATGATCAACTTTTTAAAGGAAACAAAAATAATCTGACGTATTAAAAACTGAAAAGGAAAAACAAAAATAATAAAACGACAGTGTGTCATTGTGATAGAAAGAAAAAAAAAGTGTTCAGTTAGGTACAACGAGCTGACGGGACCCAGCCTTCCTCCTGTAGCCCCCCTCCCTCCCTCCTCCCATCCCATCCTAGGCGTGCGTTTTTGTTTTTCTTCTTCTTCTTCTGCGTCGACAAAAACTGGAGCATTGAACGTTGTGGAGAAAGAGAGAAGAGGAGGCGACTCCTTCTGCTTGTGGTTTTCAGCTCCGACACGAGAGCGTTTTTTTTATTTTTTTAAAAACGAAGGAGCCCTCTCCCCGCTGCGTTCTCTCTCTCTCTCTCTTTGCTTCAAGCCATCCTGGACCGACAAGGCCTTCTCAAAAAGAAACAACTCATAAAAATAAAATAAAATGAATGGCCAAAAAGAGAATGAACGAGCAGTAGTCGTCACCACCACCACCATCATCATCATCATCAACATTAAATACATCGATAACTCCTGCACTTTGTGTGTCTGTGCCTGAAGGGGTTTGTGTTAAAACGGATACGAGTGTGTGGAAGTTAAATGTGTGTGTTAAAGGTGCACTACACCAAAAATAAAATAAAAGAAAAAGGCAGCAATGATATGATCCGACACGATCCTTCGACTCGCCCCCCCCCCTCGAAAAGTCCAAACCTGTACAAACCCCCAGAGAAGTCTCCGACGACGCAAAAATATATATTATCAAATCAAAAGTAGAAGAAAAATAATTCACCATTCTTCGTCGTCGAATCTTAGTTTTTTTTGTTGTTTTGTTTGCTCTTTGGGAACATGTGTTAATTAATAGCACATGATAGGGGGAGAGGAGGGGAGGGGGAGGGAAGGAAGGGGAGCACGATCGGCGGGACAGAAGTCGGTTCTCGGGTTGACATTCTGGATATGAAGGCGCGATGTCAACCGACTGAACATCTAAACAAGTACACGTTTATGTGGTGCGACGAAAAAAAACACAACCCCCAAATTTAAATTCTTCAAAGAAAGGCAACATAAAAATCCATCCAAGTGTCCTCTTCCCCCCTTTTTTTTTCCAGGTTCCGATTCAGGTACGCCCCTCTCCTCTTCTTCTTCTTCTTTAATTTTTTTCCAGTGCACAACTCTTTTTAAAAGCAATAAAAGAAGAAAATAATAATAATAATAATAATTATTTTAAAAAAAAAAAAGGTACGGGAGGATCGATGAAGTCTAACTGGCCTCCTCGGACTTGATGGTGCGACAGAGGATCCCAAAAATAAAACATAAACATAAACGAGGAAGAGAAAGGAGTGGAAAAAAAGGTGAAAACAAGTGGATGTGTTTGTGCCGAGTTCAGTCTGAGGAAGAGGAGAGGGAGGTGAAGAGTGTCTGTGAGGGAGGGGAGATGGACGATTTTGAGAGAGAGCGAGAGAGAGAGGGTCCTTTAACCAACAGATGCAGAGCATGTCCATCCAAAATCCATCTGTAGCTGTGTGTGTAGGTGTAGGTGTGTGTGTCAGTGAGGCTTCAAGTCCTGGCTCAGCTGGAGTCCCTTCAGCTTTGGAGGACAATCAGAACAAATCAATCAAAAACTCCTTTTTTTTTTTTGTTTTTTTTTGTTTTTTCCAGCAAGATAAGGCTCCACGTCCCGACCTGATCATTCACAACCATCGTCCTCCTCCAGCCGCCCCCCTTTTTATCAGAACCGTGCAGAGAAACTGAATAAATAGCAGGAAGAAATGACAGGAGTGGTCAAAGTGATCTAAGTGTGACTCCTAAAAAACAGAGAGAGAGAGAGAGAAGATCGGACATGCAGAAGAGTGGAACGTCTAAGTAGAACGTGACAGGAAAAAAAAAAAAAAAAAAAACAACCCCCGGCAGGGCAGAGAGAAGACTTCGGTCTGTAAGTACTTCACGACTCAGAGGAAATCAACTCCGAGTCTCTAATCGCAGGGCCTCGGGAACTTATGGAACAAAACTTCTAGAAAAGAAACGTTTTCTAGTCTCAGAACCGGCAGCCCTACGTCAGACCTTTGTCTAGATAACAATCATGTTATTTTTAAAGTGATCCCACCCTTTAGCTTACCTCCTGACCTCCACAGTGCCCTCCCCCCATCCCACCTGCAGCTTCCTCCTTCGCTCTCACCCCCTCCCAGCCTCCACCCCTCTCCTCTCCTCTCTTCTTCTCGCTGCGGCTGCTGCTGCGGCTGCTGCTGCTCCTCCGCACTCACAGTTTGAGCTCGTTGGCGACTTTTGAGGCAATGTTCTTGAAGGCGATGGACGTGCCCGAGATCCGCTTGAAGCGCACGCCGTTGAGGGAGAGCCGCGGCAGCTTGCACACCTCCATCTCCCACTGGACGAAGTCGTCGCGCGCCGGGTCGCCGGACATGCACAGCAGCATGTAGCGCTCGCGCTGCTCGTACTCGCAGCTGTTGGAGTCGAGCACCTTGCGGATCTCCCGCATCATCTCCGCGGGCTCCATGGACGACGTGGTCTTCATGGACCAGGTGAAGCGCAGCGAGCGCGGCTTGGACATGTCCTTCTGGCTGGCGATGGCCGGAGGGGTGCCGGTGCCACCTGGAGGGGAGGGGGGGAAGGGGAATGAGTAGAGGAGAAAGATGAGACAGATAGAAATGGAGAAAGGGAATAAATGAAGAATGGTGGCGTCTGGGAACAGACTGTTGTTAGTGGGGGGACTTTGGGTCCTATAGGTTGAGGGGAGGGGCCTCTGTGGATCAGTTTGGGATCTAGTGAATCTGGAGGCCAGGTCAACACCTTGTGCTGTTGTCATTGCTATGGGGTGGGGGTGCCTGGTCTGGTCTAGGTGGGTGCTACATGTCTAAGTAACATCCGCATGAATCTCAGGTGAAAAAGTTTCCCAGCAGAACACTGAATTGTCACAAGATGATCAGTGTTATTCACTTCTCCTGTCAGTGGTCATAATGTTGTGGCTGATCCGTGTACACAGAAATGAAACATGAACGTACCAGTGTTACCAGATCCTGGTGAGGAGTTGTTCTCGTCGTTGTTGGAAGAGGAGGAGAGGACGCCGCCGGACGTCTTCTCCGACTTGTCCACCGTACTGCTCAACACAGATCTGTATGGAGTGATGAGGGGGAGGAGGAAGAGGAGGAGGAGGAGGACACACAGGGAGGAAAGGAAGGATGGACAGGAAGGAAGATGAAAGACAGGGACGCGAGTGGTGGAGAACAGGGAGGAGGGTGGAAGACGACAGGAAAGAGGAGGAAGAGATTATCGCAGAGAACAACGAGGAAAAAAAGTGTAAGAATTGAGAGATTTATTTAAAAAAGTGGAGACGAAGGGGAGGAGGAGGAGGAGGAATGAGAGGAAGGGGGGAGATGATGAGGTCGTGGAAATGAATGAAGACAAAAAGCAAAAAATAATTTTTAAGCACCCCTGTGTGTTTGTGTGTGTGCACACGACTCAGATCTTAATTATCCCTGAGGGTAGTAAAGTGTTGATGGATGTTTTTCCATGTGGACTAACACACAAACACACATTTAGGTGCTTTGTTTTCCGATTTCCCCCCAAACACCCACACACACACACCATCATGCAGGCAGGTCAACCTCCACGCCGTCACTCTCCGTTCTCTAGGATGCTACCATTCACTGCTAAAGCGCCCGTCCCCTGATTGGTTAAACCGCTACCACCATCACCAACCAATTACACGTCCCAGCTCGGCCGGCCCCGCCCCCTCTCCCAGTCATTCACAACAAGCTCAGATCATCTAAAGTCTCCTTCGACTCTACTGATTGGCAGGCGGGTTGGGTAAGAGTCTGGGAAGGTTTTTTTTTTTTGTTTGTTTTCTTTCTGTGTCTCACCTGCTCCCCTCATCCCGACCCTCTCCCTCATACGGACTCCTCGGAAAAAATCAACAAGAGTTTAGTTCTGGGCCAGAGGGGCTCTTTGTAGACACATAATGAATCAGCTGGCTGTGAACACAAGTCACGCCGCTCACCATGCCCGACCTCTACCTCCCAGTCCAGCCGCTCTAACAGCCCTGATGACAGTTACGCGAGTCCACGGACGTGTGGGGACTACACGGCCCACAATGCATCGCTGTGGCACCTGCTCCGATTAATGCAAGTCCACTCTGCGCTAGCACTTTTATCACAGCTTTCACGATAAAGCAAAGGTCATTACTGATCAGGGGATTACTTCAGCTACAAAAAACCAAAACGGTGATTTACTAAACTCTGACGATAAAATTCAGAAATGCCTCGGCTAAGACGTTACGACTAATCCAGCGTCCTAATGAGGAAGTACTCGCAGCTATGAGGGTTTTTTTGATTTGTTTTAGTGCAAAGAAACACAAATAAATTAGTAGGATGTAATTACATTATATTTAATCAAGCATCCTTTAAACAAAATGATTTTTTTAAAAGTAAAACAAGTGGCTATTCGGGCTATTTTGCCGTCTGCTGTTTAGTCCTGAGTCTCAGTGTTGTGTTCCGTCACTAAAACAGTGAATAAAGTAAATTATTTTCATTAAACAATTGCAGTCTTCTATGTAATTCTCACACTTTTCCTGCTGTGGACCACATTAAACCCTCTGGCAGGCCGCTTTTTGGCCCCCTTGCCTTATGTTTGACACCTGTGCTTTTGAGCTATTTTTTAGTTAAATCAAATAAATCTCTTTAGTTAATGGAGATAAGTATGAACAAGCTTTAATTTAGCCTATTTAAAGTCACTAAGCCAAGCGCTGGTCCAACCAAGCTACGTGATGAATTATAAAAAAATAAAACAAAACAGTTAATGGGTGAAATGATCTCAATTAAACTAGAACGACTTTGGAGCAGTTTACAAAAAAAGAAACTCAAAATGTAATGAATGAATGTGGAGCAGCATGGAGTAGGATGACAATGAAATGAAATATTAGGAACAAAACGTGGACCGTGGATGGGATGGGATGGAGCAGAACGGTCGGCATGGTGAGGGCCAGTCCTGTGTCTTAATGAGGTTAGGAGCATTAATGATCCCAGCACTGAGTTAAAACCTGTATTAGTAACTCTGGACCTACACATAGGCTGTTTAAACACACACGAACACACACACAGAGAGACCCCTCATACTACACAATGTATAACACATAAAATCCTCTCTCTCCATCTCTTTCGTACGAGCAGACGAGACTGAAAACACACGACAGAAACTCAAAGCGACAAACAGAAAGCAGCGACACACATGCACAGACGATGGAAAATGAGCGACGTACACACACAAGACATCACAAGACAAATTCAACAGTCTGTGGTTCTGAGGAGGGGTAAAGGGGGCTTCTTTAACAAAAACAAGACATAAAATCAAGTAAAATACCACCTGTAACAAAACCAAGGTTAAAACATAGCACGGGGGGAAATGACATGTGGGTGAAATGGGGCAAAAAAGGTTTTTAAATCATAAAATATACAGGTGAAGTCTGCATGCCCTTTAGGTTTTATCCCAAACGAGGGCTCGCTGTTCTTCTCAGATTAAATACTTTTTCCTCAAAGGACAAACTGGTTCATTTATAAAACATCAGTACATCTTCAAACCACCAGGTGGAGCAATGGTCCACACTTAGAGGGGGAATTGCTCTACATGCTGGTTAAAAAGCAGCACTTGAAAGTCAGTGTGTGTGAGACACACGTCACTGTGACGGCATGTGTTTAGCATATGCAAAACTATGTGGATGGAAACAAATTTGTGTTCATGTAAAGTGAATGTATCTATAGATATATATGTGTGTTCACAGCATAAAAGGTCTTTTCCAGCCAGAGTAGGTCAAAGCCATCCACAGTTCTGCTGCTGCTGCTGCTGCTGCTGCTGTTGTTGTTGTTAGAGAGCCAGTGCCAGAGTGAGAACAGTGAGCAGTGAAGGAAAAGAAGAGTGCAGCCTCCAGGAAAAGAAACACTGCATCCCCGTCCCTCCCGGGTCCTCTCCTCCTCTCCTCTCCTCTCTCTGCCTCCGTCCAAAAACTACAACTACAAGCCACCGGGGCTCGCTATTTAAAACCTAGCAGCTCACCGGGAAGCTGAGGTCGACACAACTTGGAAGGAAAAGTCCAATTACAGCGACCAATACTGATTAAAAGCAGAAAGGTGAGATGGTTTGGTGGCGTTAGCTTGGGTAATGGTTAGCGGTATTAAACAATCACTCTGGTTCTTTTTTATTTTTAGACTTGAGTGGTCAGTGAAGCTATATTTTTCTCACCCAATTTTAAGATTTGGAGAGGAAAATGTGTATTAAGTTGACAAAACAGAGTGTAACACCTGCGGCTGACGCTAGGAAAGGGTTAAGCGTGGGAAGGGAGTAGTTGGATGATGTATTAGCCATTAGGGCTCGACCTAAATCTGGGATGCTACAGGCCGGGTGGGTGGGAGGGGTACGCGCTCACACACATATATTCTACCTGGAAAAAAATAAATGGAAAACAAGGGTGGGGGGGGGGGGGGAGTGGAGGATGAGGATGAGGAGGGTGGGAGGGACGATGCAGGGATGAAGAGGAAGAGGGGTGAGGTGTTATTGTGCTGCGTGGTGATGATGGAGTGAGTTAAGTGAGTGGGTGAGTGAGTGAGTGAGGGGGACGTTAGTAAAATATGAAAAATAATAATAATATATATATATAAAAAAAAAAAATGGGCCAAAACACGGCACTCAAAATCATAAGGTTAAAAAAAATAATAAAAAAACCACAGGAAAAAAAGATGAGGCTCAAGGCGCAAAAGGAAGATCTGAACAAAAAAAGCTGCACGAAAACACCAAAAGGGGAGGAAGTATATATATGTAATATATATATATATATATATATATATATAAAGAAGAGAGTATACGTGGATATATATATATCAAAGGGGTTATATATATTTAACGTTGGGTATGTTGCCTACCTTCTCGGAAACCTGAACGAGAGATTTCTACAAAAACAAAAGAGGGATAAAGAAAGAAAGAAAGAGAAAAAAAAAACGCATGTATAAAAAGTATGTATTAATGACGTTCCTGTAAAAAAAAGAAAGAGACTCCAGACTCACATGGGATTGAAGCAGCGAGCACAACCAACATTGAGTTAAAAAAATAATAAAAAAAGAGCAACAAAAATATATAAAAAATATAAAATAAAAAGAGAGAATATCAGTGTTTAAATGTAGGAGGTGCTGGTGTGAATGTGTGAACAAACGCACACCGGGACACCTTAAAAAGGGGATTTAATGTCCCCCCCCTCAGTCCTCTGTGATCCTGAAAGCAAGTCTGTGTGAGGTGAAAAGTTCAATAAATAAATATATATATAAATAAATAAATAAAAAGAAAAGCACCTCCTATAAAACACACATAAAAGACACACGTCCAAATGAAAAAGCACAGGTTAAGCAACAACTTAATCTCCTAACACACACACACACACACACACACACACACACACATATTGAGAAACTTTAATCTCCTTTGCACATGCGCGTTTGAAGGACAGACAAAACATCACTCTCCAGACCGAGCAAGGGGCGAAGACGTTAAGACGATGTGTTAATAGAAACGCACGACTTTTTTAGTGTGTGTGTGTGTGTGTGTGTGTGTGGTCAAAGTGCACAAACGCCACTTCTGCTTCCTACTGGTGTGTGTGTGTGTGTGTGGTTGTGTGTGTGTGTGTGTGTCAAGGTGTCCCCACTAGCGGTATTTATAGTTGAGGGGAAAGTGATATCTCCGGTGTAACCATGGATACTGTCGCCACGGAGCTACAGTATCTCTGAGTGGGAGGCCTGGAGAGTGGCTGTGCCTGTACCTCCGCCTCTTCCACACACACACACACGCACACACAGACACAAACACACACACACAGACACACACACACACAAACTGTAAACCGTATGTGTGTGTGTAGGCAAAGACACCTGATCATTCTCGATTTTATGTCTCTTTTTTTTTTTGACGCTAACAAAATCACTAAAAATACAACCATACACTCATTCTCTCCTCCTCCTCCTCTTCCTCACACACATTTCAACACTTGTATTTATAATGAACCTGAATGAGGTCGCTCGGTGACACAAGAGCGACGGTAAATATCCCGACCTTAACCTGCTCACCTTCGCTCTCGTCCCGTTTAAAGCCCTCACGACTCGTCACTTCCTGTCCCGTACGTCCAACTACTCATCTTGACATCTTGACTACTCATACCTCTGCTCTTTTCTTAGATTGTCACGTAACCCAACCAAAAAAAAAAAAAAAAACCCTTCCTGACCTTTACCCTTTTAACAAAACTGCGGTAAAGTTTTCTCTGATATAGTTTTTCTAAATGTGAATCACGTTAAAAGTAGTTATTTAATATTTAAGTATGTTTTGCTAAAAAACTACTGAGCCCAGTTGTGGCTTTAACCTTTCATCAATATCTCCGTCCTTAATCACTGGTAGAAATATCATCTCGTACCAAATATTTATATATATATATAATTAAATGTCGCCGTCATTACAACCAGGTAGCCATGAGTGTAGTTTTAACTGCTTCCAACCTGCACTACACAAAAAACGGAGATGAAAACTAGGCCAGACACGAAGCCACAACCAAAATTACTCCTCAGCCACCGCTGCTCCAAACTAAATTATAGGGAAGACACAGCTGTTCCCTTCCTCTCCCTTTCTACTCTCGGCAGAGCTACAGATCAGCACCGGTTTCGGTGATAGATGGGGGCAGACCGTTTAAAGAAAAGTCAGCGTGCAGCGGGCATACGGTGCAGCGTTCCCGAGAGCACATAACCTTGTCATTTTCTGGTCCGAGCGCAGACCTTAATGCAGCTTTAGACTGCGCTGGTATATGGATAATAAGCAGCTGCTATCGCAACTGGTTCGCATTCACAAAGCTGCAGACTTTCTCCTGCCTGTCCTTCCTGCTTTGCTTATTCCTCCCTCTGCTCTTTAACTGCAGACTATTCACCTCGTACGTGTTTCTGTGCGTTCCCGGGACTACTCACTTGCGTACAAACTTCGACGTGAACTTGCTGAAAATCCCCGTGGCGCCGTGTGTCCTCCGGGCCTGGCTGTTGCCATGCGACAGTGACGGGGAGGCAGGCCCGCCGGGGTAAGCGGAGCTCTGCTGGTCCTTGGCACCCCGCTGCTGGCCTGCGTGGAACGTGCTGCGGATGCCCCCGCCTCTGGAGAAATTGGTACGGTCCGACGCGGTGGGGTTGTTGACGTCTTGGGCTGATATTGGTGAGGTGCCGGTCGGCCGTTGTGCTCGGGCACTGCAGAAAGGGATGGAAAGACAAAAAAGGAGCAAAACAGAGGAAAGGTTGGTGAAGAAAAGGTGATGCAGAGGAGGCAAGCAAGGGAAAGCAAGCAGAGAGATTGTGGTGAAGAGGTGTGAAAAGGAAAGAGGGACAAAAGGTTTTTCGATGAAGAGGAGGTGCAAACGCAGAAATCAGGGTGACGAGATGGGACGGGACACAAGATAAGACAAAGCAAGCATGAAACAGGAAGGATAGGGAGGATGGTAAGAACACAGAGAGGGACGCGGAGTAGCCAAAAGTGAAGAGCAGGATGGGATAAAAAGAGGAGAGAGAAAACCAAAGTTAGACAAACTCAAAGTGAAATAGTAGAAACACTTTCTTTTGTTGCCATTTACTTTAATGTAAGGTCATACAGAACATCCACGCCTCCTGGTCTGTATATATTTCGCCACATAAGCGACACACATGTTGAGCAGTCTGCTGTAGAGGACTGCAACAGGTGCAGGTCTTATTCACGATTAAAACTAGATTCATAGCAGACGTTTTGACTTGCACAGATGTGTCAATAATCTCTACACTTAGTCAAGGTCCTGCTTTTGTCCATTCTGGTTCACGGTCGTGGCTTAGTGGGAAACTTAACTTAAGTCCCCCCCGTGGGCTACTTTGACAAGTCAAAGCGTCTGCTGTGAAAAAGGGACTATTACATTACGGGCCGTCCCCGTTGCTCTGGGAAACAACACAAACAACATACATGAGGATCCTCTCTGTCTATTAATTATTATTATTGTTGTTTCCTTCTCGGAAAGGCCCGTTACATAATGAGGCTCTTTTAAGCCCACGTCGTGTTAGATGTGGTTTAGCTAAATGTTAAATTAGCCAAAATAGACGGGTTTCTTGCGAAGGATCTCTAGGGTGACACATCTATGACAGAAGGAGATCAGACGACTGAAACAAAAATAGTCCTGTGCAGCCCGTCTAATGCGCAGAAGAGGAAGAAGACGACGACGACGACAGAGCTTTTCACTCAAGTCTCCAGAGCAGAGTGATGAACGGCTCAAGCATATCCTTTAATTTGATGTGGATATGCTCAAGTTGTAGAGCGGTTGAATGATTTCAAGAACATATTGCTACGAAGAAGAAGATAGTTCCAGTATATTTTGAATTGGTTTCAATATATAAAAGCTAAGGATGCACAGAAAATCTTTGCTTTTAATAGGGATGCGCCGAAAATTGCCCAAAAGTGCATTTTCGAACGAAAAATTGCTGCGGTTTGTTGCTTGCACGTGTTGTTTCGGCAATAAACGTTTGAAATTTGTCGCCAAAACAGGATGTTGTGATGATGCAAGCAACAACCGCAGCAATTTTTCGGCCGCAAAATGCACTTTTGGGCAATTTTCGGCGCATCCCTAATAAAAGCATTTAATGTGAGGACTGAAGCAAAAAGCGGTGATGACCTTTAAGCATCAAACGAAAACCTTGCGTCTTCATGCCGCGGCCGGATGATTTTTCAAGCTGGACACACATGCGTACAGTAGACGCCACCTACTTCATTCAAACGTGGAGCCGTCCGTGTCCGGCAAACACTCGCTTCATCACAGTACATGCAGTAAAAAAAAACATGTTGCAATGCAGTTAAGAGAGCCGGATAGTTTTTTTCCAGAGGTGTGTTTGGGCACGGCCCGGATAAAAACAGGAATGGATGGGAGTTGGGGATTATGTTCTGTCACTCAGGGTAGAGTCTATGTGTTGGAGGTGGTACCTTCTCTCCAGGGTTCCCAACCAGGTTCTGAACGGCCCAAGCTCACTGCTGAACGACGCATGCAACAGAACGAGACTTCAACATACAGCAGACAAAACCCACATACAGCCAGAGGGCCACCTTGACATTTGCTCTGCTGGAATTTTACTCTGCTATTTGTGGGAAGGGAGGGAAGTAGACAACTGTCACAAAAAAGGGGGTGGGGGTCTCCCGTCTGTGCATGTTGATTTCAGACTAGTATTTAAGGTAAGCTGCTGAGGAGCATCCTCAAAGACCTTTCACCCTGCGTTGTGACACGTTGCTGGGAAGAGGCGAGGAGGGGGGCAAAAACTAAAAGCTCAAAATATCAAAGCGGCCCTTGAAACAGACACTGTCGAGCAGGCAACGGAGAAACACACAGAGCACAAATACAGAAGAGTCCACACAGATGACACACGAGACAAGTCCGGTCGGTCCTCCATTTCATTCACACACACACACGGAGGCATGTCACAGTGCAGCTAATGCTCAAGATGAAGATGGGGGTTTTCCCGGGCGACTTTGTAACTGAGGTTTACATAACGGAGTGAGGAGGCTGCACGCGGCAGCAAACAACCTCGGAGAACAAAACACAAAAGAGGCCATGAAGTGACTCTAATTTCCACACAGAGAACTGGAGTTCAACTTCCACGGCCAGGGAAAACCCTGTCGACAAACACAACATGTCAACGTGTCATGAGAGCAAAATGGAGGACAGCCTTAGACGTATCGACACACGGGGACGTGCAGCAGGTTATACAAACATGTTGTCACTTTAAACACACATTAACACGTCCATTACTTCCGTATTTTGTCCGGTTCTCTCCAGAGCAGCTGCAGACATTTTTTAAGTCTCCAACCTGCTCAGTCGACCTGCTCTGGTCGCCTGTGCAGGGCCAGTTTATACAATTACACTCGATCAAACAGTTATTTGTTAATTTAATACAGTTTTAGATAATGTGTGCGATTCTTTTTTCCGTCCGTACCGCTGCCAGCATTGCACTGCCTTGGTCTTGTAAGCCGCAATTAACAGATCATGTCTCCGGATAAGCTGAAGAGACCGTTGTGGATACACATCTTTAAAGACAGTTTCCTTTCAGTAATATAATTATATGAGGAGCAAGTTAATCAGGGCTGGGATTCTTTGAAATTGCTGTGATACAACGCTATTATCCTGTAATGTCAGGAGATAGTTTCTGTCTCGTTCAACTTCCTTATTTTATTCCTTTGGCCTGAAATACAGATATATATATATATATATATACATAAAGTGAAGCTCATTAACAAGCCGACCGATCTCCAAGCTCGTGTAAAGGGCCGGAGTGCACGCAGTTCAGCAGTTATCGAGGTTTTTTTGCGAGTGGAAATGTAATCCCTGCTGGTTCATAAACGATCCTCTGAATTTGTCTGTTTTCTTTCCTGCCAGGAAACAAAACAAGCCCAGAAACACGCCTCGTCCGTCAAGAGGCACGGCGCGGACGAAAAACCTGCTCATCTCGTTCAAAAACTCCCAATTTACAATCCAGCGTGTGAACGTGAAGGGGCTGAACGTGACCGCAGAGGAGCTGTGTCGACACCTCTACAACGTCTACGGAGGTTTCCGAGCTCCATAATCTAGTACTTCCTGGCGGTTGCTAAGTAACTAGTGAGTCGGTGATTGCCACTCTTAGAAACGCCGGACATCTCTCGCCATTGTGACGTTACAGTGGTAAACACATGTATAGGTACTGTGCCGTAGGTGTTTGTCGAGGGACGTGACACCGCACCAGAAACACAGCACGCCCTCGGATTTGGTGGCATCGTTATTTTTCACTTCCTGGTTGTGAGGCTCGTCGTGTTGGGAATAACTGGGGTTTTTACAATAAACTGAAACTGCGTGCATCCCCATCATAAATAAAATGTGAATTAATGCTTTAAACTAGTCTACTAAAAGGTGCATGTGAAAACTTTCTGAGTGAGGACGCTGCTGGCGAGCGCAGCAGTTAAATGAAACGCCATCTCTTCGGGGAGAAACGTTCACTTCTTTGATCGATTTCACAGTTTCCGGGGGAAAATATTGGCAGTCGGGTCACTGCTACGTGCCAAGAGCTGCCACTGTGTAAATGAAGGTAATCAAAGAGTTGTTATTTTCATGAACAAATACAATTTTCCTTTAATGTAGCAGTGGCTGACGGCTGGAGAGACAACACTTCTCTTTCTTTTCTTTTCCCTCCTCCATCTCAGGGGAGGACGATGATCCGTGTTGAGTGAAGCGGTTCGAGCCGAAAGGGGCTGAGAAGGTGTGTGTGTGTGTGTGTGTGTGTGAGAGAGTGTGTGAGAGAGAGAGAGAGAGAGAGAGTGAGAGACTTGCCTGGGCCGTGGTGCGTGCAGGTCAGAGGGGCATGGATGATTGGAGGAGGACAGGGACTTGTGGTGGCGGGGACGCGAAGAGGAGGAGGAGGAGAGGACGGCAGCGGCCGAGGCAGTGGAGGCGCGGGAGCCCGGCATGTTTAGGCTGGGAGGGAGGACGGGGAGGAAGAGGAGGAGGAGGAGTGCCCCGCCCGACACATACACGCGAATATGCAAACACGCCCACGTGAGTAACACAGGACAAACACACCGGAGAGACACACACGATCATTCACGTAAACAGTCACGCAGGGCGGGGTTTGTGTGTGGGTGGGTGGGTGGGCAGGGAGGTGAGGTGGAGTATGGTTAGAAGCAGCACTTATCAAACACAGTAAGAGGGAGGGAGGGAGGGGGGAGGGAGGGAAGGAAGGAAGGAAGGAAGAGCAGAGAGAGACACCGAGAAGGAAGAAGAGAGGAAGTAGATATAAAGATAGAGAAAACACACATGCAGCAGAAGGACGTGAACAAAGAAAGACAGTCGGTCTTTTTGTTGCTGCTAAAAAAAAAATTTTCATTGTGGTTTCACAAAAAGAAAAGAGAAAGAGAAACACAATCAAAGACGTGACTGTGTTGTTCTTGTGCCTTTTTAATGTAACATATACCCGGCACAAAAGGAAGAGCAACTTTTTAAAAACACACTCTTCTACATCTACAGGCTGAGAAAGAAGACGCACAACAAGACAAAGTAGGTGGATAAAGTCACACAGAAACCGCAGCAACCCTCTGTTTTTTGTTCTCAGCAATTTGGTTTCCCTGATAAATATCTCGTCTTTTTGTAGCACAACAAAAAAAAACAGCGTTGCTTTTTGTTTTTAGACGAACATCCTGCAGAAATCTTGTTACTTGCTTTAGTTTTAATTACAGTAAATACACAGTTCATTAGGTTCACCTGGGGAAAAAAAATAAAAAATGCATTCATCCTGCACTAAATCTCAGCTTCAGAGCTTCAGGGGTGGGAATTCATTTTATTTTATTTAGCCTAGCTCGCTGAATGAGCCCGGCGTTCAACAGCGCTACAAACCACAGCCTCCAAAATAAAAAGCCGCAGCTGAATTTGAGTTGTTTTAAACAAATGGCTGTTTACCATAACCTTCACGACGATGAGATTTAGTGCAGCACTGTTATATTACAAATGCATTTGTTTGCACTGGTGCAGCAAATGACCTGGCGAGTGAGTGTAAGCAGGTTTGCCTGACGTTTCTTCTTCACCGTGTAAAACCCTTTAGGTCTATTTATATAATAAAAAAAATAAATAAAAAACTTTATGAATTGCTTAAGAAAAAAAATCCCTGAATCCTGTGGTAATGAGAGAGGTTGCTACGGGTTACAAAGCTCTGCACATTACTGACAGCTCTTTAACTTTGACTTTATCCACACACACACACACACACACACAGAAAACACAGTGAGGGACATCGGAGAGTGGCACCAGAGAGAGAGACAGAGACGTCCCAAGAGAGAAGAATGAGCAACGAGTGAAAGAGGGACATTTACAGGGGTCAACCAAAAGCTCCTAATTACACAGAAAGCAAACACATAGCCGAGAGCGACACACACACGCCCTCTCTGACAGGGATTAGCACGGCTAGTGATGGAAAAATAACTACGGACAACCCAGCGTGTGGCAAGGGTTTGAGCACGCGTGACGACATGTATGTTTAAAGTTGTCCGTGTACAGCCGAACAACGTGCGTGTGTGTGTGGATGTTTTTGTGTTTGTGTAAGCCTATTAAGAGGCGAGTACAGGGACCATATAGTGCCACGAAGAGTTAATATTCCATCACAAGTCTCTCTAATCTCCTTAGAGGGAGCGGAGAAAAAGAAAGAAATGAGAAGAAAGATTAATATAAAGACAGAAATAGGGGGAGGAAAAAGGAAAGAGGTGCTGGAAAAAAATGTGAGTGACTTAGGATCCAGAGGGACGAGAGCCCAGATAAAAGAAGAGCAAATTAAGAAAATTAGAAAGTCACGGAAAGGGGGAAAAAATAAAGGAAGTAGGGACGGGTGGGGGTTGGGGTGTAACAAGTATAAAAGCCCAAACTTCAAAGCATTAATGATGATAAAAAAAACTTTAAAATAAAAGCAGATGACAACCATTGAGTTAGCAGAGCCTACTGTACCACAGCTAACAGACCCACAGTACTAAAAAAGCAATGCCGTCTCAAATGACCGCTTCGTCACACACTCGCACACACACTCTGCTGTTCATTTGTGAGACTTAGCCGCGGCATAAACACGGATTCAATCTGGTTTTTGTTTTTTTTTGTGTGTGTGCGCTACGATGGGACCAAGGGGTCATTTGAGACCGATACATGAACAGGTATAAAGCAGTATGAACCATGACCATGAACGCTGCGCCGTAGTAGGGATTATGGCTTAATGTTTATGAAGAAGCACACAAAGCATATGGCTGGTTAAGCATGAGGTGATGTGTGTTGTATCGGGCGTTAGCGTTCGTGTTAAGGGACGATTTTTTTAATATAAATGATAAAAGATGTAAGGTTCACATCAAGCAACTCCAGTATGACCTGAAAACACATTTTTGTCACATACTGGAGTTGTTTAAAGTGTTAAAATGAGGAAGAGGAGGGAATATTATATTTCACAACGGATCGATCCAGGGGAAAGAAATAAAAGAGGGAAGTCCGTCGCTGAATCAAATGATAGATTAGTCAATTATTTCACTTTTCCTGAGAAAGATTTAAGATACCCTGCTTTATTTTGTACTTTTGCGCCCGTTTACATCCTTTCCCTCCTGTCACCGAAGTTTATTCGAAGGAGAAATGTGTTTATTAACGGACCATAAAGGTGAAAGGTTGAAGAATAAATCTCCTACGTCAACCCGCATGTGTCCGTCAAACCCTGCTCTGACCGGTGGGCCTGCATCAGACCATCGCGCTTAATCTGTAATCTACCGGAGGAGGTTTGGCCTAAATTCCCCAAGAGAGCCTGATTTCCCTCGTCCAGGAGGGCTCACCCCGCCCCGGGGGGAAGGAAGGCTGCGGGGGCCTCCCTGAGCCAGCTGGCAGAGCTCTGGAGAGTACCAGCCAAGGTCTGGGATTCAGTCACCCAGACAGCTGTGGGACTGCTTCATTCACAAACCGTGGTGAAGTGTGTTTGTATTATGTGTGTATTACGGAGGAAGAAGCGCAGGCCTCACGGCAACTAGTCGGTTTGTCAATAAGATTTTTGCGCGGGTGTGTTTGTCCTCGTCTTCTGAAAACATCTCTCTTTTGTAACGGCGCGTGTGTGTGGTTTGTGTTTGCGTACCTGTCCTTGCCGTTCTGGATGCCCGGGCCGAGCGTGGATCTCTCAGTCAGAGGAGAGTTTCGACTGCGAACAGTACCAGTGCTATTCTGAAGGTAGAGAGAACAACAAAGTGGAAAGAATATTAGAAATATATATATATATATAAAAAAATAATAATAATAATAATTGAGAATGATGAGCAAGAGGATGGGACGTAACACCGGGGTAATGACATTAAAGATGAGCAAGTATTCCTGGAAGAGCCTTGAGCGAGCTCCCTAATCAGAAACGACCAGTCACTTCAATTAACATTGATTAAATCTTAATTGTCCCTTAAGAGAATTTCCCATGACAAATTTATTTTTCTGCAGCCCGTCAAAATAACCTGCGACAACAAAACAACTCGACTGCGACCCCTGTGTGTTCTTGAATCGGTATTTAGATCCTCTGCACTGGCTCGGGCTGATGTTGGGTGGAGCTCCCAATCAAAGTCCACGTATAAAAGGACAATAAAAGTCAACTGCCTTAACAGGTGCAGCGCAACTCGAGCGCAGATGTTTGTACACATCCTCACAGTTCTGAGAAAAAGTCTAATGGAAAGACGCGTGGAGCGCAGCTGCAAGATCATCCTGAAAAACACTTTTCCTGTTTATTGCAGGCGGCGCGGTAGTTTAGTTTTATACTTGTGAAACATTTGGCTGGTGGGGGTGGGTGGGGGTGTCACGAGGCAAAAATGAACACAGACGCGACTGCAGGTAGCATGTTTTCATTATTCTGTACGTCAAACGGTGGAGTGGAGTAACGTCTGCCGGTGAAAAGGTCACGATTTGGGCCAGAGAACAATAAAACTACTATGATTGGATTTATGTAACTGTTGCACAAGCTGAATGAATCTCGGGGAGGAATAATACTGGACTAATCAGTGACGTCACATTTGGGATATTACAGTAAATTTTGTCTGTTCGCTGGTTGGTTGGTGGCCAAAGCACTTGGCACAAGCCACTGAAGTTAAATCAATTATGTAGCCTTCAACTCTCTAAGGGTCTTATAATAATAATAATACAGTAAACAACACCTTCTCTAATTAGGTCCACACTAAATAAATCTGAATTAACCGTCGTGGTGAACACTAGGATTGGTTTACATTTGAATTATCCATTCATACATTTCCTGGTAAAATGTTTCCTGATGAGAAAGGGTGGGAAGATCAGTTGCAGACGTTACGGTTATGATTTGTTGGAAGGTTAACCGACAGGACAATAATCAACAAAGCGATTAAAGAAACAATCAACGGATCTAAATCAGAAAAGAACTGGCAGATGAATCGACTAAAAGTAGTCGCAGGCCTGGTAAAACCTCTCACACGCTTCACACCTCTACCGTACAGTCTACTGGACGTGTTGTTTTGTTCGGCTAAATGATTAACTACAATTCATTTTGATCTTTGGACGACAGCGTTAGAATAATTACGGTTGATTAACACCGAGGAGCATGAATGACTTTCCCAGTGAAGGTCAGCGATTTATTCTATTCACTCTGGTGTGTGTGTAGATATGTTTGACGGGACAGTGTGTAAAATGTGTTAGGTCTCACGTTGGAGGATGTAGCGCTCTTCTTGCGGTCAGAGGAATTCACCGGGCTGGGCGGCACCTTGGTGGTGGAGCTGACCGATGAACTCTTCTTCCCAGAATCCTCCCCTGTAGTCCGGTTGTCGGCCTGACCTCCCCTCTTGGAGCCTACAAAGAGACAGTGCATCAGACCGACCACCGCTTAATGGGCTCCAACCTTGGACATCTCCCCGGGTCTTTGTTGCTTTTCCTTTCATTACTCATTCATTAACAGAAACCAGTCTGGCAGCTTTCTTTTTATTCAATCTGCTCTAGCAACCCCCCCAACT
Organism: Chelon labrosus; assembly: GCF_963514085.1. Classification (NCBI taxonomy): domain Eukaryota; kingdom Metazoa; phylum Chordata; class Actinopteri; order Mugiliformes; family Mugilidae; genus Chelon; species Chelon labrosus. The sequence goes on from NC_140337.1 coordinate 16,836,175, forward strand.
CACAAATTAATCGTTTACTCCCCCTTTTATTCTCCCGAGCTTTTTTTTTTTCCCTCCATCCACACCATCTGTCTTACGTTAACCTTTATTAATAGCGTATATCATTCCCACTCTGCTCCACCTGTCACTTCTCCATCACATCCTCTTTTCCCATCACTCTTTCCTTCTCAAAGTTTTGGTATTTCCGTTTCCGCCCTTTCGCTCTTTTACAAATTACCGCCCCAATCTCCATCCTCGATCCTCGCCTCCACCCCCCCTTTTCTTTATTACAGGCCTCTCTAACACACACCAGCTTTGCCCTTCCCCTCTGACACACACCAATCTCACCCTGATCGGTGACTCTGCGGTTTTGAGGCTTCTGGTTGGACGACACACTGCGCTGTACCTAAGAGAAACAAAATGCACACAGGTCAACGCGGTGTTTTTTGGGTTTTTTTCAGCGTGTTTACACATTAAGACCTAAATGTACAGCCACCCTTCATCTGTAGATGTTCAAACACTGAAAAAAAGAATCACCGCCAGCGCTCGCGGAGGCCGTGGTTTGCTGTCGTTCATATGTATTGTAGGCCTACAATCAAGTACCTAAAAATAAAGTAGATTCCCGGAGTATTTTTAGTACGAATACTAAGTCAAGTCAGTGTACTTGTGTAACTGGCTGGAGCTGGGAAATCTCATTATGCAGAGGACGTTATGCGTTCTCCGTATACCTTGTGAGACGGGGAGGGGGCATTTATGTTGCTTACATCACTTCCTGGCCGAGGCTTGATGACACCTTCCTCCAGCTGGGGGGAGAAATGGACAAGAGGTCTTAACACGTGTGCGTTATTCAAAGAAAGAGAAAGATGGTGCAGATACAACAAAGAAAAAAAAAGGGCTAAAAATAGTTATTTTTACGTGGTACTGTTATTAGAAGTGTTATGAGCATAAATATATACTTGTGTGTTAAGTATTCTGCACAAAACGGAAATATTATATCATGATGATTGGAGGAAAGAGCGCTAACGTACCTCAGAGTTCCTATAGTCTAGAAGCAGGTACGTAGCCATCACATCATTGTACTTCTGGTTCACCAGCGAGTCCTGGATCTCCTCCTGAGAGAATCCCATCTGCAGCATGACGTCTACTCACATACAGCAAAAAAACCCAGTTTCTAATTAAAATGGCAAACTCACCGTAGGTCTATAAAGATAAGTTATCCTTATCCGCTCTCTATGCGCGTCCCTGTGTGCATGTGTGGGAAAAGAAAGGAGCAGATCTATCACTTTGGAGTGTGTTCCTGTGCATACCTGATCTCTTGGGGTCCTTATAATCTGGCTGAGGTTCAATGTAGGGTTTGAGTTCCTCCTCCTCGTAGCCCACATTCATCCACCGGTCCCTCATTATCTGCTGCTGGGAGCAAGCCAGACCGGCCGTATGAGTTGTCAAAATTGATAAAAGGGCAAAAAAGAAGAGAGGGTTGGGGGGTGGGAGGGGGGGTAGATAGATAAAGAGTAAAGTAGACCATTACCATGCATCTGTTACCAGGGGCTTTCTCATGGGACACTTCAGATACTGGTGAATCCATTTCAGTATTTAGCAGATTAAATAGTTTACTGTTTGAGTCAGGCTCAGGCAGTAAGCTGATATAAACACAAACATATTCTAAAAGGTGTAAATTTCTAACACTTGAGTTGTCTTTACAGCGTCGTTACAAAGCTGCTTAAACACTTAACACACAGTTTTCTATTCAGGGATAATAATCTCGCAAGTAAAAAGTGCTATACAAGTATTATTTTTGTTCGTAACAATCTACATTTAGGAACTCTTTAATCCCGACCTAACAGGTATTCGCTATGCCTTTAAAAAGAACTTGACACTTCAGCAACAAACTCACACACAGCTGGTGAAACAGGTTCAGGTATACGGCACTGTATGCACCACGCACCATTACACTAGTAAATATATAGCCTGTCTAGCAACAGCGCACAACCAGTATATATATGCAGGGTTTATACAGTTCATTTTAAAGGATGATTTAATTAAAATACACAGTTAAACTACTGTGTCAGTGTGTTGCAGTTTACCTCGAGGCTGCCTCTTTTGGAAGGGTTCAGGATGAGGAACTTTTTGAGCAGGTTCTCACAGTCGGTGGACATATAGAAAGGGATCCTGTATTTACCACGCAGCACACGCTCTCTCAGTTCCTGGAGATGGATGAGTGGACCAGAAGTTAGCAGCAGGCTCCAAATATTCACCCCCAAAAACATGAACAATCACACACTTTTCGCTCACGAGACGTTTTTGACAAAAGAAACTTTTATTTTTTTAGTCGATTTTCACATGTTTGTGCAAATACTCGAGTATTTCTCGTCTGCTTTTTGCTCCTCAGCTCTCTATCTAGATCAATCTGATACGGGTTTGTGTTAGTCAAGCTACACGCTAGCTGCGGTTACACCCCCAAATGAATTATAGTTTTGTCAGACAAGCAGCACATTCACCGAAGCAAGAGCCGGGGAGGGTTTCAGAAAGACTCAATTCAAACACAGCTGTAGCCCAGCAGGAGGGTAATATGAGCATAACATAATGGTCATGCACTTCCTGGTATTTGTTTATGCTGATATTTGATTCATCACGCTTTCACGTTATCGATATAATCAGTCACCGGACGCACAATAACATCACAGTTCGACTTTTTAAAGGCCTTTGTGCATCACACTTTAAAGGGAACAGGGTTCTTGTTAACTATGATACTGAGGAGGTTTAAGCATGAGGTGTTAACTCTGCTTTAATGTATGAAACAATAGTTCAAGGAGCATGTTCTGACGTGGCATACGAGTAAAAAGCTGTAAAAGCTTCATTACATCCTGTTTTTTTTTTTTTTTTTGTATCAGCGCCTCAATATGACACATGCAGAAAAGGGGAACATATTTTGTTACAGCTGCCGCACAACAGCCAAAAGGGGGTGAAATCAAAACACAATGAAGCTACTGTCTGGTCAATAAACAGTTAAAAACCAGTAACGTAGGTCTTAAAACTCTATACAGCAGGGTGTAGAGCAAAGTCCTCGATTATATTTCCCAGGCACGTTAACATCAGTATCATGACATTCGCTGTTTTATCGCCCACCAAAAATGTGTCTGCACTTCCAGAGTGAGTCATACGTGCGCTGACGGAGCGCACGGTGCGGGCAGGTGGTGTGAAATGATTGTGGATAATTATATTTTCACAGAAAGCATTAAATCTCTTTTGTTTAGCAACCAAACAAAGCACCAGGTATCTTTTTTGCCGTCTTTGCGTTGGGTACGTCCCACCTCCTCCTAACACCTATTCAAAGCTTAATACTTTGGGGCTGGCACAAACATAATAACTCGCTCTTTACTTTCTGCATTCTGCGGGGCAGAGGGAACAGAAACCAGCATCTCACAAACTACAACCACCCACAGAAAACAACCATCTGCTTATCTAACGCACACGAACACACACACACAAAGACGTATTCTCTCTTGACCTTGAGGTTTTGTCCATCGAAGGGCAGCGAGCCGCTGACCAGTGTGTAGAGGATCACTCCCAGGCTCCAGACGTCCACCTCGGGCCCGTCGTACTTCTTGCCCTGGAAGAGCTCTGGAGCGGCGTAGGGCGGGGAGCCGCAGAAAGTGTCCAGCTTGTTCCCCAGAGTGAATTCATTGCTGAAGCCAAAGTCTGCTATCTTGATGTTCATGTCGGCGTCCAGCAGCAGGTTCTCTGCCTGCAGACACGCGGCGTTGCGGGGGAGAGAGAGAGAGAGAGAGGGAGAGAGCGAGAGGACATATTTACGGTGTACAGTGCAGGAGGATGTGGACGGAGACAGGAAGACAAATACAGAGGAGAAAAGGAAACATTTGCTTTGTGTGCTATGGTAATGTGATATTTTATTTGTGCGTACAGGGAACCTCTTTCCTCCGTCCACAAAGAGATCTGAACTACGGGGTTTAAAGGTTGAACAGCTGAAAACTGAGATTAACAAACAGGCCAGCTTGTCATCCAGCGTCGCCGTGACAAAGATGTTCTCTGAAATGCAAATGACTTTCAATTTAACGGCTTTCTCTGGGGTAAAAAAAAAAAAAAAAAAAAAGCTGCAGGGTGAGAAAGAGGGCTACTGGAGTAATGGTCGGGGGGCCGACAGGCAGCACACATAATGGGCAAAGTGAGTTACCACAGTTTATTCCTGTGTGTGTGTGTGTGTGTGTGTTTGTATCTTTAAGCCTAAAGTGAGCCAGCGAGCAAGGAGGCTGGGGTTGCCTAGCAACAGGTGCGCTCTGCTTTTCACTTGCTCTGAATACTCTGCAGCTTGTGTGCGTTTGTGTGTGCGTGCACATTAAACACAGGCGCTGACATCATCCCCAACCTCTGATCTACAAAAAAAATAAACGAAACTTTTAATATTTTCAGTCGACACTAATCCTCTATTGCTAATTAACTTTATTTAAGTAGGCCAAAACAAAACTCTTTGATGTTGCTGCTATATTTTATTTATTTTTTTTTCTTCTTTAAGGATAAGAAACACGAGTTTTAGCAGATACAGCAGCAGCATGAATCATCACATACAGAACATGACGGCAGCATTACTGGGGCTTTTCATCTTGGGAACCAAACAGATTAATTTTTAGCCCCATTGTTAAACGCACACTCATCAAAATTTGTCCTTCCAGTCGAGTTAAGCCTGTGCTGGATTTTACATTACAACGCGCAGATCAAGAGCGATTAGGATAACGTGCAGGATGGTACGCATTACAATAATGAGAACTGTATGTGCACCAGAAACCTTTATTTCCCATGCTGCCCGTTTGGTTTGTTTTGCAAATGACAATCATTACCTGCTCGAGCGTGTAGAAGATATTTCTCAGCCTCGGTTTAAAGCACGGAAAGTGTTTATTAAAAAGCCAAAAATAAGAATTGTGGGAGTAAAATTAGTTTGAGATAGGAGGTTCCTGTTTGGTCGCTATAAAAGTAATCAAGATAATGTCTTGTCTACAGGTCTGCCTGCTGGCACAATAAGAGGATTTACAACTTTGCATAATACTATAAACCAAAATGACCCGGAAGAGTTGGACCTGTGAGTGGGCGCGTGTTATTATTGGAAGTAAATAACCTGAAGTGACCAGAAATAAAATATAAACGACTAAAGGACGATCCCGCTGGGAGCATAACGAGACGGCTGCGTATAAATATAAAAGGACGTATGCGTGTGTGTTTAGGCAGCGGTACGTTACATCGTCTTTTGTGATTAACCTCGGGGTCGCCCCTTTCGCGGAGCTTTGCGCGATTTCATCATCTCGGCGAGTCGAATCATACGAAGATTAACGTGGAGACAGAAAGAGAGGGAGCTCGCTTTGACGCTCGGTGTGAGTCGGTGACGTGTATGTGCGTTCTCACCTTGAGGTCTCTGTGTACTATACACTTCTGATGGCAATACTGCACTGCTGACACGATCTGGAGAGTGGCGGAGGGAGTGAGAAAGAATGAGGAAGAAGGAGAAGAGCGGAATAACAATAGACAATAGTTAGATAATGAAGTAAAAGACATATCGCAGAATTAAGTTTTCATTAGAAATGATCTTAAGGAAGTAGAAGGGACGCAGAATTTAAACGTCTCTCTTTGCTGTTTATATGATCAACAATCAATCATTAAAAGCATTCCAAACAGAAAAAGCTTGTTTTATGCTGTTAAGGCTTCATTAAGATCGAAACATAACTCCTAAAATTTGCTGCCAGCTGCTATTATTAAACAACAAACTAAGCTAAGCACTTTTAATCTCAGTCCATCCTCCCTTAAAACATGTCTGACAAACGCACACATTTCTTCCGATACACACCTGTCTGAATTTGGCACGGGCTTCTTTCTCCTTCATCCGGCCGTGGGCCACCAAGTAATCAAAGACCTCTCCTGTGGGGGGGGGGGGGGGGGGGGGGGACCAGAGAAAGAAGAGGCGAGCAGATTTAGTGGTTGCACTTGTGTCTTCTTGAAGCCAGAACAAGAGGTCAGCGGGACTGAACTGAACTAAAAACACTGTCCCATTGACCCCAGCATGGTGAGTTGTCATTATTTTCTGGCTGCAGTCTGGTGAGACTCTCTAGTCTTGTGTGAGGGAGATCCAAAACATCAGAGAAGCTACAACTCTGACAGCACCATCAAAAGCAAAGTCATATGCAACTAGAGGGGAAATCTCTTGAGACTAATGGCAGCAGTAGTTTTTTGCAAAAATCTAACTAAGAACAAGTGGCTGGAGACTGAAATATCGCTAAATGAATCAGTACTGAATTGAATTTAATTGTGTTGAACTGATTCAGGAAATCAGCAGCGATACCTGTCCCTAATTAACGCGCTAATCTGCACATTAACAGAGGCAGTAAAGTGGAGGGCCACGAATAAACAATGTGAAAACAGGGGATCTCTGTTAACAAGGACTCTAATAGCTAGTACGCTTTCCTTTTATTCCCGGGTTTGGGGACCATTAACTTATTATCTAACACACAGAGCAGCAAAGACTCGGGGAGACTGATTTCACAGGGACATGCACTTACCTCCACTAGCGTACTCCATTACCAGGTACAAAGTCTTCTCTGTCTCTATCACCTCAAAGAGCTTGACTGCAGGTGGAGAGAGACAGGCAAAGACGGACAATTGGGAAGGAGAGGGAAAAGTAACGTGACGAGAGAGGAGATAAAAAAGGAGGAGCAGAGGAAAGACAAAAAAAAAAGCAGAGGGATTATTATCATTCGGCTCAGATACAGGACCTTGAGAGCTCAGTTAAAGTCTGGTCTGCAGTGAGTGACGACAGAGTAGAAACTCATGCGTGACTCACCTATGTTGGGATGATTCAACATCTTCATGATCCTCACCTCCCGGAAGAGCTGCGAGAAACAAACCGCACAGTGTGAAATATGCTATCACAGTGTAGAGATACGTCTATATTCTGAACGTTCCTGAGCAGAAATATATATAATTTAGTGTCTGTACGCTGAATGACAAGGAAGAATGAAGTGTATTCATTTCAGTTCCTTATTGGTGTAACTGTAAAGACTCTCTAACCGGTGTTTGTGGTGGATAAAATGTCACAGAAAACACAAACATCCACTTCCTGTTTATGAGCGTGTGGGTCAAATCGCTTAAAGAAAAAAACAAAAATAACCACGGCCGGCGATGGAATTTGAGAGATTCAAGAAATACCGGTTTCAGTCGGAGGTCTGGTGCAATCTAGGATTTCAGGGTTCAAAAAACATGACGAGTCTAGGCGGTGCGTAAAAACTCTCTTCTGTGGAAAAGGCGTGAAGAGGTTCTCCCCTACCCCAACCCCACCCCGCCCCGCTCGTGAGGAATTTATATCCTCTGTGAGTCAGAAGATAAGGGCAGACGTGGCTTCTTGGATGTTTTATTTTTAAACTAATTAATTCGTTAAGCTATTAAAGTTACAAACACTCATGCAATTCCCTACGTCAAAGACATGGTGTTCTTGAAAATCACTTTATATCTGGGGCTAGTCTTGAATCAGGACTTTGAAGCTGAATTTATGTTCCTCTTAACTTTGAGAAAGCCCGCGTCAGCTGCAGTGTAACCCCTTAAAACTTCTACGTATGCTTTTTTTTATTTTTAAGAAGTACAAAACACACGGTGAAAAAAAAAATCTATTTCTAACCTTTTTGACGGCTGATGTAGCTAAACTCGATAATGGTTTAAAACACGTCGACGCGCTATATTGCGTTGGGTGCCATGCTCTGTCATTACCACGAACACATGCCAGGTTATTTTCAGTTAAATCCACACACGGAGGAGTTTTTCAGAAGATCCTCGGACAGATCCGCAAATGGGCCAATTTTTAATGATGAGACGCGCCATCCGAGTGTCAATATCAAGACTTCGAGTGGACACGGATTAACACGCTCTTGATATGGAAGCGTGTGACCGTCATGTGCTTTGCGCGTCTGGTCTGCGTTTCGCCCACAAAGTGCGTATCCCATGCCTCACGTCTACGGGTGGATGAGCACGGTGTGTGTGTGTGCGTTCAGTGTGGAAACGTACATGGTTAGAGAGTGTGTGCGTGTAAGTGGACAGACCCCACCCTGCCACGATCAAAGGAAGTAATTGCAGCTTGTTTCCTGTAATTAAAACTCTCTCTGAAACTAGACCACTTCAGAAAGGACAGGGAAAGAGAGAGAGAGAAGGAGGCAGAGAGGGAGGAAGACGCGTGGGGCACGACGAGTGACTTGAAAATGACTTCTGAGAAAAGGGGAGAAGGAGGACTGAGGTTTAAATTGTGTGCCTGTATTTGTGCAAAAGAGAAAGAGAGAGAGACCCACCTTCTGCAAACTGGAGGAGTTGAGCTGTGTCTTATCTATGATCTTTACAGCCACCTAGAAGCAAAACAAGAAACGTGTTCATTTATTATCATGCTTTTATTCATTTATTACACTCTGCTGCTGCGACGAGTTTGACGCATCACGCTCTCACACAAAGCTGCAGCACAAACACACACACTGCTATCTTCTTGGACACATCACACACACAAACATAACGATACAATCTCGCAGCATTAAGTGATAAACACACAATCACAGCAGGCGACAGTTGCATAATAGTAGAGAATAGAGAGAGAGAGATAGAGACACACAGAGTGAGCTGAAGCACGGTTTTCACCCATGCCATGACGAGGTTTAAAGTTAATAATCCAACGGTGGTGTCCGTCAAGAGGGACAGAGAGGAGATTAAGAAAAAAAAAAACACACAGAGAGAAAGGGAAAGAAAGATAAAAACAAAAACATGAGCTGAGAAAATAAAAATAGAGGAAGAGACAGATGGGAGGGACTCGAAGTGAGAAGAAAAAAAAAAACAGAAAAGAGGACATGAAGGCAGAAAGAAACAAAGAACGATGTCTTCACAAGGACACGGAAAGAAAGAGGAGGACGGACTTTTCTCTCGCTCACATTTCTGTCTTTCACAGTCAACCAACTTCTTTCTGGTTGTGCTTGTCTGCCTGACTCTTTCATGCCCTCTGACTATCCCTTGTTTTCCTTGTGTGTGTGTGTGTGTGTGTGTGTGTGTGTGCGCCAGTAAGTCACATGGAGTGTTATCAGGGTGTCAGGCACAGAGCTGTCACACATTGACAGAGCCCGCCCACCCCTCTCTCCCTCTCTCCCTCTCCTTCCCTCACACGTAGATTGAGAGTTAGACTTGACTGGGCATCAGACAGGACCCGGCATGGGCTCGCTGCAGACACAGCTTCTCCCTTAAAGGCGCAGATCACGACATTACATCACATCTGGAGTTTACTGTAAGCCCGGAGACGTTCAGGCCTCTCCACTCAACCCGACAATGGTGATCTAATCTCCTGCAGCAGATGTACCGCCGTCTCTAAACCCATACAAGCCTCAGATCAGACCAAAACCTGCTGCGCACCACAGCACGGACCCTCCCCTCCCCTCCCCTCCCCTCTCTTCAAAAACCAGGAAGCAAAAAATCTACCTTTTCTCACTTTAACCATTAGAACACTTGAGGCTTCGTTGTCACGGGCTACACTTATCTTTCCGATTACGCTAGGTTTTCTCACACACACAAACAACTTCACACTTCAGTTTTTAAACCGCGGTTCATGCTTATGCGACATTTTTTTCCTTTCCAAAAAGTTTTCTGTTTGTTATTGAAGCGCTGACAACACCGTTTGTCGTCAGAACGTGACTTAAGGGTCTAAAAATAAAAGTCTGAAGTTCAGAAAGTCAGGACGAGTCTCTTAAGTGGAACCACGAGATAAGATTAAAGCTTCCAGTCCTATCTAACTTCTCTCTATCTCTATCTGCGTGTGTGTGCGTGTCCGTTCATGCCTACCTCTTTTCCGGTGAGGACGTGTCGTGCCAGTTTGACCTTGGCGAAGTTGCCTTTGCCGATGGTTTTCAGTAGCCGGTAGTTGCCGATGTGCGGCTGCTCGTCCGACGTGGCCGTGGCGACGGAGTTCCGACATCGGGACATGCTGGAGCGGCCGGACGACTTGGACTCCTGGAAAGAGAGGAGGCGATAAGTGAAGAGGAGGAAGAAGAAGAAGGCACAGGAGACGCAAGCGTGTATGAGACATAAGATGATACTGATTGCACAGTTTTCTGTATCATTTCCATATTTCTCAGAACAGCAATGATCAAAACACAAAAATAAAAACAAAAACTGAGGTCAGGTACACATGTAGAGTTACTCAACCTTGCGAGGCCCGAGGCCACTGCGTTCAGAAAGGCCAGTCCAAATTATTTAGCCTCCAGTCTTTCATTATACACCAGAAACCACCAGAGGAGAACCGAACTACGAAGCTGCAGCTGCACTTCCACGTAAAAGAGTCAAGGTTAATCTGGAGACTTGGGAGTGGACGGGTCACTATTGATTATTATCTTAAAAGAGTTTCTGGAGAAATGTAAACCGCTAGCTAAAAAATGAGTGGGTTGCACTTTGTTATAAAACTTTATTAATAGTTATTACACACAATTATGGACGCATCTGCTGCTCTTACCAGAAAAATGTTGTAAATGTGCGAGAGAGAAACAAACGCAGTGATTACAAATAAGTGAAGGAGAAGTTGATTTAACTTTTTAATATTTGGGTTAGGCGCAGATATTAGTAATAACACTGGAGTGATCCAAACGTTGGGCTATGTGGTTCCTCTTTTTTTTTGTTTTTACAGATAGGTGCTGCCTCTGGAAGATTATTCATTCATTCATTTACTAGAGTAAATGTTTTACACTGGAGCCGGTACACAATATATGTCTTAAAGTTAGTTTGGGCTTCAGACGAATCAAGAAATAAGATTTTTTACCTTTGCTTCTTTGACTAAATTGTGCCTTTAAGATGAAACCACACAATAAATGCACAGCGGAACTAATAATGTGTTTATAAATGTTTTTTTTTTTATTATAATGGTCTCTTTTTATGTGCGTTGTAAAATTGCTCCAGATCAGTTCATTGCAGCAGACAGCGGGTCCTTCGAGTCAGACGCACGGGCCAAAAAAAGAAAACAAAACCTTGCTGTGCTGGCAGGTTTTGCATGGTTGGCGACCGCGATTGGGTTTCAACTCCAGGAAGGGGTCACAGCAATTGTGTATGTGTCTATGTCCGTGTGTGTGTGTGTGTGTGTGTGTGTGTGTGTGTGTGTGTGATCCGAGCAGGACAGGTGACGGGGATCAGGGTCAGAGGAGAGGACGCCTGGCTCCAGGGTGACGAGACGCAAACACACACACACAGATACTAGAATACACACTAGCGCACACAAAGGTGCGGGTATGTGGACATGTGCACACACACACACCACTCGAGAGATTTGAGACTAATGGGAGACGGAGCGCAGGGAAATTCACAGTGTTGGTACGATGTGAAGAGGTTTGTACACTTTTGTTCTTCCCCTCCAACACCAGTCATTTCACTCACCTAATTATCTCCCTCCAGTCTGGACAAATTAAAGGCTCGCTCTGCGTCCCCAAATTACCCACAGACCACATTTTTATCAACATCATCTTCCCTGCGACCAAATCTTGGGGCCATGGGAAACCGGCAAAACGGTGATTACTCCGCTGTATTTGTGCGCTTCTTACTCCAGATGGTATAATCTAATGTCTGCAGCCACTCCACCACCCCCCAACGCTAGCATCCTCGCGCTGACAGTGCAGACCTTCATAAAGTGTAATAGGCCAGATTAAGTCTGGGGGGGGGTTGGGGCAGATTAAAACAAATGACAGTTACATTAAAGCCAGACAGGACGGGGTTATGTGATGTGGTGTTTGGATCACGTAGGAGAGGGAGGCGGACCGTTTTGAGACAATAAGACTGGGTCTGGCCGCACAAAGCTGATTTCTACGTCAGCTGGGCCGTCCTCACAGAGGTCCGTGTGACCTAACTCCCTTTGTCACCCACTTAGCTCCACGCTGATCTCGCCAGAGCGCCGCTATCCAAAATAGCGGCTGCGTGTCATATTTTGCCCTCATGATCCGTCTTAACTCGGTGTGTCGTGTCGTGGTGCAATGTTAAATATTGTCAAGTTTACGTAGTTTTAATTAAACAGGCTTCTGAAAACGTCTGGGAATAGCCTTTCAGGAAAATATCTGAGTAGTAAGCCGCTGTAAAGGAGTGTGTACATATGAAACCCCCATGAAAGCCTTTTTCCGTCAGGGAGTTTTCAGGTTTACACAATAAACTGAGCGCAGACACAACGCAGCGTGGCAAAGTCCAAAGTAGAAGTTTCCGTGACTGGACATATTTTTGCAGAATTCAAACACGCTTGTGCTTTCAGGCTACAGGTAGAGTTGTCAGTGAAAACAATGAATGACTAAGGCCGGGCAACGTGCTGGAGACACCGGCAACAGGCGTCGACTGCTTTGGCAAACCGGGACTTGGGGTTGGGCGGTATGACGGTGTTATACCGTGTGACGGTATAAAAAAAAGTGTCTACCGGTAGAGATTTTGCAATACCGTTTATACCGGAGAAAGAGCAAAAACACCACGTTTTGTAACTACACCGCCTCGACACACGGGGCACCGCAGGCATTGCAGCAGACTGCTTGGCGTTGTTGCACGAGAACGAAGAAGGAGAAACAGCTTCACCTGAGCGGTAGGCAACAATCATGGCGGAGGCGGAGAGTGGACGTCACGAGGAAACGGAGGCAGCCCGACCCATAGACGTATATACATCGCCTCGTTGAGCGCTGCCGTCTGCTGGAGCGGCGTGCCTACAGGGCGGCCATCTTGGAACAGGGCCACTCGCTCCTACAGTGCATTACATCTATGGAGGAATGGGGTTTCTACACAATAGAAGAGTGTCGCGCGACCGTTGCTGCTGCTGCTGCTGGAGGTGGAAACACCAGTAACCTCTGCTGTGATTTTATATTGCACTAACAGTTGTTATGCACCAGTTACCTTGTGTAAAACTTACAAAATACTTTTTCTCATTTGTTATTTTTATTTCTGACTAAGCTGTAGCTCTGTGTTTACATTTGCACTTAAGTTAAAGCTGGAGTTCAATGTTTACCAGACATTTGCACATTCTTTGTGGCTTATTATTTATTATATTATTACATTTTCTTTATTAAAATAATGTTATGCTGCTGTGAGCAAATAAAAACAAAAGAGGAAAATGATCAAACGCGATATATACCGTTACCGTGATATGAAATTATAAGATTTTGCTCGTACCGCCCAACCCGACTGGGACTTGTAAGATTTTACATAATTTACATTAATATGTAAACATCAACATAATATCAGGGAGGTCTGGGGTGGAAGCTGCGTCTAGAGAGCAGTTATAACAGAGGAGGAACCGAACTGTGACGCATGTGTTTTGGTGGTTATACGGTATACGACGTGCCAATCTGTGCTTTCTACTCAATACTTCAGTACGGGGCTAAATGCGTAAATGTAAAATTAAAAGGTGTTGGTGGGTCGGTAGCCTGACGCATTCACACTGTTTAATTTCTGGGAGGCAACTTTTAGACAGCTTTCCATTTCTCATTAAAATGCACTTGAGATTTTAAAAATACATCGAGTTTACTTTACTTAGCAGAAGTTAGATCACCCTGTTGTAGCTTTGTAAAAAAAAAAGGGCAAACCTAAAGGATTGTACGGTTAAGACTGGGCTTAATTTATTCATTCATCAAGATGATTAAAAACGTGTTGGAATACCGTCAAAAAGCTAATTTTAATCCGTTGTCTCCAGGCAGTTTGATGGTAAACAGAAACAAAGAAATACAAAAGAAATAACATCAAAGAATATTCAAATTCTCTCTGTTTTTTTCAAAGAGCACCCAAAATAAAAACTAAAACAGCAAACCAAGGCTGCACAGTGCCGCTCTGTGCTTCTTTTCTCCAGCTCCGCTTCTCCATTTATTACACAACCGTTTGTGACTCTTTATTCAGACAACCAAGCGTAAGACTATGTGCACCATTAGCCCTCACTGTCACTATAATCGCCGGCCGTTCAATCCGAGCGTGGCCCGCTCCGAACGGCTATAAGCAAACGGGTCCTGCGAGCGAGTTCTGAGAGACCGTGAACCGGCCCTTTACAATTGAAGCGCGTTTCCTCTGAGGTTCTTCCCCTCTTCCACCAACGGTCCTCAGCCCTTTGGTCTTCCGTCTCTCCTATCCTCTTTCATGTCTGACTATTTTTGTCTTCTGATTCTTCCTTCATTTTTGGGCAGCTGCAGGCTAAGCAAGCCCCACCTCCTCTCCCCCCCCCCAACACACACACACACACACACACACACACACGTACATACATATATAAACACATACACATGCACATACCCTCCTCTCCCCCTCAGTTATAATTATAGCCGTGTCGGAGGACAATAAGTGACATCACCGTCTTGTTCTCACATTACTCTCCGATTTGTCGAGTGTGACTCATGAATACCAACGTGGAACTGCTAGCATACACGTTTTTTATTTTTATTTTTTTATTATTTACCTCGCTGTATTCTGAAGGAACTCTTAATTAGATATAATAAACACATAAACTCCCTGCAACCAACGACACTCACATCAGATGACCTTCTGCGTCCCGTAGAGGTGGTAAAGTGGTAACATAAAGCCCTACAGGGTGACACCGGAGCGACGTATCCTTCTAAATCTTACTCATAAACCTGCACATGACTGTAATGTTTATGGCAGGTTTCGTTTTTTAAAGAAGTCCTGTTTTTTTTAACCAGTTTTGTGTTGTAATTCATAGCGGAAAAAAATGGCTAATCTATGAAACTTGGCATCTTCAGCTTGAGCCACATTTTACCAGAGGAGCTACATTAACCTAAAGTCATGCCCTGTGGAGACGTGCCAATGAAATAGGTTGAACTATTGCACGTTGTGTTTATCAGAAGGCAGTCTCTGGCCACAAGTCGAGACAAATTAATATCTTCCTAAATTATACGAACGAACGTCTACTGCAACATGTCCCGAGTGCAGCAGTTTGCTCTGAACCTGACGTTATCAGCTACTGTGTCTCTCGAGCACGTCGCGGAGGGGGGTGGCCGGCCCTTTTTTAGTCTGTTGCCTACCGTGTGGAGAGACCATTAGTATAGTGTTTATATCCAGCCCGACCGTTGAGGGCCCCCCCCCCCCCCCAAACACACACACACACACAAAGTGAAAAGTCACTGACAAGATGTTTGCAGCTGAAAGCCATTTACTGCCACACTGCAAACACAAGCATTTGCACATGACCAAAACACAGACACACACACACACACATAAGGCAGTCTAGTTAATCCAAGGCAGTGTTGGTTGTGTTTTGACTCAGGCCTCATTATCATTGACCTTTGCTAATCTCAGTTCTGGGAGGAAGCCACTCACATACAACCAGATGGAATTTTACAGTTAAGAAACTAAGGGAGAGTTGCACATGGCGTACGTGCCACACACTACCATCAACGGACTGTTAAAGCCAATGGCGAGATAGTGGAGAGAGTCAGGTAAATGGGCACAAAGAGGGCAAAGCATGGGTAATAAAAAGGGAAAGGTAGGCTGAAGGCTGAAAAACACAATTACAGGGCACTGCTAGATCAGGTTGATCAATTATCAACTAGAAATTTGATTAAAGTTCAAGATTATTAGTTGGTTCACTCTGTTCAGCCAGAAGCAGCAGCAGCCACTTGTTTAAAAGGGAATAGAAATCTGTACTATGTGAAAGACGCCAAACAATTCTTGTATGTGCTTCTAATCTCTTGAAACAAGAGGTATAGAGAGCCGAAGTCCCGCCCCCTCTACTTCCGGGTTATGGGACCTATCTTTCGAAAAAATATGAACGGCAGTCTATGGCGAAAGATAAATTATTTTCTGGTCCCGATCGACTTTGTGCCTTGGATTATACATATGTTGTTTTTCAGAATAAAAAATGATTTTACATGTCAAGAATGTCACAGTTTGTCGCAAGATAGTTCAGTGAAACGCTATGGAAAATACGTAATTAAACGAACTACAAGTCCCGCATGCTGGCGCGTACAGAACCGACCAAAACTCCCTTCGTGTGACTACAGCTCTCGACCCGATTTATAATGATTTTCACCTCGTTTGATGCTTCTGCATTCGTCCTGGAAGAAGACGGTAAAGCTCAACAAGGAGACAGCCATAGTTCTCAGACGAGAGATGTAGTTCACTAAGCGATCTCATACAAAACCTAATGTTGTTCAGCTTATTTACGTCAAATAATTTGTCTCTTGACGTGAAAAATTATCTTTTAAATTCACACACATCATATGTGAAATTCATGCCACAATTCGAACGGGGACCAAAAAAATTATTATGATCTCGCCATAGACTGCCGTTCATATTTTTTCGAAAGATAGGTCCCATGACCCGGAAGTAGAGGGGGCGGGACTTCGGCTCTCTATAATTACACAGGTCCATTGTTACTGCAATTATGTACAATTAAAATATGTCAACTTTTCAGGCAACTTTGACAATCAACAAACTAATGGCTATTTATATATGTGTTGTTTATTCAAATTGCCTTTTATTCTTCTTTTAAATTACATCACAAACTGCCGTTAACAATTAAAGGTAATCACAATATCCCCTCTCATTTGAGACAACTAACTACAAATTAACCACTTCCTTGTCTGTCCCTTCCTGTGTGAGGATGCTAGTTAGTTTACACTACAGAAAGCAACTAAACTTGTAGATTACGAGGTGAAAATGTGAAGATGAAGTGTTTTAGAAGAAGCTGGAGGCCACGTCTAACGTTCATTACGAGATCCTTAACGTCAGCTCAGGTGTTCATGTTCATAAATCGATTTTAATATTAGATTTTAATAACGGTTTTTATTGGAGTAGACGTGATAATAATGAGGCAGCATAAACCACTAAAAATACATTTTGTTTATTTTTTTTTGTATTCTTATGTGAACGTAACTTTTTAAAATTATATAGAGACACAACCACCACATATATATATATATATATACGGTGCTGCTGCCTTATACCACACTTTGTGGGTGGGAGGGCACATGTACACAAACACAACTTCAGTTTGTGGTGGCTGCGTTGCCATGGGGATTAGCCGTTAGCTGAATCCTGCCCTCCGTCTTAGTGCCGGCTTGTATTGTCTTCATCCTTTCATTTATTTTCCTGCTTCCTCCCTCCCTCCTTCCTTTCAACCATTTCTTCTCCGGAAATAAATAAAGAAAACTTACTTGACAAGGAGATATTGTTGTCCTTTATCAGGAATATCTAGTGTTCAGCGTGCCAATATGACCATACGACAACACAACTGTCAAAATATCCAACTCGTTCTCTTACCCGAGTCATTATCTTCTTAAATAACCACTATGTTGTGCTTTGTAGTGACTCACTTGAGCCTGCAAACGGCTTGCTAACTAGAACTCCCAATTACAAGGAAACCCCAAGAGGGTGAGACTCTGGAACCTCTCTAATGACGAGGAAATTAAGAGGGCAGTTCAAAACGCGAACCGGAGAAATGCTGCCGCACCTGTTTGAACTGTTCCGTGTGATTCAACACATAACGGAAAAGCCAGTTAAACCGGACCGGGGCGTAGAGTTTTTGCGTGGATGTATTTTTGGACGAGGATGGATATACACGCATAATCATAGCACCTTTGACACCTTGAGTCACACACACACAGTCACACACAGTATTTAAGCATTTAAAGGAGAGTTTGACAACACCGGCTGTCTCCATTCAAGTGGGAAATCCTTAAAGCACACACCCTGTCATAGATCGTTTTATCTGTCAAACCTGTTCTCACACTATTTACCTTAAATAATTGCAGCGTAATTTATCCACATTTTTTTTAATCTACACGCTGCATTAGACATAAAGAAGCAGACAGCTGTCATTTTTTTGGCGGACAAAGCAGAAACGATGCAAAATGAGCCCAGGCGTTAGCCCAACTTAAGCCAACGCAAGACAAAAAAGCTAATTTTAACGCACAACGTTGCTTCTTTGTCACCTCTTCTAACACTCTAGGGTAATATACAGCACAGGTACAAATTTGCCACCACATGTGAGGCCAAGTAAAACGTGCGAGAGGCCCCTTTACTTTAGCAAGGTGGTGTCACGCCGGGTCTCAGTTTGCTGTGAATGTCGTGCGTATGTGTTCTCTTAAAAACGGGATTACCCTATCTCCCTAGGTATGTGTACGTGTGTGTGTGTCAAATCAATTCAGAGGCCGTGTTTGTTTGCTCTGTTGCTGTCACAGTCGGGACGCTCCGCATAGCACTTCCTTGTGTGCCCTCACTCTGCTGCTGCTATGCAACTCCGTGGGTGTGAGCGGCGCATGGGAGCTACAGGAGCAAACAGGTCTGTGGAGCTTTTCACAGCGTGGCCGCGTTGAAAAGCCGACGGATAAATCACGAGCGGGTAAACACGATGCTTAAAACAAGGATGACCTCTGCCAACACTGTGATGCGTTTAAATGGTATATTTTTATGAGAAGAGGTGTATCTTGAGGGTTTAGCTTTAGGGGGCAACTGGAAAACACTAATAAAAACAACGGTGGATGGATATGGATCACGGCGGCTTTCTTACTGCAGGTTTTCGCCGCGTAGCTTCAAGCCCCGATAACCTAATTTTACCCCTCTGACTGGATTTCAGACTCTTTATGACTAAGCGGAGATCAGAAAGTTTCCTCCCAACAGATGTAGCTAATCCTGCAGCATTTAGACGGACACAGTGTGAAACACTGAATCAAGCCGGTCTCCAGAGAGAGAGAGAGAGAGAGAGAGAGAGCTACTGAAATAATCTTCAAAGACGTTAGTAAGCGCAGTCGTGGGGGTAAGATGTAGCCTGGGTGCCAGCCGAACTTAGTCCCGCCCACAACATTTGAGGTCTGGAAGTTCGGTCCGGCGTTGCTCCGTTAAGGCGCAATTATGCTCGAACAGGAGCTGTTCGTACCAATCAGATTCTCAGGGCGGGCTTTATACGATGATGGACAGATGATCAACAGTAACGTAATCAACCACGTCACCAAAGAGCGCTTGGGTTGAATTTGTTTTACAACAAAGATGGCTGCCGCTGGAGAACTGAGATGTGTAGATTCTGCCATCGAGTCTGTTCTAGAAGATATCGACGGCGCATTGATTTTAAAAGAGGAACAGATAAATGCGATCAAGGCATTTGTTAATCGTAAAAGATGTTTTTGCCGTCCTTCGTACGGGATTCGGCCAAAGTTTAATTTATCAGCTACCTTTTCACAACACCGGCAAAAACGGTTACACGGTTCATCTTCTTCTTCTACTTCTTCCAGCGTGCGTGGAGTTGAGTTCTGTTGACAACTATGCGTCGCTTAACGTACGTCACACACTCCGTTGCTCTGATTGGTTATAGGTCTATCCAATTGAGTGCAGAGGCATTTCTTTTTCCTGGTTCGGTGGTTGAAACCTGAAACACGCCCCACAATCACAGCCCCAATGGAGCAGTATCAGACTCACAATTGAATATGGCTACGTCAGGCTAGGTAAGATGCGCCACACAACAAACGCTCTGACACTTAGGGTTGGGAAAGACGGTTACATTTTGGATAATCGTGCTAATAACGGCAGCTTATTTGCTAACTGTGTAACTTAGGCTCTGTTAAGAGTTTGATTCTTATCGGCGCTGTACACGCGAAGTTGTACTGAATTGAACAACATAAGGTAGTAACGTAGGCTAGGCTTGCGCGACAACAAAGAAAGCCATGAGCTACATTTTTTCCCTCACCTAATACTTTAAGCTTTTCCTAGAAATAAAAACACAAAAGATCACAGGAAGAAACCCCAAGCCCTGACATCAGCCTTGACATCACATGCCCAAGCGGAGCTGGAGGATCGCATCGGAGCGGTGTGTGTGTGAGAACTCTGCACACTCCTTTTTCACCTGAATGACGTCAAGCCCTTCACATCGGCAGGTCTACAGTTGGCAGCCACACCTACCGCTCGGCTCGACTGGAAAGGCCTGTTCTGCCCTGCTCTCTCCGAGAAAGAAAGAGAGAGAGACACATACACAAACAAAGCACTGGATTTTAGTGCAGTGCTGGCACCTGCTTGCCCTATTTTTATTTTTTTGTGTGTCCACCTCCAAGCATAGCCGACTGAAAATGTAATTCCAATTGAATTAACTGTATCTGAGTATAAAGGGGGAAAATGAGGGATTGTGTGTGTGTGTGTGTGTGTGGGCAAGAACAACTGTGAACGTGAGTGTGTGTGTGTTTGAGGCAGGTTCTCTGTTGCTAGGGCCCTGGCTAGCTTTGTCTTTCTGTTCATCTGCCTAGTGACGGGTCTGGTAAGGAGAGAGGCATAATTTATGGTTTCCTGGGCGTAACAGTAACGTGTGTATGTGTGTGTATGTGTGTGTGTGTGCGAGCTAAATGCTTTCCTATAGTCATGAGGTACAAAAAACTGGGAGTCCACTTCTTTGTGGGGATCTTTGTGGGAAAATTAACCCTTTAAAAGAAGGTTATGGATTGGTTTTTGGGAGATGGGGTAGATTAAAGTTCACGTGTCAGGACATTGGAGTGAAAGGGCGAAAAGAAAGTATCGTGCGGGGTGTGTGTGCGTCTGTGTGTGCTCACATGATGACTCATATCGACGAAGGGCGCATGAATGGAGAAAAAAAAAAAAAAAGCGAAAGGTGAGCACCGGAATATTAAAAACACATCTTCATCAGCATTCTTGTGTCAATACTCGCACACATTCACGCCGCTTCTTTCTCAACTATATTGAATTTCCAGCTCAGCAGCAGCTTGCTGGGCGACGCCGCCTTTCTTTCACACTCCTGAGGTGTCAAATGAAACGCATCAAACTGTGCTCGACCGTACTTATGTTTCCAAATGCCGTTTTGAAATATTTTTTTCACATCTGCGAGCCTCGCTGCTTTTGGTCCTGGCGAAGGTTATAAAAGGACAAACCTGAGATGCTAGAGATGAGGAACACGGGTACCTACCTTTTAAGTAAATAAATTTAGAGATAAGTGGAACGAATTGTCACGCGGAAAGAGGCACAGATGTGGCGTGCTGGGGTTTTTCCCCCTTAACCACTTCCCCTGAGACCTCCTGGATTATTAATGCAAGGTTCCCAGATCAATTCCTGGTCAGAGGACGTTTACGGCATCGCTCTTTTGACTTTTAAAAGTCAAAATAGAGGCAACAGATGCTACAAATCCAATCATAACTTGCTAATAGTCCAGTGTTAATCACAGCTACCGGCAAAAGAAACTATGAGACAACACATAGCCTCATTTCCTTGCAACAAATTATAAGTATACCTAAAAAATAAAGAAAAAAGGGACCATGACTAAACACAATTATGCAAATTAATAACGGTAACAACAGGTTAACCTGGCTTTGGGATTCTCTATCAGCTTTCTTTCATAACTATGAGGCTTTGCATGCAAACATGTCAGAAACACAGGCAAGTTCACACTGGTCGGCCATGAATCTGTTGTCATTTCAGCATTAAAAAAAAAAAAAAAAAAACATTTGCCGTTTGCTGCGGTTGACTGCGACTGTAACCACAGTGACATCTCGATGGCCGTGTTATAAGCAATGATTGTTACACTCGTACTGAACGGAGTGTGGCATAATTTCCCAAGCACAAACAGCACAGAAAACATCATCAAAACGAGGAAGTACCGGCTTAAAGGTTCACGAACTTAATTACAAAACTACATCGCCCATGAGTTTATTTAAAAAAAGTTACGACACAATCAGAAAATGGCAAAACGCTATAAACTTTACGTATGTTTACCTTACGTTTAAACTCCACCTCCGTCATATCAGCTCCTCAAGATCACATTTTGAAGAGCGAGTGCGCACGAGTGTGCTTGAGGTTGTTTATCGTTTATGTGTGGGAGGAGGCATGTGCATTGTTTTAATGTGACATGTGAGTTTTCACAGCTGGGCCAACAATAGTAAAGCAGTCAAATAGGCTAAATAGCGCTTTATTTCCTGGTTCCTTGTATTATTTCCTCTGGGAATGGAGAGTCTTGAGTAAATAAACCTTGGATAAACCTGATGCAAACTTTAAGGTCACTCCCAAAATGTGGTTCGGTGCGATATCTACCGTGAGGAAATCTCTCATTTGGAAAAAAATAATGGCTCAACTCCCATCACACCTCAGTGTGTGTGTGGAGGAGGAGGAGGAGGAGGATCCAGCTTTATTCAGCTTGTGTGCAATTGCCCAAACAATAATAACACGGAGGATGAAACAACCCTTGAAGAGGCAGACCTGTATTTCTAGCTTCGAGCTCGTGTCAGTCAGAAGACGCAGCTCGATGAATAGATGGGAAACACGGTAAAACAGGAAACAAGACAATAAAGACGTCGTGGTGTCTGGGGAAGTGGGCGAGCTGTGAGAAACGTGTTAACAGCCGACGGCACGCCGACAAGATAAAGTATCATCCAGTTCTGTCGCGCAGGTTTGACCCGACGTGTTGCAATATTTTAACATCACGTAGTTGTTGGGACAAAGCTCGGTGTATTTAACAATCGTGCTTTATCGCTGTAGTATGTGTGCAAGCTCCAGGTATTCAGTGTAACGCTGATAACGAGCGAGATATTTAAATATAAGTTCCTCAAACGAAGAGCGAGCAAGAAAGCCTTGCATAACGTGGAAGCGCGTCCGATCAAAGCCGCTCAACTAATCTGCCATTTCACACGGCCAGAGAGATGTCATAAGCCACTTCTCTATATCTGACAGCTCTCTTGTGATACGTGCCCGGCAACTGGTCACGACAACTGCAAGGTAGGAGGAGGTCTTGATCAGTAACTTTTACATCACGCCTCCCAGGACTTTTGTAACCATTAACTCACAGCTTAGATTGCAGTCAAGTGTAAACAGGGCTTCCAACTTTGAAGTAAGTCATACATAAGCCGTGTAAAATATTAAAATAGTACATCCGGGGGTCAAGCTGTCCCTTTTTTTTGCTGACACGTTGAGAAAAAGAGAATATCTGCTTTCACAAAAACCAGCACGTTGGCCCCCGAACAGATCAAAAGTATACAGTCAAGCCGCCTCCGACGGGAACAGAGAGCCGTGTCAACGCTCAGCCCCGTCCTCATGTCCGGTGCCATTTTGTCCCGTATCTTGAGACCCGACACCAAAGGCTTTCTATACATGGCCTTTAAAAACAGACTGCGTTTGTGTGTGGGAGTATTCATCCGTGACCTTTCGCCTACAAACCCAGTTAAGAGTTTATCGTGACCCCCCAAACTTTTTTTTTTTTTTTTTTTTTGTTCCACCCCTAAACCCCTCGCTGGGGTTTGCCGTAGGGTGGGCATTGGATGCACCGAGGCCAACAATAGCACAACATCAAGACAACACAAGGCGCTGCTAAAGGTCAGACAACCGGGGCACGAGCAGTTATAAATCCCCCAAGACGCCGCAGTTAGGTTGTATAATTTTATGAGCCTGTGCATCTGTGTAGAGCCTAACTTTTTTTTTTGATGGATTGTTTTTCTTCTGCCAGTGTCTTCTGCAAAAGCCAGCCACGGCGTCTCACCGAACTCAGTGAGGAAGTTGGCTAATAGCGAAGGTTAACACTGTTCGTACACGTTTGCGTTATACCAATATGCTCAAGGAGCAGCGAAACTTAACTACGGCGTCACAACTGGAAATGGAAATGACCCGTCTGCACGTATATATATATGTGTATTTGTGTTGCAGCTTAAGGCAAAGACTTGCATAATCAAATGTATTATTCCTGTATCTCTGTCCCCATAAGGGTGTAGCCATGTAGGGATACGCATGTGTCACACTGTGTGTAGTTATTTGCCTACACCTACATACCGGTATCGGTGTCGCTCCGCTTTCCTTTTACACTGTAATGGAAGTAGTGACCTGTAGCGTTGGACATGTCAGCACACACACACACACAAGCAGTGAGATCACAGCGTTAACAGCTCCTTGTGTCAGCATTTTTTTTTTTAAACAAGAATCAAAGTCAGGCGGATTTTTTTTTTTTTTTTTGAACCTTTAGTCTCCACCACCGACGGGTTTTCCTACAGGCTGATAAGCAGGTCTGAAGTCTGGTTGGCTGTTCCAACTGCTGCTCACACCTAGGTTTTTTTTAAAAACTGTTTGAAAGAGGGCGCAGCTCTGTGTCACGGACAGAAAACAGGTACAATTCAGTAACACTCCCTTATAAGCATTAAGTTATTCAGCGTCAGTATTGACAAACAAATGTTCGTCACAAGTTTCCGCGAAGGTTTTAATCAGATTCTTTCTTGTGAGAACGTTCGCGCTTTTTTAATTTAGGCTCGTCAAAGTCACCGAGCAACAGTTAAAACCACCTACTGACCACAGCTGCGTTCATATAGATACTCAAGCGTGTACACGTGCATATATATCGAAATGGCTTTGGCTTTTAACAAGAGCTGACATTATCTCAGGCTGCAGCGTCAACATTTAGACACTTTTTTTTTTTTTTCCCAATCCAACACTCAAGAAAGATTTCTGCTTGTCAACAGCTGTCCAAGTAACACAAGTCATGGCCTTTACTGGAAACTATAATGGCTTTCATGTGAGCGTGTGTGGCTTTTCCATAATAATAAGATAAAACTGTCTACAAGATTAAGATAGATACCGTCGTCTTGGAAGCAGAGGGGCTTTGTTTCCAGCGTTCGAGTATGGATCTGCAGCACGGCCAAGAGTTTTCTCCGGCTTTTCTAAACACACACACACACACAACTCAAAAGCACCGTCTAAATCAAACGTGCAGGAAAAAAAACAAAAAAAAGGCTCTTGAATTCTGGAGCGAGAACCAAACGATCATCCACGAGCGTTTTCACGATCCTTTGCATTTGATGAAGCGAGATTTGTGATTCGTTTCGGAGCACTCTTAGGGGATGTGCATCCGAGCCCAAAAGGAGGATGCATATTGTTTTGTGTGCTGCCATCGCTCCCAGCAACAAATTGACAATTCAAACTAAAAACTCAGTAATCGGCCTATTTGTGATGTTAAATCCATCTGTGTCACAAGCGCTCTGATCCCTTTGTGTGCGCTTTATTTAACAATCAATGAACGATATTGTTTCTTTAAAAGTTTACTTATGGATCACAACCTCAGAAAGCTCTTTTCTTGTTTTAGCACCTACTCAGAGCTTTTGTGATAGCAACACATCAACTTTTTCCTCCCAGAAGACTGTCATCGACTTTTTCACACTGGACTGGTGCGACACTCACAACATCTAACCACTAAAATAACTGTACTACGGTGAAACAAGAGCGCAACTTAATCATCTCAGAGTGAAACTTGTTTTCAGCTGCGTCGTCTGCACTGCGACAGGGTCAAAGAGTCAAAGAAGGAAGACGTGCAGAGACGGAGACTAAACAGACGACTAAATTTGCTCTCCTTTTCGGCGAGGAGTGGGAAATCCAGTGCGAGTGCGTAGGCAAGCTGGTGAATCACTGCTGAGTGGCAAAGACAACAGAGACTCAGAAAACGCAGAGACAACCAAAGACTGTACAAGGCCAAAACAGGGCCTCTCTCTCTCTCTCTCTCTCTCCACAGCAGATAAGAACTTCCTACT
Source organism: Chelon labrosus (assembly GCF_963514085.1). Taxonomy (NCBI): domain Eukaryota; kingdom Metazoa; phylum Chordata; class Actinopteri; order Mugiliformes; family Mugilidae; genus Chelon; species Chelon labrosus. The sequence continues at coordinate 16,861,662 of NC_140337.1, forward strand.
CAAACAGTTTTGTGAATAAATATCACCTTAAGCAGTATTTTAAGATTTAGTTTAGAGGTGCAAACTTACCTGCCCGGATGAATTTTCAATAACTTGCACCAAAGGGGGCCTTGTTGACATTTTTCAAATATATGGAGTTGCCAAAAAAAAAAAAAAAAAAAAAAGGGGGAAAAAGGAACGGTGAAACGACTTGTCAGTGTCTCTTGTGCATTTAAAACTTGTGTAGCTGAGAGCAAGGAGGGGGTGTGAGGAGGGGGGAGAGAAATTTCCAACAGATGTCCAGTGCTAGCCAGCTAGCAGCACGACAAAATAAGCCCCGTGAATCAACAAGTTGAATCCCACATCCAGCGACAAGCCGAGTTAGCCAGCCAGCTAGCTAGAAACTAGCTAGCAGCAAACCGCACGTCCCATGTTTGTCAACAAGCACAAAACGAGAAAAGCGAGTTTTTTTTTTCTCCTCCTCTTCAGCTTCGGCTCAGGTGTCAAAACACTCAGTTCCCAATTGTGATTTTTATTTATTTTTTTGTTTTAGACGTTGGTGATGATGATTTAAAGCACGGACGCTAGCTAGCCACAAGCTAGCCGCCAGGTACTGTGACGTTCTGGCCAGATAGCTAGTTGTGCTAGCTTCGAAGGAAAGTTGGGCAACGGTTGCACTGAACAAGACAGGGTCCAATTAGGTGGCTAACATGCTAACCTGTAAGGGTTTGCTAACCAACGTCTGAGGAAGCCCCAACTGCCGCCGAAACTCACAACAAATTTTGTTTATCCAAGAGTCGTTTTTCATAACGTAGTGTCGTCGTCGTCTCTCTTTTTTTTTTTTTTTCTTCTCCTCTTTTGGTGACAAGAGGTGTTTCCTTTCAGATTTGAAACCAGGTCCCGGTTGTCCACAAACTTTCAGGCCAAAGTTATTCCCGGCGAGGTCTCAACCTTCCCAAACTCACAAGAAAACAATTAAAAAAAAAATATATTCCCAGTGAGATATCCGGGGCACGGTATCCCGAAAAATAAAAGCAGCACCTTGTATAAAAAAAAAAAAAAAAAAAAAAATATATATATTATCACATGGCAGGTGAGAAACACGAACTAATTTGTTGCGCTTGCTTGCTTGCTTGCTCGCTAGCTAACTGGGGCTGCTCGGTGTTAGCCCATGTAGCTTGCTAATTCGGCGTTTCTTTCGAGGCAAAGCTAGCTGGTTAGCTTATTCCCCCCCCTGCGACCGCAGCGGCGGTGACTGCCTCAGAGCAAACCCACAAAACTCAAAATCCACGGAAATCACCGGCGCTCTTCCTTGTGTCGGTTGCGTGATTGGAATAAGGTCGTCCACCACCACCTCCACCACCAACACCACCACCACCAGTGCTGCACTGCAGTGTGGAGGATATATACCAGTTCGTCCCGTCGGCACACCGACTATTATTCCAGTCACCAGCGAGCTGACGGAGGAATCATCAAGTTGTAAAATCCATTATCGGCAAAGTGGGGTTTTTTTTTTTCTCGTTGGGAGAGATGCGTGTCACGGGCGACAGGGGGAGAAAGGCGAGGAGCTGCGCCCGAATGCAGTTGTCTATGCGCACGATCCTGCCCTGATACCGGAACAAGCTCGCGGCAACATGGCTGCTGCTGCTGCTGCTTGCACCACGACTGAAAGAGAGAGGATTGGGGAGGGAGGGAGGGAGGGAGGGAGCGCCGGGTTCGGCTTTACTCGATGTTTTCCGAGCCTTTGGCTTGCCGACCGCCATTCCTCTCCAGGTTGGTAAATAGCAGGTGCAGTGGGGTTGTGTACGTGTTCTTCACATCCTGTCGTGAATCTTGCACGGTTATAGATACGGTATGAAATGTTGGGGACACTAAAAAAAATTAACTCAGGGGCTTTAAAGTTCACAACTGTTGCTTTTTGGTGTGTTGATTATTTATAGACGATTTGTTGCTTCTTCTTCTTTTCTTCTTTGTCTTTTCTTTTCCTTCCGCGGACCACGAATTAAAGGTGAATGCCGCCACCTACTGGTTGGAGTGTGCAACAGCGCGACTTTAATAAAGAAGAAATATAGTGGATTTAAACGTTTTTTAATAAAGCCTAATTGATATCTGTCTCTAATAGATGCTTAATTACATCCCTTTGTGCACTAAACCTTCCTAGAATCCATGTTCTAGTAGCATGTTTCCATTACAGTGTGATTAAAGCAGCACTGAGTGTTAATAACTCCTTCTACCTCTCACTCTGGCTTTTGAATTTTGTTATAGCGTCCCACTCTTAAAGAGGAACTACAGTTTTTTACAACCCGGACCTTATTTCTGTCATAAAATACGATAGTTTACTCACCCATATAACTTTGGTGTCATTTGGTGTCGTTCATCAGATATTTAGATCTGTGTATATCCATATAGTGGGAGTGAATGGGGCACCGAAACGCAGCCTCTAAATAACGCATTATCTGCAGGGAAACTCGTTCATTTCACCAATATTTTGTTATGATATGCTAGTGCTATTCCCCGTTGAGTCCGGAGTTATCTGTTCTCTATTCGCGGACGTGCAGCGGTTTGTTGTTCCTCTCTCTGCCTCCGCTTCCTCCTTTCATCCTTTCAACAAGCTCCTCATCCGTATACTCTGTTTATGATGGACATCCTTACAGTTTTGAGCCAAAGTCGTCGTCCACAACCTCAGAATCGGAAAATATTCAGCCATGTTGCAAAAAACTAGCAGTAGGAAATTACAGGTAAACAAGCCGTGCGGCGCTCAGAGATGACATCATCCAGGTCAGAGGTTAGTAGGTCAATCTACAGACCCCGGATGATGATAATAGGTAACTCCTGACTCAATGGGGAATAGCACTAGAGTATCACAACAAAATATTGGTGAAATGAACGAGTTTCGCGGCAGATATTGCGTTATTTAGAGGCTGTGTTTCGGTGCCCCAGTCACTCCCACTATATGGATATATGCGGATCTAAATATCGTCCAAACGACTCCAAATAACACCAAAGTTATAAGGGTGAGTAAACTATTGTATTTTATGCCAGAAATAAGGTCCAGGTTGTAAAAAACAGTAGTTTAATGTCATTATTACAGATTTCTCTAATGAATTAGCGACTTTGCTTCATGATCTAAACACCATTTTCATTTTTGTTTAATGCACAGTTAGCAGGTTTATCTGCAACTCTCCTTTCCCTGTAACTCCAACACGTGCATCTGCTAAATATTCTGCAAGACAATTTGACGTATGTCGCTTCATAGTTATGCTTCACTACGTGTCACCTTTTCCCTCTTCCTTCGTAACCTTATAAATTTGCAGTTAACATGTGATCAGTTTATATAATATGACTGCTACAGATACTTCTCAGTAACAGCAGAGAACAACTGCAACTTCATGCACGTGTAATGCAACGCTGAGATCTCTCTCAGTAGAGTAAATGAAGAAAGGTATTATTTCAAGGAAGGCTGGAATCTCTAAGAAACACCCCCACAAAGAAGCCCGTGTCTGTCGAGATGTATTTATTTTACAAGCAGAGAGGCTCCCGCCTCTTTTTTGTCCTTTCCACATCGCTCTGGAAACTCCAGTTCTGCAGGCAGTAATCGCACGATTGATTACCTACTGGAGTTGCCAGATGCCTCAGCAATGGAGTCACATCCCTGTTTCCGTTCACCTGTCACCTCAAACACTTACAGTTCTTTATAGATAATTTGAAGCGACTATGGTTGTGTCAGAGCAAAAAATAAAGAGATAGCCAACTTCAATATTTATTATATCTTCAATTAAGCCACAGTTTTACAATATAATAGTATGGGGGGTATAAAGGCTAGACTTTTGCCAACAAGGTGATATGATATACACCAGTTTATTAGGTATGCTAGTGAAACAGTCCTTCACCAAATCCTCCTTCATGACGGTGATAATGTCCAGTTTGTGTTAAACTGTAAGATCATTTTGGAGGATGTAGTTTGTTTCTGTTACTTAGCCTAGCCCACTGACTAAAATAGTCGAAACCTGTGGGGGTGGAACACAATACGGTTCAACAGTACTTACAGACCACAGCCTCCAAAATGAAAACACAGTTGACTCAACAGCTCTCAGTTAGTTGAAATAAAAATACTGGAAACCAAAACATTCATGAAGCTAAGATTTAGTAGTTTTCATTTATGTGTGCCCAATGAACCATACTATCTATATTATACTACACTATCATCGAGTTCCTCTGCTCATCATGCCCACAAGCACGGCTAAAAGGTAGTTGAATTACTGCGCCATATAAAACCTCCTACATTTCCTTTCATCTTTACTGTCCCAGTTTTTAATATCTTAATTTATCTGTGCATATCATAGCCAATTAGATAACGACACCCTGATCTGATTGAGTTAAATGCCCCCTCCTTCGCTCCCACAGCTGTAGAAATAAATTGTAAGTACATATATACATACATACATGTGAGAGATGCTGACAGCGGGTATAGACATTTCCAAGTTACTTAGCAACAGCCATAGACTGACAAAGACTGATATGGCTGCCAGGAGAAGTCTGAACTCAGGTCGCAATACCAAATACTGCCATTAGCACAATGTGAGGATGTTATGTAGAAAATAAAAAAGAATTCAGGAAATGAAGGGGTACGAGTGGCTGGTTGGGAGCGTCTGGGAGAGCATCCAACTGGCAGGATTTCCCGATGAATCAAGGGGAAAATCAACTCCCTGGTGATGGAGGGAGTGTAGTCAAGGGTATGCGCACCATTACAGAGAGACAAACACATTTGTTTTCAGTGTTTATCTGCACTCGTCACCAACCCTGTTACTGTAAACTGGCTGGACATTTCCCGAGACTCATCTGTCAGTGAACTTGTCCAAACGGACTTGACTGGACTTGACTTCAGGGTGCTGGAGCACGCCCAAGCTGACATGGTGAACCCCGGGAGAGAGGACGACACCCTTACCAAAATACCAGCCCTGTTAACGTTCATACAAAAATACTGAATGCATGAACCCATTGACACCACAGTCTTATAAAAAAAAAAAAAACTACATTCAGGTTGTTGTTGTAGCAGGAATCTCGCTTGCTGCAGAGGAAAATGTGCTAAAGTGTCGCCACCTGCAGGATCCCTGAATACATTACATCTATATCTATCTATCTATCTATCTATCTATCTAGCTATCCAGCTATCCCACATACTGTTACAGATTGAAGCCTGCAATTAATGTTAATTACAGGATGTATTTTAAATCTCACTTTTAATCTCCAGTCTCTTATTTCAGGTTGCCAAATGTGGACAGGTCGAGGCTGTAATAACAGTTATTTATATGGAGTCAGTCATTTTCCCTGTTGAGCCTGGCGTGTGTTGTTTATCAGGTACCACCTGATACCAGCTGCAACTCAGTGGTAATATTCATACTCTCATCACCGAGTTTTTTTTTTTTTTTTCTGTAATTGTAAAATGGGAGCTAAATGCAGTGGCTCACGAACCATCCAGGCGTCAGGAGTGATTTTGCAATCTCAGAAAGACACGACCGGGGGAATCCACTCTTGCACCAAATGATTCTTATCATTGCTTGTCCAGAGTCAAATGTCCTAAAAGTGACTATAAGTTGCAAGTTTGATGTAGTGAAAATCCTATGTCGGTATACACCAATCAGCCACAACATTAAAACCACTGACAGGAGAAGTAAATAACATCGACCATCTCGTGACAATACAGTGTTCTGCTGGGAAACTTTTAGACCTGCCATTCATTCATGTGGATGTTACTTAGACATGTAGCACCCACCTAGACCAGACCAGGCACCCCCACCCCATAGCAATGACACTCCTTGATGGCAGCAGCCATCCCCGGCAGGATGCAGCCTGACACAGACACACACACTTTAGGAACAACTAAAAAAAAAAAAACATGAAGAACACCACAAAGTGTTGACCTGACCTCCAAATTCACTAGATCCCAAAGTGATCAAGTATCTGTGGGATGATCCACAGAGGCCCCTCCCCTCAACCCATAGGATCCATAGGGCCCCACTAATAACATTCTGTTGCCAGACACCACAGGACACCCTCTGTCTTTTCTATGCTCAGATGAACACAGCAAATTACCTCAAAGGGTAGAATTGGGATCTGGTTATAATAGTACAAATACATACATAAACAGTAGAATCTGTAAAGGTCTTGTAGGGGTACAACAGGCTAAACAAAAAGTTTGCCTGAGGATCATACTCCTTCCTTCAGCAGTCTGAAAGGTGAAGATCCTGCTTTGACCTGGACATTTAGACTCACAGTGTGCAGTAAAAACCAAAGCCAGAAACAGACTCTGCTCCAGTCACAGTGAGTACAACACGGTGTAGCTTGCAATGGTAGTTGCGTTAGCTCCAGTATTATTCAAACACATTGTATTTAATTATGAGTGGTAAAGAAGACTTTCTTTACAGTGCATGATTTATGCTTTGCTGCGAAAGGCTCAAGTGGGAAAACTGTTCACAAGTCTAAAAGGGAAACGAGAAAAGCAATTTCTTTTTGATTGAATATTTTTGAGGAAGTCAGGCTTTCCTTTTCATCACCACAGGAAATGACTTGGAGTGGATGAAAACAGTTTTGTGGCTTGTTTTTTTTTTTTTTTTAAGTTACAAAATAAGCACAAAGGTCAAACTCTGACTCCTTCTGCTTAGACTTTTATGAAGATTAGTCACCCTTATCATCACCCAGAAGGCAGGGACAAGAAAACAGAAGTCATACATTCAAAATCCCACTAGTTTTAAATTACAGCGTAGTTGTTTTGTTTTTTAGGAATCTTTTCTGTTATGTGATGAAAAAACAACTGTAACAAATATCACTACATGTAGATAACATACTTACAACCAGGACATTCCCACCTTTGAGCTACTGTTTGTCCCAGTGAGTAAAAAAGTTGTTTTGTAGGTATTTTAGAGTTGATAACTTCCTTGATGCCTCATCCTGCACTTGGGGGCGTGTGCTAACTTTCCGTCCAATCAAATGCTTTCTCAGATTTTAAAGCCCGCCCCCTTTCCTTTCCCTGCACCTCTCCTTCACCAGTGACACTTCAGTTCATTAAAACATGAATGGTAGCTGCCATTGGGGTGTGATCAGTCGGAGCAGACTGGGCTTTTCTTAGCAATGTTATTTTGGGGAAATACATAAACATACAGAAGAAACACATCACTCTGCACGCTGTGTAAATTAAAGTTTTTGTAGCTGAGGTTTGGCTAGCATATTTACTGTGCGCATTACATCGGATAATCATGTTAGCTTGCTAGCATTTGCTAAAAAAGATAGATTTCTGTCCTATCAGCGCATGCTAGCCCGCTAACATGATTATGTGATGTGTTAATAAGATGAGATGATGTGAACTCATTTTACAGCTGAGGCTGATGAGAATGTCATCAGTCTGGCAGGTAAGTCATTGGGGCAGAAAGAAAACTTTGCAGCTTCCATCTTCATCCCTGATAAAACTACATTTATAACTGTTTTCAGACATGGATTGAAATACCAAAATCCCCTGAACTAAACTATTAAACACATAAAGTAAGTGCTCTAAACAGCTGCTATAACCCGGAGAGAGAGAGAGAGAGAACACACCCTTTAATGCTGGACATTTACTGACTTCAGTGAACCTCATGCTACCAAAGACAAGGCTGTGTGCAGCGTATAATCCAATAAAAATATTAAAACATCCATGACACCATTATCAGCAATTGGGCCGAAGCTGAGATAATCCCTCTCGAGCGCCACTAATCTTTTATTAAGAGGTCTCCATTCAGCTCTTTGAAGATAACCAGTCTCACGTTAGCTCCTGTTAGTGTTAGAGCCAATCCCAGGTCAGCAGGGATGTTAATAATAGGCCAGACCTCGTTTAAATCACACTGGTTTGTACACCTCACACAGTTTTATACTTGAATACAAAGTTGGGTTCATTATTTGGCAAATAGGAAAGGTTGAGATAATCTAAGTGGGTTAACTTTCTTTATAGAGATAATGATGAGCTGAAAGACAAAATGCCAAATTACAGGACAAAGGTTTATTAAGTAAAAACAAAGCCAAGTGCAAAATGCATCTGTACAGGAAATAAATGATAGTTAAAAGACAAAAAGAGGAAGTTAGGAATGAATATCAGCAGACCTATAGAGGCGACATAATCTAGATCAGAGATCAGCTGAGCTACTGAAAGCAACACAAAGACACAACATAAAAATCTTACCTGAGCAAAACACTGAAGATGTTTTAAATGTATGTACATAAAACTAAAAAGTAAGTTTCTTGATGTTTTAAACCATTATCAATTGTATATTTTATTCATAATAGGAGACTTTTGGCTTGAAATTTACACCTTACATAGAGATTTTTTTGAAATTAAAACTGTAAAACCCTTTCAAACAGACAACTGGAAGAGAGAGAGAGAAAAACAGAGTGAATATAAATAATAAAAGCAGGTGCAGGGGGGTGTTCAGATTCGGCTTCACACGGAGTCAGGATTCACCTCTGACTCACGCTCTCTAAATAGCAGCGAGCACGTCCTCCACGGCGACGGTCGTCAGGTCGGAGTAGAAGTTGCCCTCGTTGTCTCCGCCTCCGAACACCAGCAGAGTTCTGCTGTCGGAGCCGGCGGCGGCGCTCATGTCCACGTCTCCGCCCTCCTCTGAGAAACGGCGGTGACCGGCCGTCGCCATGGTGATGATGGAGTGCCCCGCCCTGGGGACGGAAAGCTGAGGGAGGGTGACCTCTGTCCAGCTGCTGGTGTCTGAAACGGCGAAACAAAACGTTATTCACTCGCAAATGTATTCATGGTGTAGAACCTTGATTGATTGTGCTCAATAAAGAAGATAAACATTTTTAAATATATAGTTTTAGTTTAGTTAGATGAAAAGGTCTACTAAAGTCACGAAGGTGGAGAAGTTGGTCTGGCTTCCATGCTAGTTGGTTTTTTTTTTTTTCTATGCTAAGCTAAGCTAACTAGCTGCTGGGTGTAGCTTTATATTTAACGTACAGACATGAGAAAGAAAGAAAGCTACTATTCTTTGGGAAAAAACTTTATTAAGGCAGAAAGTGTCGGTCTAATAAAGTTGTTCCATTTACTACAAGTGCTTGACCAGCCTATGATTTATTTTCCTCCTCCGTTCACCTTGGTAGCAGACAAAGTCATGCCAGAATTATTATTTTTATTTTTTTTAAATAAATAAAACCCAGGAAGCATTCAAGAAAATACCAAAAGAAAAAGAAGAAAACAGACACAGAGGGACTGTAGACAGTGCAATATGCATAATATGCATTATAGTGGTTGTGTAATTCCTCTCACGACCAGCAGGAGGAGTTAAAGGCTCCACCCTGCAGCTTTAATGTCCAAAAGGAACATTACCTCTAACCAAGACATTCCCTAAACTTTCTGTTTTGCTCAAATCATTCATTCATTCATTCATTCATTCATTTATTCATCTTCTGTAACCACTTGTTCCTGTGAAGGGTCACGGGGTCTGCTGGAGGCTATCCCAGCTGTCATGGGCGAGAGGCGGGGTACACCCTGGACAGGTCTCCGGTCTACCATAGGGCTAACACAGAGAGACAGACAACCATTCACACTCACGCTCACACCTACGGCCAATTTAGAATAATTTAACCATTTAACCTAACCAGCATGTCTTTGGACGGTGGGAGGAAGCTGGAGTACCCAGAGAGAACCCACACAGACACAGGGAGAACATGCAAACTCCACACAGAAAGGCCCAGTCGGCTCATGGATTCGAACCCGGGACCTTCTTACTGTGAGGCATCAGTGATTTTGCTCAAATCTGTGTGTGTGTGTGTGTGTGTGTGTGTGTGTGTGTGTGTGTGTGTGTGTGTGTGTGTGTGTGTGTGTGTGTGTTAACCCACAGTTTTTTAAAATAACTTTAACGCCTGCTACGAGTCTCCTTACCAGGGCATGAACTACATCTCACCTATGTCAAAGATGAAGGCGTCGCTGAGGGCATTGTTCCCGTTGTAACCGCCATGGATCAGGAACTTTGTGTCTGAGAGCACAGCGCTGCCGTGCCAGCTGGAAGACACACACACACAGTTATGTTGATTAAACACCGAACAGAGGCCACAAGATTAATGTTGTTTGAAATATTCTAAAATAGATTTTAAACAAGATTTTGGTGGCTAAAAACAATCGGCCGAAATAATAGTCTGTGTTTTTTTTTGTTGTATACCTTCGGGGTGAGGGGGCTTTCCCAAAGGTTTTGACAGCAGAAAACTCCATCAGGCCTACAAAATCAAAAACACGTTAGACTCCAGATTTGTAAAACTTGTGTGTGTGGACAGATATCCACCAGAAAGGCTTACCCAGGTCCAGCATGTACATGTCATTGTAGCAGACGGGCGTGTCCCAGCCTCCAAACACATAGATCTTCCTCTCCTGCATCACACATGCAGAGTGACTGCAACAAAACAACAAGAATAAAATAAAGACGCGGCTGAAGAGCTGAACGAAACACAAAATGCTTAAAAATGAGTGTGTCGTGAAAGGAAGATTTGGATCGAGTCGTGTTACCCTGAGCGTGGGGAGGGTTTGTCTCCTGTGACTATGGGCTGGTACCAGATGGAGAGGTGGGGATCGAAGATGTACAGTGAGTCACTGCAGCCGTCAGGCTCCGGGTTGGGGCAAGGGAACACTCCTCCCAGAACGAAGAGTTCACCCCTGAACAGGCTGCAGCTGTGGTAGGCCAGAGGAGGAACCTTACCCTGAGCCTGGAGGAGACAAGATGGAGGACATGAAGACAAGAGAAGAAGCAGAAACACAATCATTAGAGGGTGTGGAGCTTGAACAAGGCTAGCACACCTCCACCATGGTCCACTTCCAGCTCTGTGTGTCCAGGATGTGCACGTCATTGAACCACTTCTTGTTCTTGGAGCCTCCGAACACGAAGATCCGTCTCGACTCCGGGTCGTAGATGGCCGTGTGGCCAATCCTGGCCTCGGGGGTCGGACCCTCTGCCAGAGTCTCTGCGGCCATCCAGGACATGTCCTCTGTAAGGCAGAGAAGACAAACTCTAACATGGACCCACGGGAAACAAAAAAACACTCTTAAACAAAACTCCTCGTTGTTCACAACTGACTGACCCGTGCAGAGCTTCCACATGGGATCCTTGCAGAACTGCATCCTGGCTCCCTGGCCTCCAATCAGAATGGCCGTCTGAGCATCGATGGGACATAAAGTCTGACCCCAGCGACCTGATGGGCTGATCAGTGGGGCTGCAGGAAAACAAAACGTTAAATATCACTCTCTCTACCTCTGGACAAACATTTTATTTACAGTTTCCTCACAGAGGAATTGTTAATAATAAGCTCTGAACATGTACAAAGGCTTTAAGTGCAACACAGCTAGGACACATCATGGTACTTCATATCCACTGATGCATGCCTGACCTTTGTACAAATGCTGCGTTTATGAAGAGCCCTTCCAGTGAAACAGCTAGCGTGCCAAAAGGCATAGTCTGTTCTAAACTTTATCTTTATCCCTCCGTTTTCTGAACGCTGCATTCCTGCAGTGAACACTTCTCGCTAACAGAGGAAGAAGACGAAGAGAAAGCACTCTTCTCCTGAACTCAGGTGGGCGACGTGCATCAGCGCATCAGCGGGTACAAATAAGACAAAAAAGGTACAAAATAAAAACAACATCTTAAATGGGACGCACCGGCGTGCGTGGGAGTCTTGGCCTGCCTACTCTTCGTCCTCGCTGCGCTCTGAGGAGGCGTTCTTCCCACAATCCCCTGCGTCTCCTCTGCTACTTTAGCTGCAGAAAGGAAAAACAGAAGGAGTAGACAATGAGAGAAACTTTACACCTCCACAGCAAACCACAGGAGCGTCTCTGGCATAAATTAACACAAAGCACACTTTTATCTCGTCAGATAAATCCCACCGTAAGAAAAAAGCTCGAACCAAAAGACTACAACTGGACTACAATGATCAACATTACAATATTCTGCCTCTCTCACCTGCTCCCTTCATCTTAGTGGTTTCCGCTCCGCTGTTAAATAGCTTTTGGCTACTTCTGGTTTGCCCTTTGACCTTTCGTTTAGGCGTGTTCTTCTCCAGTGTACCATTTGGACACATGTTCTCTACTTCTTCCTCCTCCTCCTCCTCCCCTCTTGCCTTCGTCACCTCCTTCTTGTCGGCGTCTTCTTCTGCCACTCGCTCTCTCTTCCTCTTGCCCTTGAGCTCACGGGCTGCGAGGGGAGGCCCCACGTCCTGGGGTTGCAGAGAAGCGTCAATATTTGCATGCAACCAAAAAAACATGTAGTCCCCCGCTTAAACTGCAGAAAGGAGCATTGTGGGAAATGTTAGGGATACCTTTGGTGTGTATTCCTTCACAGCCAGGATGAGCTCTGGTTCTGACCGATCTGCTTCCGACTGAAGAAATGAACATTTACACATTAGTTTAAGGTTTTTTGGGAGTTTGTCATTCTCTAATGTTTTTTGGGTTTGTTTGATATTTACCAGGTTTCCTCCCTCCAGACTGACTCTCAGTGTGACGCTGTCTATCCATGTCTCCTCTTCCCACTGCTCCCATGACAGACACCTGGAGGACACACGTGCAGTGTCTCAAATTGTAGCATTTGCACTTGACATCTTAAATATTTTAAAGCACAAATATTAACTTTGGAGTCTGTGGGAGCCTACTTGTTATAAGGGGTCAGTTTTCCTATAGTGATTGGGATCCTATCAGCGTCGTTGAGCTCCGCGTTGACGCAGATCATCTGGCCCCACGGCCCGCTGCTGAACAGCACCACCTGCCGGACAGTCGGCGGTACTGCAACAGAAACCCTGCACGACCCGTGAGCACTGGTAATAAAAAAAAGACAATTAAATAAGAGCACGCTGGTCAAAAACGAAGCTTAATATTTATTGAAAATATTGTAACTGCGTGCTCAAGTTATTTCTTCTTAAAAGCCATCAACAAGTGTCTTACCCCAGCAGCCTCTGAGGCGGACCGTGTTCCCCGAAAACCGCATAAACTCCGAAGTCGCCCATCTTTACGGCTTCCCTCTATAAATGCCACGGTTTTTTAAAACCTGTCTTCTTTTATCAACGCGCTCTTTTAAAATATCAAAACGCCACTTGTCTTTCTATCTGTCCGCTTTAAACCACCTCCCGCCACAGCTCTGTGTACATCGATTCCAAACTCCGCGCCAGTTCTTTTTGTTTGAGCGCTTGTTTTGTTGTTCGGGACATCTTCTAAACCGGAGTATACGCTGTCGAACGTACGGCGAACCAGAGCTCCGCCCGTGCCACTCATTCTGATGTGTATATGAAGCACACCCCGGAAAGCGAATCAGTAGCTGCGAGGCAATCAGAGGCTGGTGCCGCGATACGTTCAAGAACACTAACCATAAACTGTGTTTCATAGGAAGTCACTATATTTTAGCATTTTATGGCATACTGTATGCTGAAATTATGGAAACTACTATGATTTACTTCCTATTTTGTCTAAAGACTTTATTTATTTTGTCTTTTGTTTACTCAGACACGTCAGTTGTTTTGCGGAAATGTCAATAATCTCGTTTTTCCTTGTTATGACGAGAAAAACTACTGGTTATGAACCAAATAAAAGGAGAGAGGTCATAAAATAAATATGACATGAGAAAATAAATAAATAGGACATAAAATCGACAGATTTTCTCAAAAAAAACAACAACCTTGTAAGTTTAATCAACTTTTTAATCGTGTAGCTGTTAATTAAATGTTTTACCTAATGTATTACCATGTAATTGTTTATTTTTTAATTTATTTCATTTAATATTGGACACTTTAAATAATTTACGTGTAAGTAAACTAGACAAATCGCTGACAAAACATTGCGGCTTGTTCTTGAACGTACCCCTGTCATGTCTAGCTCTCGAAAAGCATTCTGGGATTGGATGCCGGTAGAAAGCTTCTCGAAGGAACTGCAAAGATGATGGTGAGTCAGTTAGCATCCATGCCCGAAACGCAAATCTGTAATCCATCTCCATCCTCTCTTTTATATTTGAGCATTTGTACCCGTAGTACTTTTAAATTAAGCGACAGGCTGGTGGCCATCTCGGGAAGCAGTTATTTCGCGATAGCGATGATTAATCAGATTTTATTGTTAGCTAAACTGTGTTAGCATCGGATGACCACCCAGAATCAATGGGCGTATACGGTGCTAACGGCGATGCTAGCTAGCATGTAAACGACAACGGTTGAAATCATACAAACTACACTCTCTTGGCTACATATTAAACATGTTACAGAGAATAAACGTTAAGCATTTATGAGTCATGCTACTTGTTAACCACTTCCATTGTTTGGTCAGTTAGTTAGTGGTCCTATTAGCTCCAGTATCTTTAGCTCCTTTGTATGTCTGGCTGCATGGGGAACCGTTGACTGCTCTGTGCTAGTCACAAACTATCACACCTGATTGGCACCACAATAATACATTTAACAGCACTGTCATTTACGTATATTTGCAAGTTAGCGCAGAGGAAAATGTTAGTTTTATAAACAGACATCCGGCTTTTGACAGTGTCCCACAGCTGCATGTCTGATGATGGAGTCATTTAGCATCACTTCCTCCTCCTGCTGCGTTAGCCTCTGTTTGGGTCCATGTTTGGTTATAGGCTAAGAGCTGAGAGACTACATTACAAGTAAACTAATAATTATAGCTTTAGTTTGTTCTTTTATTTAATACTTTGGTATACATATAGACCATACTTTGTAACTGGTTTGGGTCCAGCCTGTTGATTCTCCTCCCCTCTCTCCTCCAGCCCACACCGGTTATCCTGCTCAAGGAGGGTACAGACACCTCTCAGGGCGTTCCCCAGCTCATCAGCAACATCAATGCCTGCCAGGTGAGCGGACTGTCTCTTCTCTCTGTAGTTACGTATTGTTTTTTTTATGTGGTGTGTCTTCATCTAAACCTCCCTTTCCGCTGATTGTGATTTCGTGTGCAGGTGATCGCTGAGGCTGTCAGGACCACCCTGGGCCCCAGGGGAATGGACAAGCTGATGGTGGATGGCAGAGGTGAGGAGAGACGGATGGAGATGGGAAAAGAAGCAGCTGGTTGTGGTTTTATTTTGCATTGCATTCACTGAAATGTGTGAATCTTTGCGTTCTAGGCAAGGCCACAATCTCCAACGATGGAGCCACCATCCTGAAACTGCTGGATGTGGTTCACCCTGCAGCCATGACTCTGGTTGACATCGCTCGCTCCCAGGATGCTGAGGTGAGATGCGTGTGTGTGTTTGCTGCCTCAGTTGACGTCTAAAAAAAAAATCTGTCGGCGATTTCTAGCTGACACCGTCTCCCTTTCCTCTCTGCCCTCTCTGTCAGGTCGGAGACGGAACCACCTCCGTCACCCTCCTGGCTGCTGAGTTCCTGAAGCAGCTGAAGCCGTACGTGGAGGAGGGTCTCCACCCTCAGACCATCATCAGAGCGTTCCGCACCGCCACCAACCTCGCTGTCAACAAGATCAAGGAGATCTCCGTCCCTGTGAAAAAGAACGACAAGCAGTAAGCGCTCACGTTCGCGGAAACCGTTTAAGATTAGATCTATCCTACATGCGAATACATTTATATATGAACCTTTACTTCTTTGTCCTCTCAGAGAACAGAGGGAGCTGTTGGAGAAGTGTGCAGCCACAGCTCTGAACTCCAAGCTGATCGCTGGACAGAAGGATTTCTTCTCCAAAATGGTGGTGGACGCCGTCATGTCTTTGGACGACTTGCTTTCTCTGAAGATGATCGGCATCAAGAAGGTCCAAGGAGGAGCCCTTGAGGTTGGTGTCAGAAGTTCAGCAGTCAGATGTATTATTAAACTTTTTTATTGCCTTTTTTTTTTATTAATATTATTTCCAAATCCGTCATTTTCAAATCTTCTGTTTTCCATCTTTACAGGATTCACATTTGATCTCTGGGGTGGCTTTCAAGAAGACCTTCTCCTACGCTGGATTTGAAATGCAGCCTAAAAGCTACGAGAATCCCAAGATCGCTCTGCTCAACGTGGAGCTGGAGCTGAAGGCGGAGAAGGACAACGCTGAGGTCCGCGTCAAATCTGTGGAGGTACGAAGTAACCGCGACAAAACGGACTTTTTATTTCCTCTGTCTTTCTTTACTCTTCGTAAAAACGTTGGTTCTCTTCTCTCCCGACCTTTTCTGCAGGAATACCAGGCCATCGTTGATGCCGAGTGGAACATCCTGTACGACAAACTGGAGAAGATCTACAAGTCGGGAGCCAAGGTGGTTTTGTCCAAGTTGCCCATCGGTGACGTGGCCACTCAGTACTTCGCAGACAGAGACCTGTTTTGTGCCGGCAGGGTGCAGGAGGAGGACTTGAAGAGGACCATGATGGTGAGATGGAAAAGCAGCGGCTTGAATTAAATTAGCAACGGAAAAATCAACAAGAAAGGAAGAAGTCAGACTGAAATGGTTTTGAGCTCGGAAACTTGCTGACTGATTTTGTGTAATGTGACCACCAGGCCTGTGGAGGCTCCATCCAGACCTCAGTCGGAGCGATGACGGATGACGTCCTGGGACAGTGTGAAGTGTTTGAGGAGGTCCAGGTCGGAGGAGAGAGGTAAGAAAGACGGTTTCCATTTAAACCTTTATTTGGTGACCTTTTGGAAGTGGTTCAATACATTTGCACAAGAATTTCTTTCACTGTTTTAGTCGTAACGGTCAGTTTCCCCATATTGTTTATTTCAGTGATGGTTGCTATCCTTTGTTGGAGGGTTTAATTCGTCATTTCAATGAGATCCTGAATTAGTTTTAGCCTGCCTTTGTCATATCATGATGATAGACCATCTTGAAGCCTAGGTTCTATTATATAGTTGTTGGGCTTGTTATTATAAATACCTGATGATGATTCTCCTTGTAGGTACAACTTCTTTAAGGGCTGCCCGAAGGCGAAGACGTGCACCATCATCCTGAGGGGCGGAGCAGAACAGTTCACAGAAGAGACAGAGCGGTCACTGCACGACGCCATCATGATCGTACGCAGAGCCATCAAGGTCAGTTACATGTGTGTGACGAGATGTGGAGGTTTTCCATCACGTTAGATATCATGAGGAGAGTTTTCTTACTCTTAGAGCTAAATGAACTGAACCTACTAGTTTTGTTTTTAGATTCCTTCCACATCAGCTCTGGCTCTGTTCATACTTTCAAAAACGTCTTTGAACAGCTTGTTGTTCGGAAATCTGACGTTTGTCTCATGTGAATTCAACTGGAAGTAACAGGATCAGGTGTAAACGTGGTTATTAGACTCTTGATACTTTACTATTACAGTGGTCCCTCGTTTATCGCGGGAGTTACGTTCTAAAAAATAACCCGCGATAGGTGAAATCCGCGAAGTAGTCAGCTTTATTTTTATTTTTTACAATGATTATAAATGTTTTAAGGTTGCAAAACCCCTCACTACACACTTTATACACTTTTCTCAATAACTTGCAAACATACCGCACTTCAGTCACACTGCCAGCGATCAAAGATACTGTATGTGTAAATTTGTCAAGCTGAACGCATTCTGTACTGTACAAGAGACACCGTACGGAGGAGATTGATTGACAATGGTCCCCAGGCGCTGGTCTACATCCCTTGCTATAACGCAGTTCACCTTTCGCGGCCCTTAGCCGATTGGCTATAACCGCGTTATAGCAAGGGACAACTGTAATCAGATTGAGTTTACATCGTCCCTCTCAATCTGATTTTGTGGTTATATGAGGCATTTTTATTCAGATTATTAGTGGAACAGTGTAAATATATCGTCTCTGAGCAAGCAGAGTTTGAGATCGGGTAACATTTGCTGTTCTTGTTGTTCTCTCCTGCCTCTGCTTGTAACGTTACCATTTAAACCTTGTTATCCTTTAAGTCAGTGTAGTTGTGAAGAGTGTCTGCAGCATACTTAACGGACTGCAGGGTGTACAGAAAGCATTTTGAGTTGTACTGTATTGCAGAGTCTGTTCCTACCTAGCCTAGCCCGTACCCAGAGCCTCTATCATTTAGTTTACACTGTTTTCTTTAAGCTAATTGTTATCAACCCGTTTCCAGAATGACTCCATCGTAGCGGGTGGAGGAGCCATAGAGATGGAGCTGTCCAAGTACCTGCGGGATTATTCCAGGACAATCCCTGGAAAGCAGCAGCTGCTGATCGGAGCGTACGCCAAGGCCCTGGAGATCATCCCCAGGCAGCTGTGCGATAACGCCGGCTTCGACGCTACCAACATCCTGAACAAACTGCGTGCCAAACACGCACAGGTAAAAACACAAACACACACACTACTTAATCCTGTCACAGCGCCTCGAGAAGTGGCGCTGACTTCGTGTGCTTCACCTCTCTCGTCTCAGGGTGGCGTGTGGTACGGCGTGGACATCAACAACGAGGACATCGCGGACAACTTCACTGCTTGTGTCTGGGAACCGGCCATCGTGCGCATCAACGCTCTGACGGCGGCGTCGGAAGCGGCCTGCCTCATCCTGTCAGTCGACGAGACCATCAAGAGCCCCCGGAGCTCAGCGGACGGACCCCCGGGCGCTGGCAGGGGCCGCGGGAGACCCCACGCTCATTAAGAAAGCGAGAACAAAAAAAAAAGAAAAACCCCATTTTAAAGTGGCGTTAAAATCCAAATGCAGATGGAGTCTTTGCTTCACGTTACATTTCATCATAGCTGTTGGTTTGTTTGACCTGCATTTGGATTTGAATTCTACATAAAATGAGGTGAACAGTCAGACACATTCAAACAGCAGGGGTGGTGAAACAAACCAAAGGGGATCCATCTATCTATCTAGCAATGTAAAGGTCAGATTGTTTGGACGTTTCCTGTGTTTTCTTTGTTTTTCAAGCTTCGTCTCAGACTCGTTAACATCTGTTAAACATTTCAAGCCCCGTACGTTTACACCCGTAGCCATTTTATTATTTGAGAAATGATGCTGAAATACGAAGCAGAATGACGGTGGTCGGTCCCCTCTCACGTTTGGAAAGACACACTCCTGTCCCCCTCTCGGCCAGATAGGAGCCGTTCATTACCTTCTTCTCTGGGTCTTTTGTTATTTGACAAACTGACGCGTAACATGCGAAATAAAGCACTGATGATGAGATGTTGAACAGTTCTGGTTGGTCACGCTGTGTGAAACTATTTATTGGACCACTCTTATCAATAAATTCACCGCTGAAATCAGGCTGCAGACTTGTTCTTCCTGACACCCATCGACAGCCAAAGCATCACAGAACATAATAAAGAGACGACCGCTGGCTTAGATGTGATCTGAAGTACACCGCACTGACGCCTCCGGCCGAGCCTTTCTCTCTAAAGGAACTCACTTCAAAGCTATGGATCAAATAAATCCTCTTAATGCACCTCAGAGAGTTATTACCTGTTTCCTCTTCAGCTCATTGGAGTGGCAGCTAAAGCTTATTAAGCCGACCACGTGTCCAGCTGCAGCAGGAAGCTGTTTAATAAAGCCACTGAACTCCACCTGCGCTTCACTAAAAAAAACACATCGAGAGAGTTAGTAGCAAGCAGGAGACGTTTACAAGGTTAAGAGACAGAAATAGTCTTCAGACGTTAGTGGAGACCAAAGAGAAAAAAAAGTGCAAAAAGAGATTATCGAATTTTAATTCATAAAGAGGCAAAGAAACGACTAAAATACAGTCTAATGTTGTAAAAATATATGTTTTGTTTACAGCTTTAGTGTTCTGAAACATTTTAAATGTTTCTTAACGTAAATAACCGTTACACAGTTTAATCACAACAACCTAAACGTGTTGTACCTCATAAATGGAGGATGAAACAAACACTGAAACATGTAAGAGACACAGCTTTTTTTCAGTCTTTTCACCACTAGGTGGCGCACTCTTATGTTACAGAAACCAGGTTGTAGCATCAGTATGTGGAGATGTGGAGGGTCAAATAGGGTTTAAATGCTTAATTACATGAGGTCTTCGTATTTAACAGTCAACGTGAGTCAGTCTCAGTCCAGGTAGTAGAATGTGTTGAGCTTCTCCCTCGACCGGAGGGAAGAAGGTTTGTGTTTCAGGTCAGCGTCCAGCTTCCACTAGGTTTCACAGAGTCTCAGTAAACAGTATTATATGATGTGATCTGGCTTCAGTGGATGGTTGGGGGCAGACGAATTCATTTCTTCTTTGGTTCAGTTGAGGAGATGCAGGAGGCATTTGTTTGGGATGTGGGAGTTGTTTTTTTTTTTTTTGTTGCTCCAATCAGTTAATGTGAAGCCCAGATGTCTGAATTGGATTTGAGCTTCTTCTAAGAATGCAGTGCTCCTTCCAAAAAAACATGTCGCCCTCTCCCAAAGTACCGCTTTTTTCTCGTGTGATCATCTCTGAAGTCAGTTCTGTGTGTTTTCACAAAATTTCTCGTCTCCGCTTCCTGCTCCTCCTCAGTTAGACAGGAAGTCTATGGAAGCCCGGACGGAGCGGTTAGACATGACGTCAACGGCCGTGACTTTGATCTCGGTGTCTCCGAACTGCATGGTCGCTCTGATCTCCCTCCTCTCTGGGCCACCTCCTCCTCCTCCTGCTCCTGCTCCTCCTCCTGCTCCTGCTCCTCCCACGGCGCCCGGCGGCGGTAGCGGCTCAGGTAGGTCTAAAGTTATCGTCCCGCACTTCCTGACGCCGGGGTCGGAGATGTACGTGACGTCGTCCGTCGCGCTGCAGTAGATGTTGATGATGATCTTCCGCTGGCCCACGCGGGCGGGCGTGTAGCTCCGCCTCACGACCTCGCCCAGGGCCACCGACTGGTCGACGCAGACGAAGCGGTCCAGGATGTCGGTGCACCACTCGCGCCCGTCTTTGACGAGGAGTTTGTCCCGGGGGTGGCGTCCCTCCACGAACCGGTTCAGGACGCCGACGCCGTAGGTCAAAGGGCAACGACGTACTCTGACCTGCGAGGGAGACGTCATCAGCTAATCTCTCAAAGCACTGCTCTTCACACCGACTGAACTTCCTGAGTTCTCACCACAGTTGGATCCAGCCCGAACAGCACGGCCCCTTTCAGGATGGTCAGGCCAACATCGTGGGGTATGATGATGCGGCACGTCCTCCCCAACGCCCTCTGGACAGCTTTCTGCAGCATGGGCGACTCTGCGAACCCGCCGACCAGGAAGAGGAAACGCACACCGTGCACCTCGGGCTTCACCATCAGCTCCTCTGTAGGGGATGAATGAAGTTCACTTAAGTTCACGGCCGTTGTGTGAACAAAATTAGTGTTTCTGTGTGGTTTTAACGATTCCCAACCCCGTAAACTTGGTATTCTATTATTGAAAAGACGTAAAACCCTTTTTTTCGCCTCTCGGGTTTCTCCTTTCGTTGTTCCAGCGAAGGCCAGCAGAGCTACGCGCCGCAAAAACCAGCCCCCCTGGTTTTGATCGCGCCACTGGAATGTGCCTGATTCGAAACAGACACTCCCCCAATCTTTCAGCCTCGGTTCTGTCTCGACAAGGCTGAAAAACCCACAAATGAAGTCACCATCCTCTGAGACATGTGAGGACGGCATTGTCTCTGAGGTTTGCTTTGTTTGGTTTGGGCTGCAGTTCAGAGCTGTGTTTGCGTCTTTTAGCAGTAGCGAACATGGATGTGTGATCTCAGTGGCAACAAACCCAGACGTTGGGGCCAAGCGGGAGAGTCATAATAAACCCGGGGCTCATCTCGAGTAGCACTAATCAGAGTTTTCATATTAACAAAAGGCTCAAATGGCTGCACGTCCAGTGTTGAATCATCAGGTCCCAGATTTTCAGCCTCTTTGACGTTCCTGCCTTGATACGCTGATGATTTTAAGCAGCAACTAACTGGCAGATATCGTCAAAGAAGGAGCCCTGAAATCCCAGTGAACACTACCTGCCTGCCAAATTTAGTGACTAGCTTCTCAACATAATTTACAAGGTTTATTTCTCAACTGGTGATGACCAAATCAGATCTAAAAGAAGATTGGAATATGTAAGGCCGTAATATGTTGATGTGTGATGTCCTGCCTGTAACTGACCACTAGGGGGCAGAACATAATGCTGCTTTAAAGAATAAAGCTGTGTGATTTAATTTTGTGAACCATGTTTTTTTGAACAGTTTTAATAAAGTACATAAAAAAAGCAAAGTGGGTAAAAGAAGTATGAGGAAGGAGCTCATGAATAATTTGTCTTTAGAGGTTGGGTCTCTGTTTATTTGTCTGTCTGCGCATACATGTGCGTGTGCGTGTGTGTTTACGCGTCCAGCTCGTGTCGTCTCGGTGCCTTTTTCGTGTTTCTCACCGATGTGTTTGACAATATTGATGATGGTGGGCTGGAAGAGCTCGTTCATGGCTTCCTGCGTCAGCCGCAGCATCCCCTGGGACGACCACTTCACTATGTTCATACTGACAAACACACAGAGAGAGAGAAGAGAGGTTGCATCAAGACTGTTGCAAAACTAAATCACTCCTCGATGACTTTCAGCCCCCCATCACACACACACACACACACACACACACACATATCCCGAGCCCGTTCTCACTTGCTCCTCCTCAGGGCGGCCTCCACACTCTGCCCTCTGTGCCTCTTGTAGTAGTCGATGAAAGAGAAGGGCAGGGAGATGTTGAGGGCGTTGGCCCTGCCCGGCGACGCCGTCCGTTTCCTCGCCTCGAACGCGATGGTGAGGTCCACCCAGGCCGCCGGCCGCTTGGATTTGAAACTCTGGATGAAGTCCTCGCCGAAGATCTGGCACAGCATGGCTTCGAAGGCCAGGTCTACGCCGACGGCACCGTACGGGCCGCCTGGAAGAAACACCCCAGCTTTTGGAAATCGCAGGAACTTTGTTTATTTGTGCATCGACCACGAAAAAAAAGAAACGGTGGTACCTGAAGCCTTGTAGAGCTCTTTAAGTGTTCCCTGTGGCTGCTCAATCTGATGGACGGTCAGGTCAACAGTTCCTCCTCCACAGTCTGCCACAACATACTTGTCACCTACACAAAGAGAGAAAAACTCTTAACACAGTTTGTGCAACCTGCAAACATTTCACTGTAAGTCTGTAATTTATTTTAGATACACAAAAAAACACATCAAGCCTCTCAGTTTGTTTCCACAGCCAGGAAATATCTTAGATTCAGTACAAAAAAATGTGTAGGAGGAAATTGTGGATAATAATAATCTCTTTTTCTGTTTGGTGGAATGTCTAAATTTCATGTTTCCTAGGTGTGTGTGTGTGTGTGTGTGTGTGTGTGTGCTTCCCCTGCAACTATTCAACCAGCAGCCTCTCAAACATAAACAACCTCCAGGCATTTGTGATTGCTGCACTCCCTCTGCGAGTGTTTATGATACCTTAAGCGATAAGGGCTTTGGTTTTGGTGTAGCTAGCCCCCGACCCTCAGCTGACCACACCCTGGACACGAGAGCGCGAGAGGCAGAAGAAGAGTTTAGGAAATGTAAAAGAATAGAAATCAAACGTGTGTTAGGAGGAGAATGCACGAGAGGAACATTAAAGAGGTTTTCTGCTCCTTTGGTGTATTTACAGTGGAGAGACGGAGAGTCCCAGGGGCTGGGTCCTTCCTGTGTGTGTGTGTGTGTGTGTGGACAGGAAAGCGTGCTGAAAAGGTCAGCAGGGGCGCGTGGCTCCTCAGATTGTTGTCATGGCTCAACAGAAAGAAACAGCTGTCTGTGAAACCTGCAAAATGTGTGACTTTGATTCTACTCGCGTTGGATTTTATCATTCCTGGTGATACTACGAACTCGGGGTTGTTAACTTGTGGTTGCGGGTCGTGCTCAGCCAATCAGAGCTCCCGCTGAGCGTGAAAGTGCTCAAGTAAAGGTCCACTGTCTCTTTCAACCTGCGTAGCAACCATGGAAAGTTCATGAAAAGTGGTGGACCACTATGGAAAAAGTGTCTTTCTAGTCTTTTTAGTGAAGTGAAGACGGTGTCTGTGGAATAAACCTGGTAAATGTGTGAAAGGAAAAAACGTGCAAAGAGAAAAACTTATAACTTAATAATTTAAATACAGCAAAATGGAAATATTAATTTGCAACCTGCAACTAATTTTGAGCTTATTAATGAGTTTAAATGCAAATGTTAATCAATGAAAGAGCTTTTAAAATGTTCCTATTCTAAAGTGTGGAAGTGCGAAGCTCGGTGGGCACCGGCATGTTTTTAATTCATCAGCTCAAACAGGACGTGCAAACTTATAAAATATCATAGATATGTGTGTGAACATCCAACATGCAGCAGAAACAGGACACGATATGTTAGAGAGTCTCCGTAGTCGCGGGGGGCCCCCCACACACATTAAAGCGACCGCGCTCGCTCCACACACTCGGCGAGCCGGAGTCAAAGGTCAAAATCATCAATATCGGCCACATGTGGGGTCCGTCCGTCCGTCCGTCCGTCCGTCCGTCTCAAACACACACACGCGCGCGCACACATGCGGCCGTACCCGTCTGCAGCTCGGACCACAGCTCTCCGGTTCCACTCTCCACCAGGAAGGTCCTGCTGTGTCTGGATCGTCTCAGCTGCTCCCTCGCTGCAAAACACGACACACACACAAGATATATTAATTTCTCCATACCTTTGATGTTTGGATGTGACTTCTCTTGCACACAGACATAGATAGATAGCAACTAGCACAGCAGAGCATTAAGCAGCTAAAAAGTCATGTGTTTTTTTTCTCATCTTGTTTGTTTTGCCTGCAAAGTCTAATGCAGTTTAATGCACATATCTTTTTAAATATCGATCTAAAGTGATAGTTTTCTGGCAATGAATGCAGAATGCTAAACTGTCATCAGACTATGGGGTCAGACAGTGCTACTAATCCTGCTGCTGAAGCTTCACATTAATAGTATTTAACTTGCAAAAACATAACCGAATTGAGTTTTATCAGAGAGCTTTATCACTTATTGCATCAATAAAACAAGACAACAGTCATGTTTGACGTTTCCTGACGGCGGATCCTTTTAAAAACTCTGCAGGCAGTAATGGAACAAGGAGAAGTAATCACAATATGAAGTTATAAGAAGAGCTGCAAGCGACAGGCTCGTCACCGTGTCCCGGTGTTTGTAGACTCATGCTGAAATCAGATCACAGCTGCTCACAGAATGATGTACAAAGGTCACCTTTTGTCTGACTTATTTATTAAAATGACAATAGATTGTTTTTCCGTGCCAAAAGCTCTGTGACCTGCCAAAACCACATTCACTGTCCTGCCGTCAGCAGCCACGTCGACCTGGACTGAAACGTTCAAGGTTGCAAATTTAAAATATCTGTCTTTATTTGTATTTTGTATGAACTCTATCCAACTGTGGGCCTTTTAAGAGTCATCGCCACCTTGCACTCGTTAAAACATTCAACTATAATAATAAAAAATAAAATAAATAAAGCACCTACTGCCTGTTCAGACACTTAACGTCGAATGTATCTCAGGGCAAAGTGGCCTCGCTTTCAACCCAGTGAAGATGAATGATTTTAAGTTTCAAACACTTCATAAGCTTCATAACCTCAGAGTTCATGATGTTTACGCAGGCTGGAATATAAATCTTTCACTCGGGGTAAACTGAGATAAACACACGGTCATAATGTTTTAGCTCGACGGCAGCAATTTGCTGGAGATGAAGGACGCTCTCAGATTTCACCTTTGTATTCGCTCTCGACGTTTAGACCGCGTGACTGGCAGGTTAAGAGCGTGGACGGAGGCCAACGATAGCAGAACGCACCGGTACACGAGCAGAGCGTACGACATGTCTGACGGCCCGTTTGACCGGGCAAATGCACTTCATACGTGCACGTGAACGCAAAGTATGAGACTCGTAAATCAAAGAAAAGGGAGGAGATTAAAAAAGAATCCCTTTTCTGGATAAAAAAATAAAAAAATGAATTGGCAAGGCTGTGGGGAAGTTGTCGTCCTGTTGACAAAGTGTCTTGGGGAGAGTGGTTTTTACTTGCTTCACTCAAACCTCACGAGTACCACACACCACCGAGAGTTAGAATATGGCGAGTTTTGTGGGAGAATGAGAACAAAGACAAAAGAAAGATGGATCACGGACTGTTCGAGCAACAATCAGCGACGCAGGCTTGAAAGCAAAGAGCTCTTAAAGTCGTTTTGTGGATGGTGTAGAAGGTAATGTTCTGTATACGCCTCGGTGTGTGTGTGTGTGAGTGTGTGTGTGTGTACGTAGTAAATGAAGCTGAACAAAGAGCGGCGCAGCCATGTAGGCCTTGATTTCAGCTGTGTGTGTGTGTGTGTGTGTGTGTGTGTGTGCGGGGTTGACGAATGGAACGTAAGTCTGGAAACCATTTACATGAAACAGCAGAAAAGAAAACGTATGTGCGAGTTTGTGTGTGTGCGCTAATGGCTCCCCAGTGCTATCTTTGGAGACGAAATGAGGTGGAAGAGAAGCTAAAGATAGTAATAAACCATGACTGGGATGCCAAGTGTGTGTGTGTGTGTGTGTGTGTGATGGTCCTTGCAAAAGAAAAGGAACGACGACCGGGGGAAGAAGGAACAAGAAAGAGAGAACACGCTGGATGCAGGGAAAGAAAAAGAAAAATGAAAGTGAGTGAGGGAGAGGGAGAATGACAGGCCAGGAGGGGGTGAGATCATAGTCTCAGCTGCACCTTGTTCCAATTACAATATCCTGTGTTTAGTGTGTGTGGATGTTCTGTGTGTGTGTGTCACTGACTGCATATGTATAAGTGGGCCTTTGCAGGGGATTTTTGGAGGGCATGTTCGCTCACTGAATTATGCATCGGTCTCCTGTTTCCCAGCTTGAAAACCCGCTTTTGTTCGGTCGGTGCAGTTTAGTGGCATTTTCCTGCTGCAGACAGACATGTTTCATGTGCTGCAGCGTTTGTGCAGACTCGTGAGCGCAACGGACTTCCTTTTTGATTAAGATTTCAAAGTTTTTATTACTTTTGTTTTTCCTCTGGTTCTGGATTTTTAATTCAAGCTGCACTGGTCAAAATCTTTATATTTACGTAGCTTCAAATGACAAGATTACCCAGATATTGTTCCCCTTATTATTTCTGGTACCTTTTAGCTCCTTGTTTTGCTTCTCTGGCCTGCCTTATTGTGTTAGAAGAACATTATAAGATGAAGCTTGGGGTTACAGCTTATTCGGTGGGACCAAACAAAGTGCAAAAATATTTGTGGCGCTTCAGAAGAATCCAGTTGTGAATCAGCAAAGATGCAGCAAACCATGTTGAATGTAAACAGAGTCCGGAGTCATAGCTGCCAAATACATTCAAAAAGTGAGCTGGAGTCATCAACTTCCTTACATGCAGCTCAAATGAACGTCAATGTACATCGTCTGTGCAGAAAATGCTCTGTTTCACATTCAGTGCATAATGAATTGATAAACACACACATGCTGCCACTGGACAGAATCCTACTGAAAGAAAGTTCAAGGAAGGTTTTTGTGGCGCTGCGTTAACTTAATTAAAGAGCTCTTGTGCTAAATAGCGGCTCGAGAGGCAAAATGTTTCCCCTTCCGAGTGAATTCTGCGGCCTTGTTTGAAAACAGCTCTCCTCCACTTTCTCTTCTAATTCTCGTTCCCATCTCTCTCTCTCTCTTTTGCCTCTCAGCCTGCTCTACATGAAACATGTGTCCCGTCCGGAGTCATGTGTCTGTGTGTGTGCGCGACGTCTCCGCGCACACACACAGACACGCAACTGCAAAGTCATGTAGAGCGAAACCACGAGCAGTATCTAGAGTCAGATCTCTACCCGTCTTTCTTTCCCCCCCTTCAAGTGAACACAAACAACATTTCCAGGAACACAGTGTGGTTTCATGCTTTATGCTAATGACAGAGTCTGCACACACTCTCTCTCTCTCTCTCTCTTTCTTTTTCTCTACCTTGCCTGAAGCTCGAATCGAAGGGACGGGTCCCGTCGACATCCAGGCCGTTTGTGACTGGCTGCAAGCTCAGGTCAATCACCTGGTGGAGGCGGAGTTTCCGACAATAAATGGACGCGGCCTCGGGTTCCAGGGCGATGAGGAGCTGCTCTGGACAGTCGGGAGACACCAGACCGGCCTGGAGGACGCGACAGAGACAGACAAAGGAACATCACAGCAAAACAACATTAAAAACATGTATACACACACTCTGACATGTATTTATTGATTGTGACTGAGTTACATTTGATAAAAAAGCACATGTATGAAATGAGGAATATTGTGGTCTGTCTACTAAAGATAAAACATCATGGACTTCTGACAGAAAATAAAAATGGTGAACGTCAAAGCACAAGGTCAAGGGGTTGTTCACATATTTTCACTTCATGTGTTATGTCAGTCCATCATGATAAAGAATCATTTTTCTTAAGATGCCAGCCAAACAAAATGACATTACGTGCTGTACTTGGCGATAAGACGTGGACGGAGGGCAGGGCGAGATGTAGAGGTCACACACACACACACACACACACACACACACACACGGTGAAAGACAGCTGCGCAACGTAAACATATGGAGGAGCATAAACAGTGAAAGATGGAGATGGGAGCACGACGGACACATTTCTGCTTGGAAATGAGACAAAACTAAAAGAGGAGGAGGAGAGGTGTGTGTGAGTATTGGTCTTGATGTATTGGGAGTAAAGTTGAGTGTCTGCAGCGATGCGATGTGTATGTGTGTGTGTGCGTGTGTGTGTGTGTGTGTGCAGGGCGGGGGTCTGGTGTGGACTTCCCGTGTTTGTACGCCGGTCTCCCTTATTGTTCGGCCCTGATGACATCATCACCAGCAGGAAGAACACACGCCCCGACGGCCTCAGGCAGGGTGTGTGTGTGTGTGTGTGTGTGTGCACCAGACGACTCGTAGACTGTGCATGTCCAGGTGAGTGAATGGTAGATGGCAGATAAGACTCCACACACACAGTGAAAACGCACATTAATTCGTTAAGAGGAAAAGATGACTTTAAGAATAAAAGGTTGCATATTGTCCTTCCCATGGTCCGACCCTCGATGATGTATATTGTAATGGGAACCCATGCATTCCTGTCCGAGTACGCACACTTCCTACATCTCATTGTAACGTGTACGGTACACAGAGACGAGGGGCGGGGGGGGGCGTGTGTTTCGGTGGGGAAGGCGTACAGAGACAAGAAAAGAGGCAAAAGTGCAGCGTTGTGATCTGTGTGTGTAGTAAGGGATCCTCCGTGGGAACATCAATCAGGAGGTCTTTATCTCGTGTTTATTACACCGCTGTTCTTTCCATCTCCCTGTTGTTCTTACCCGCGCGCACACACACACACACACACACACACATCTGCTTTATCAGACAGTGTCCGGTCTAGTTGGTGTCTAGTCAAAAATAGCAGAACTGCGGTACACCAGTACTAAACAGCTGTATCTTAAATAAAATATAACACTTCTATAGTACGTCTGTGCATGGAAAAAAGGGATTTGAAGGACGTAGTGTACCTAAATCAGGTTCAAAATGTGTACAAGAAATGAATTCTTATACTAAATCCGTTTCTTTCTGTGCTTGGATGTAGGTATCAGCTTGCGTGTCCTCCTACCAGATATGCAGCCTCCCTCATGAATTGTTTGGCAGGTTGTCTCCACACAGCGGGGACAGTTATCACCCATCTGATCTCCTCTCCCTCCAGCACTGACGAGGACTGGTCTTTCACCTCCTAAAGCAGAATCCAAAAAAAACAACAAAAAAACAAAACAATAGAACATATCAGCGTCTGTTGTCTGCCTTGTATTGAGTAACTCCATGAAGTATGGCTTAAAACTTAACTCATGGAGGGGTGGGGGACTTACTTTGGGGTACGATATTGCAATACTGAACAAGGCCTTACCTTTAAAGCATGCTCCCTGAAGAAGCGTAGAGCGTGAGCAAACACCTCGATGGCCCGGACCCTGCGACCGTTGACCGCCTCCAGCTCTGTCTCCATGGTGAGGTCCTGCAGCAAACACAGATACAACGACTGAAACACCACTGCACAAAAATAAGTCTTCTTTCTGAAACTTTTTCTTTTTTTTTTTAGTTTTACGTCTCACTTTGCTGAAGTAATAAAGAATTGGACCCTTGGGTGTGTGAGCACGGCGTGATATCACCATGGGATGTGGTTACAAGAGCAAACAAATGCTACCAGGCTTGGTGTATGGACATTAATTATAAAGGTTTTCCTCTGACGTCTCTCTTACACTTGTGCTGTGGATCTTCATTTTGAATTTATCAAAGTAAAGCCAGTGCCGGGCCTCCTCCGGGTCTAAGTCGTGGTAGAAGTCTCGCGCTGCGAATCCAAAACTGTGGAACCGCAAATCAGGAGTCAGCAGCAGACACGTCGGGCTCTTCTGGTTGGCCACTCCGGGGTCTCCGCCTTCCCAGCGTCTGCGTGGATTGGAGGAAATGTGAATGGCATCAAGGGCAGGGAGTAAGAGAACAGAGCCGGGGTTTAAGAGAGGACACTCAGACTCGTACTTCATCATGTGTATGGCTTCTGAGTCCTGGGTGAAGCTGAACGCGTAGCCGCTGGAGGTGGTCCCGAAGTCTATCGCCACCACGACTGAAAACGGGCAGGCCATCCTGGGTCTGATATCCGACCTCTGAGAGAGAGAGACAGATAGACAGAGAGGGTTAAATTTGTATATTTAGACATAAACAAATGATGGTTGCTGTCATATGACCAGCAAGGGACAACTGTCCTGGTTACTTTCCTTAAAAAAAAGACAATAAAACAAGATATGCTTAAGGCGGGATACCTTGTGATTGACAAGTCACTACCATGTGGGCGGAGACAATGTCCACTTCCTCCTCTCTAACCCCACCTTAGTGTTCAAATGTGGTTTTATATACAGTCTAAACATTAGCATGCTAATTCAAAATTACAATAATGAACGTGGTAAAACCATCGAACTGCAATTTAGCATGTTGTTGCTAGCAGTTAGCTCAAAGAACTAGCAAGGCTGTGGACATAAAAGTAAGACATCCTTATTCTTTAAACGCCGAAGAGTGAATAAACTAATGTGAGCTTTGGTTGGATTTAAACTGTAGTAACTGTAATAAGTAGTTTCTGTGCTGAAACAGCATAAAAAGTAAAATTAGCAGCTCGACTTGGAAATTAGAAGCTCTTATTCATGGATTTCCTTAACCTCTTTTTTATTTTTTTTTCTAATTTCGCCCACAATAGGGCAAACGTGTATATATTTATTTGCCACAAATTGTAGTCTTCACGGGGTTCTTGCTTAAAGTCGACGCTTCCCTTTTAAATGTGAGCGTAAGTATTATTGTAAACCACTAATGGGAGCTTAAAGTGGATGTGGCTTTCCAGGCCTTGTTTAAGAGCTCTATATGAAGAAAAAAAATAAATAAGCAGAAAGAGGAAAGGGTGTGTAGGAGTGTCTGTGGTAAGCGGTTGTGTGTGTGTGTGCATGTAGTTACAGGCGAGGGCGAGGGCGTGAGGGGGGTGATGCTGCAGTCGTTTCTAGCCGTCGCAGGCGAAGATGGGGTTGATGCATTTTCACCTGGGAAGTAGTGAAAGATGAAGAGAAGAGGAGGGAAATACAACAATGTGCAGTGATCTATTAAAATCTCATTAAAAGAGGTTTGAATACTGGAGGTGTGCCACATGTAGTCCAGCTAGAAAATGAACAGAACAGCCAAAGATCAGCCTGTTTGTGTAGCTATGCAGTCGTGGGAAAACTCTCTTATCATCAGGAAGGAGGCAATATTGGATTGTCCTCAGCTTCTGATACTAACATACAAGAGTACGCCTTATTTTTTGATTTATTTTTTTGACCATGAAGATTAGCGGGTTGGGGCGTAAACACGCTTCGCAAGCAGCGCTCCCCAGATTTGAGACTGGATAACTGTATCGAACTGGAATGACTGGAATGTCACTGGAATCTGAAGTGAGTAATATTCCCAAGTGGGAGAGGGACACGGAAAGGTCAGAAAAGCAGAAGTGAGTCACTTTGACCGGGTTGCCATAGAAAGCAAGTGTATATTTCGTGCGTGTGTCTCACCCGGTATCTGCAGGCTGTTGGTATCAGGCTGCACCACGTCAGCCATCTCTACAGGAGCCAGGGTCTGCAGAGGAACACACACCCAAAATAATAATAATAATAAAGTTAAATTAAATTAAAAGCTGCTCTGTTCAGATTTAAGATGATTAACATTTAAAACGCACACTTGCAAAAGAAGAGTACACCCAATATCTTGATTCTTGATTCTCCTTGTGCCAGGTCTTGGTGCCCGGCCATGTCTCTTGTGGGTGTGTGGGTGGGGTGTGTGGGACGTGTGTGTGTGACGTGTGTGTGTGTGTGTGTGTGTGTGTGTGTGTGTTGGGGGGGGGATGTTTGTGTCTCGTGTCTCTGTGTTTTTATGGGGGTGGGAGGGTTGGATTTTTTGTTCTGTTTTTGCTGTTTTTAGCCTCTGTGAGGCACTTTGTGTTGCTTTTAAAAGGCATGAAAAGTGCCATACAAATAAATTTGATTTGATTTGATTTGATTCTTTCGTTCCTAAATGATATGTGGAGTGATAGATGTAAAAAAGAAGAAGCTGTGCTATAGCCGCTGTGAGAATTTATTTGGAGTTGTCTCCTCTTGTCTCTGTTTTGGACGTTTGAGAGAAATGTCTTTATTCTGTAATAAACCAAAAAAATAGTTTTGAAAATAGAAAAAGTTACTGGTGTTGGGTTCAATCAACTTCTGAGAGAAATATTTATATTCTTCAGTTCACTGAAAGAGGTTCGTGCGGCCGACTAACTCAATCTCTCCTCCTGAAGTTGTCGGCAGTTTGGCAGCAATTCAACACAAAGCGGCAGATCATTTGTATGGGTTTAGTCTTTTATTGAAAACATCTTCTCGCTGGTATTTTAAATGAGATTGATGAAAACCAAAAAAAAAAAAAAGGAAGACGGATGCGAAAAACTCTCTTTTGAACCGAGTGAATAATTGTTCCTGGCTTTGTCAGAATGAGGACCACATTTCTCACACAGTTAACGTAAACACGCTGGTATAATACACTGCAGGCGTAGGTTAATTCATTGTAAGGTGTGGACTTTTATATAAATGAAGAAAGATTTATCTAGATGGCAGGCATGTTGGCCAGCGTCCAAAATCCTCACTTTCTCCAGTCGTTTCCTGCACAATAAACAATAGTTGTCCCTGTAATGTGTAATAGATTTGGGACAATTACAATTAAACGGTGTTTTAATGGGACCTTTTGATGTGTCAGAATAAAAAAAACAAGTGTAAATAGCAGAATGAATGATAGCTACGGCCTGTTTAGGTGCTTCAGGCTCCTGGTACTTTGCTCGTTGACTCATGTACACTGCAATAAATCACTGGGACACTTATAAATATATCATCATTACTGTACTATTGGAAAATGTCTCGTCTCCAGCAAGAAGACGCATCCCACCCGATTTTATTGCATGACTAATTTCTGCCAAATCAAAAAAAGTAACGTTCACGATAATGTGGATTTAGCATTTTGACTTGTGCGCGTACATCATCGCGTACGCTGCAAAGACATGTTGGAAAATAAATATAGCGCATTACGCAGCACGCAGGGAGTCACTCTGGACTCAGTGCAGACATTTATCAGCCAGAGAAGGGAAGTGAATGAGACACACCCCGGCCATCTTTCACAGCGACTTTCAGCCTGCTGTTGAACGTGAAACTCTACTCTAAGCGCTACTACAACGGCTCAGATGTCACGGACCGGTTGCATCAGGAAGCTTTTTGTTACACGTACATGGATCAGAATGCTTTTCAAGTGTGTTCGACTCTTTACACAATCTGTACTCGTGTGTGAGTGTGTGTGTGTGTGTGTAAGCATTGGCTGCAGCGCCGGGTTCAGTCCGTGATCTGAGCCAGGAGCAAACTAAACAGACGAGCTCAATGAAACAAAGATGTGTTTGTTTGAATCTCTTTCTTGCGAGTGCAAACGTGTGTAACCGTCCGTGTGTCAGAGTGAGAACGAAGAGGCCGTGAGTTAGCTTGACATCCTTCCTTTCGCGTACACGCACGCAAAACATCTGTGTGCGTTTATTGCAGCATGTGCCTGGGACATTTGAATATGATGTGCGTGTGTGCATCATCGCCTTGTCCTTGCTATTTAAATGATAATACCGGAGAGAGGATGAAACTCCACATCTCTTCTCCCTTCTTTCTCTCTTCACCGCCCCCCCTGCAATCATTTTCTTATTGTTGGCTCTCTCTCAGCCCAACATCTCTTCCAGCCTTTCCACGCTTTACATAGTCCTCTGGGACGTTACATTAGGGACATATTGTGCAACACGCTCCACGTTTATGCATCATTAACTACAGCGCTCCATCAGTTTGAAGTGTGTGGGGAAATCTTGTAAACATCTGGAAGAATTACTCTCAAGACCGGCTTTGTTATTGCTCACTGTCATGCAGCTTTGTCTTTTTTACCGTTGATAACCAAATGAATAAAAACATACAGAAATATATTTTTTTATCCTCTAAGGAAAAAGAAGTAGGCTTTTAATTTTTTTCCTCTGCAAAGAGCAATAAAGCTCGATTACTCCCAAGAGCCTGACCATCTCTTTTAAAGGCTTACTCACCTCCTTAAGTCCTGCTTGCTCCACTATGCTCTTGTCTTTTTACCCCTTTTCCTGGCTGGAGCGCAAAAGTATTCCCCGAAAATCTGGACTTTGGCGAGCTCGGAATCCGCCTCCAGGGAGGAAGATGGAGAGAAGAAGAAGGAGGAACGGGAGGAAACTGTTACTGGATACAAGAGGATGCTTTTCCAGAAATCCCTTGTTACAAAAAGTGCAAGGACTTCCCAGCTAACTTGCAGGCAGACTTTCCAAAAAAACGTCAAATAAGGAACGGAGCTCTATGAAAAGAATCGACGGATGTGGAAAGGAACTGCGGGAGAAATTACCTCCTCTCCAAAATATCCTGGCTTCTCCAAAACGGACCTCGGAGTTTGATCTGTCTCTCTCTGCAGCCGCGATCGCCGTCTTTCTCCTCTGCACAGGAATGTCAGAGAAAAGTGGTGACACACACACACACACACACAAACACACACCAGTTGCAGGAGTGGGAGGGCTGTGACAGCACATAGGGGGGGGAATGCTGGGGGATTTACCTCGCTGGGATATTGCCGAATATATATATGCTGGAGACTGAGGGTGGGGGAGTGTCGAGCAGGCGGTGTATCCCGGTTAAGTCATCTTGCCCTCTCACTTCCCTCCCACTCCTCTGCATCTATCCCTCCCCTGTTTAATTAGCTCTTCCTGTCTTCCTCTCTGCTTCTCTTTTTTTTTTTTGCATCTTTCTTCTTCAGTTGCTGTTATGTTGTTCTCGCCTTCCATTTCTTTGTCTTTATCACTTTAATGAACCCTTAACCTTCTCAAACAAGACCAGGAAGGAGCAAGGTGTGTACGGGCGATCTAAGATAAATGATGAACTTTTTTCCAATGTACTCCTCTGGAAGTGTGTTTCGCAGAAGGGAGGACAACTTGTGATTTATTCCAAATGTCCTGCAGAGACCTAGATGGGACGACAGATCGGATATCAGTGTATTCTCATTGAATAAGCCTGGCTTTAACGATTGGAAACAAGACTGCAAAAGCAGCTTGCACGGTCCTCTCGAGCATTTCAGACTGGGGGTCCGTTTATACTCTGCAGGGATCTGATTTCTCCCCAACCAGAGCTGTGATTGAAAGCATACATTAACCCCGAGTGCTTGCTAACACACACACACACACACACACACAAAGAGAGAGAGAGAGAGAGACTAACCTGCCCCGCTCCCAATGGGCAAGGGGAGTCAGACCCCTTGTGTATGTGAAAAGAAAATGCCCCAGGTATACACACACACACACACACATACACTCATTCTCCCCGTCCTGTCAGATTTCCAAATCGAATTAGAGTGAATGTGTGTCTGGAAGCCATTACCTGGCATGTCTCCCATTGCTGCCCAGAAACCAAGAGGCCCCATACCAATCCTGCCATCACCTCTTTGTCTTTCTCCTCCTCTCTTCCCCTTTTATTGCCTCTTT
The DNA here is from genome assembly GCF_963514085.1 of Chelon labrosus. NCBI lineage: Eukaryota > Metazoa > Chordata > Actinopteri > Mugiliformes > Mugilidae > Chelon > Chelon labrosus. The sequence continues at coordinate 16,897,600 of NC_140337.1, forward strand.
TATTGTTCTTATGCATCTGTCTCGTCTACATTTCACAGCCCAGTCGTTCTTTGCTCAATCCATCCGATCCCTTGCTCACGATTAGCGTTTTCAAATTTTTAGTTATTGATACTCAGCAGTCATCTTCTTTCTAATCTGCACTGAGTCTGACTGAACCGCGCCAGGCAGCTGGAGGAGGGCGACGGTCCGGCTCCTTCGCCCCACTCCGTCAGCCTCACCCTTCTCCTTAGAGGACCAGACGCAGGAAACTCAGCACAGGAAGTGATGGAGTCAGGTGACAGGAAGGAACCCTTGTGCGGCATTCCTCTCATGAATTCCACATTATCTCTGGGACCCTGGAAGTCCTCGAGCAACGGAAACACACCCATAACATACAACATGCAAGTATGCATGCAAACACACACACACACACACACAAGATGCTATTCTCCTTTAAATAGCCAACAATGTTAACGGAGTTCTGAATGGGAACACGTTACTTCCCAAGATAGCATCAAGCGCTGCGCTATCGACGCATAGGAGCCATGCATTGACAGTCCTGGGAATTGTGCTGTGCATTCGTGTGAATTGGGTTTATCTGATTTATTGCTACAGTCAAGCGGCGTGCTAACTTGAGTTAACAAAGACGCCAGAGAGGAAACAGCCAGCCGGGCTCTGTTTATAAGTAAAACATATCTTCTGACCAGAACTTCTAATCAACACGTAAAATATGCAGATCTGTTAGCAATAAATCAGTGTTTTAGGTCACGAAGTGGTAAAAACTATACAATTTCTCTTTAAAAAATCAAATCAAAGCAAAACATTTTAAACAAATAGTGGGTCTCGGAGTCTGAACATGTGAGGCCCACAGAGTAAAACACACAGGGGAACCATTAGAGGGGGGGGAGTAGAAATATTGGCCTGTACCGTGTGACTGCAGGTTTCTTTTTTTTTTTCACAGCAGGAATATATTTCCATGTTCGCCACAGACCTTGTTAAAATGGAATATACTGTAGGAGCTGTTTCTTATTGCAGGAGTGTTAACAGCGCCTCGTTGGTGAGTGTTACCAGAACCTCGCGCTACAAGCGTCTGTGACAGCGACTCTAGCTTAATGAAGGCGACATTGTACCTTTGGGTTTGTGTGCTAATGTGCCACTTCCTGCTCATGCGCATGTTAGGGTGTGTTGCATGTTTCAGTGTGTGCATATTTATGTGAATGTGTGTGTGTGACTTACACTGGACAAACTCAGCGTTTGCAGATTGGGGTGGGGACCCAGAGCCACAGGAAAGCCTGTGGAAGAAGACACACACACACACACACACTCAGTTATGTATCCATGACCTCAGAGAGCATTACATCGACTTACATTAATTTCCTGGAGACTTACTCTGACCCTGACCCGTAACCCTGACTTTAAAACACGTCGTCCGTTTAAAATTGAATGGTCTTTTGGGCTATTTGTCTGCCTTCGGAAGGCATTATGTGAGGAACAGATGGGACAGGGGGCGACAAACTCCCCTCTGACCTCTCCCATAGAGGACCACCAGAAAAGATGTTGGAGAAAAACCAAGGTGCGTCTAACTCCCAGATGACAGGTCGGATGAGAGGACCTTAATGTCCCAGGTCAGAGCTCTGACCCCACAAGCTAGGCCGAATATCCACCCTCTCTGTATCACCACTATCTTTCTGAAACTGATGCTACATGACCTTCTGACCCTTTCCTTCACTTGCTTGAATAACTTGACAACTTCAATATATGGTTGTAAGTGAATGTTCTTATTTTAAAACAGGATAGGATAGGATACCTGTCATGTCTTTTTGATATGGTGAAATAAATCATGTACACGCTGATATCTGGTAATTTTTGCATCCTGGTCACCATCTAGTGGACAACAGAGGCCACTTCCACGGCCTTTCTCCCAAAGGAAAGCATCGGCATTAAAGGGATGAGACTCTTCTTTCAGTAAAATGCCTTTTTGCTTGTTGGGGTTGGCATTTGTACTCAGTGTTGACCTTTTGGGAGTCATTCTTTCTGGCATCTTGCTCAATAAGGATGAAACACTGTTAATGCACGTATCATCTGCCAAGTGAGACAAGTGGGGAACAGCAGGAAGAACTGACAGGGAATTGAGAAAATAATACTCCAGAAGCGGCTGGAAGATTTTCCGTTTTTTTCCCAGCTTGTGCAGATGTGTGACTCACAGCACCGGCAAAAAAAATGCAAAGCCATCAGATGGTCACAAACCTTCTTTTGTTCTTCTTTTAGCATATTAGCAAACAGAAGATTTGTCTGCAAAAGGTTAAATGTGACACAAAACAAATCATTAGTCCAAATCAAAGTGATTTGTTGATGTGGCGTACCCATCTGTTGTCTACCGTCAGGGGCTTTTCTCTTTCCTTCTCTCTGCTGTTTTGTTGAAGCTCTTGATTTCTCTCCACAGTTTTTTTTTTATTCTTTTGCTGCCAGCTCGCATCTTAGACGATCTTCCAACTTGGCTGAGCTCTCCATCGCCTCCATTGCCGTTTTAAGTCCGTTGACGACAGCGTTCTTTTCCAGGACGAGCATCTTCTTTTCATATTTTTTATTTTTTTTTGCAGACGGCCTCCTCCTGAGTCACCAGCGTCTCTGCATCCGAAGAATATGAGGGGTCCGTTAGCAGGCCACTTTGAGATCTTCTCCTCTCAGACTTTATGGATCCTGTAATTCTCCTTTTTCCCGGTGACCCAGTTTGACCCCTTCAGTGTCCCTCGGCTGACGGCGCACAGATTGCTGAATCCTCCTTCTCTTTAAGCTTTTTATCCGGCCCACTGGGCGCACTGGCTCAGAGCCTTTGTCAGTTTCCTCTTCTCATGCTCCCAGCTGAGTTTCCTGCTGACCATCTGTTGCGTTGGGGCAGCAAACTCTGAGGCAGCTCCCAGGATCTAGCAGGACTCAGGCTGCGCAGGACTCTGACAGGCGTCTGCTAGGTTTGGACTTCAGCCTCTTGTTCAGGTGACTGCAAGGCACAAATACACATATTTAATATTTTATTCAAAAAGCAATGAGTAAAAAATATTGCAGCAATAATGGGGTAAAGCATAAATTATATATAAATGTGTGTCCTGCTCGTGTGTGTGAGAGCTGACTTCGACTCCCACACACACATTAAACGTGGCCGGCCTCTGACACAGAGTCTGGGCTATTGTGTAATGAAAAGGCATGGGGGAGCAAGAAAGCGAGGGGTACACGAAGGGAATTTATGATTTATGATTCAAAAGCAAAGACGGAGGGTGAAATTTACAGCACAGTGAAGTGAGGCAAAGAGAGAGATGAGGGTGGGGGATGTCATGCCACAGGGGTGTAGAGAAGGAGAAAGGGGGGGGGAGACAAGTAAGAGGGGCAACAAACCTCCTTTTGTCTGGAAGTAAAAAGCGTGTGTGAAGATAGTAATATTACTATAAACTCCCATAGCAATGCATATGAGTAGATGCGTAGATTCTCATTCTCAATTTCAAGTCTGCCTTAAAACAATAGTCTGGTAAACATATGAACATGGAAACAGCTTTTTGTTTGATGTAATCATCCCTCCATCTCATACCAGTCGTTAAAAGATCCCTTCCTCATATGTTTTCAGTGCGAGCGACGGCATGTGTGTCTCGATCAGTCGTTAAAACATCTCTTCCTCATATGTTTTCAGTGCGAGCGACGGCATGTGTGTCTCGATGTGTTCCAAAGCTAATACGAGGCTTTAGCACTTTGAGTCAGTCAAATTAAGCTAGAGTTGCTCCACTGCCTCCGCTTCTTAGGAAGACACTCGACACAAAGAGGGAATTTATACTAAAAGACAGTTTAGAAGAGATACAACTGATTTCTCTAAGTCAGACAAGTGGAAGAGGATTAGGAGGGAGTGGATAAGAGGCATGAGAGGAATGAGAAATGTTCATTATGGGTGTCTAGTTTGCTGTTGTCATAAGCAGAAATCCCAGTTGGACTTTTCAAAATATATTGGACTATAGTTTGGGCCTCAGTTGGAATGCAGCTTGGATGTACGTTCATGCATTTTTATGGGCTTTTACGCACTTCCCAAGGAGAGATATTACAGATCATGTGGCTAAGTCTGCTGCACACACACACACACACAAATACGTACATTTAAGTCGACACTCAAGGGAACATCTGGCGTTCCTGAACGCTGATTTAATGTCCCCATCTCCTCCTCAATACGTATACATGTCCATGCATCTTGCAACCAGCTGAGACCATGAAGAAATAATGTAGCAAGCTGGAAGTCTGTTACTCTGACAATTTATGGTGAAGTGGATTTTCTGTGCCTGTTAAATACGGCACGTATGGATGAAGTGGTGGTGTAGTGCAACCTACGCTGGATATGAAGCATGCAGCACATTACTCTGAATATGTACTGGGTACAAAAGAACAGAAATTATGAGCATTGCAGTTATTGCTATTAAAAGCCATAACCTCAATGATGGACCATTCGTTTTTATGACCAATGGGCTTATTTTGTCAGACATCTGCATTGTGACTAATTAAAGCACTCTTTACAATGTCAAAGCAGTTGTGGGGTTTGGGCAAAATCAGTATTACTTCAGCTGTACTCCACTTCTATCCACATTTCCACAGATTGATAATCTGCCCAAAAATCCACGCTGTGTGCTGTCGTCGCCCTCTGTTGTGTTTTTAGAGTAATGCAGCCTCTTAGCCACCGATGAATGCAGGTGAAAGCTGTGAGCAGGAATAAATGAGAGGAGCTGGGGCAGAGGAAGCACTGATGCCTCACAGCAAGAAGGTTCTGGGTTCGAATCCATTGGTCGACTGCGGGCTTTCTGTGTGGAGTTTGCATGTTCTCCCTGTGTCTGCGTGGGTTCTCTCCAGGTACTCCGGCTTCCTCCCACCGTCCAAGGTTAGGTTGGTTAGGTTGATTGGTGATTCTAAATTGGGCGTAGGTGTGAGTGTGAATGGTTGTCTGTCTCTCTGTGTTATCCCTGTGATAGACTGGTGACCTGTCCAGGGTGTACCCCGCCTCTTGTCCAATGACAGCTGGGATAGGATAGGCTCCAGCCCCGCCGCGACCTTCCAGAGGACAAACAGGTACAGAAAATGAATGAAGCTTGATCTATACTAGAGCTGTATAGGCTGAACGATAACATGATTAAGTTGAATGCACTGATTGAATAACATGAGATCACTTTTACCTGATGATCCTGGTGGTATTTCAGCCAAACAGTGTTTATGATTCAGAACAGCAGCCATTGCTAAAACCATTCAAAGCTCACCAAACCTGCACAAGAGAAACAGGTTAAGCTAGGTTGCTGACTTGTACCAAAAATAGCCTAAATAGTCACGGAGGCCACAAAAGGCTGTGGGGCAAATTTAGTGACTGCTGTGAATAATCAGCATGAATAAAACATTCACTCTTTAGGTAGATGGTACCATAGTGACACGGCATGTCCTGAGTTGTATGCAAACCAAGACATTCTTGGGACACTTTTAAAATTTAAAGTACGCCTCAACATTATCTACACATGGAAGACTGCAATTCACTGCAACCACAGTTCAGGATCGGAGGATGCAACACATTTGTTTTGACACGTCCTACGTACAGCAGTGCAAGAGTAGATGCATTTAGTGATAGAGCAGGCTACAACAACTAGAGCTATGGTGGATGAAAAAACAAACAAACAAGGTAGAGTCCAAGGGAAAGTTTCTGACGTTCCAGAAAAAAACCCCGTCCGCTTTCAGAGGAAGATTAAGGTCTAAAAAAGAAAGTAATCTGGAGAGTCCCAGGCTTGTATCTATAAACAGTTTAAATTACAGAGATTTCTCCAGAACTATGCAAACAATAATCTACTTTTTAGGTGGAAGTAAAGGTCATAGCCCACTCTGAATGTTCTACAAATAACTGTGCAAGGTGATGTCTATATTGTTGTCCCTCCTCTTCTTTCAGCGCTCCCCAACGAGGAAAAGTCGAAATGGTACTCTTGGTTAGCGAGTTAGCTGTTACGCCTCTCAGAAACCTCACTGCCACTCTTAGGAATGGGTCGCTGCACAATGAAAGTGGACAAACGACTACATTTCTCTCTGTCTCTCTCTTAGGTCCAAGAGGGGTTATCTTATCTCCTATCCCAGGGGCGTTCCCAGTGTCATGCCATATTCTGTGACCCATCGGAGGCAAGGTCACCTGCAACCGTGTTCACATAATTAATGCCAGAAGAGGGAGACAAAAGTTGTGAACTGCAGCTTTAACTATATGCAATCAAATCACAAAGCTAAACCTCTGATTCTCTGAAATATAAATACACAAAGACAAAAGATCTGCTGCCAAACAAAATCATATTTGACACTGCTTTTAATACACAACTATCTTTGTCTGACGACCTTACAAACCTATATTTAGGTGTGGACAATGTTTTCTGCTTTGTGGATTCTTCAAGTTTGACTCAGATCTTCTGACTTGCTGATGGATGATTAAATGCACGCAACAATGTGTCCTGAATGTTTTAAGCCAAATGTTATTTCAACACTTATATTTCTCATATTCCTTCAATAAATAAATAAATAAACAAAAAGTATGAATGAGGCACAAACAGGAGATCTTCCTCGGCCCTCAGAAAACGTGTGCACGCCACTGATCACTCCTGCGTTTACTTTTACTCTCCTCTGCTTCGGCCCAAACACATTTTAAAAGCACAAAACTAGGTCTTTGTTTCCTACAGAAGGGTCAGACCTGGTTAATGAAGCCGCGCTGCCAAACATTAACTGCTCATATTGATTTCAAAAAAGGGGACAAAGACAAAAAAAACGGGTTAAACTGTATTTTGTTTACTTACTTACGTGAATGGAGGGATGAGGCGGGGCGTGTTGGCGCTTGGACCAATAGCGTCGCCCGGAAGCCTTGATTGACGTGGACGCCAGCCAATCACTGAAGAGTACAGCTGGACAAGCGCGACAACCACACACCGTTTTTCCCTCGCAACCTTTAGGCAGAAAAACTCCATATAAATACGATTTTTTTTTGCCAAATATCGTGAGCAAACTGATTAAGGAGGCACACGCCGATTTAGCGCAGTGGACATTATAAGAGGAATTTATTTTCCGTGTCGCTTTCTTGTGACATCCGGGACCGGAAAAGAGCCGCTTTTCCCCCCCGACAGCTGGTTTGCGGATTCCCCCCTATTGCACTTGAAGTTGAGAGGTGAGTCTGTTGTTATTGCTGCAGTAATGAGGGAAGCTAGCTAGTTTCAGCAAACAACAAAGAGGCAAGAAAGGACCAAAAGAAAGGGCAGGAAGGAAGCAACAGGAAACGTGAATCGTTTTCTAGAAGATGCAATTAACTTACACTATGTTCCGTGCATGAGCGTTTTTATGAATAAACACAAAAGGCTAACAGCACCTCAGTGCCACCTGAAGAAGAGCACCTATTGTGAAAAATACAACTTGTGAAGTTACACGTCTTCTCTTGCCTTAGAAGTAGTTGTATTGTTACAAACATCAACACTGGAGGACTGTCAATTTCAGAATATGTGAATCTTCTTGGACACACACTGAACCACCGAACAAAAGACTTATTTTAACACCTTAAATGTCTTATCATTGTAAATATTCAGGCCCCTTAATGATAATTTAAAGTGTTTCTTATGGGATTATTTGCAATTAATACATAGAAATGTCTTTTATTTCCGAAGCCACGCAGGCATTTGTGTTGTGGAAGAGAGTAAAGAGAGTGGAAGTGGAGCTCGAGGGATGTTTGTTCACATGCTGCATTCACGGACCGAATCTTAGCTCGGACTTTTTTTTTATCCCTCAGTGCTAAAGAAATTAGCCATTTAGATCTGCACTGCCTGGCCAAATAAAAACAAGTCACCACCTGGATTTCACTAAGCAAATAGGTACGAGCCTCCTATTGGATAACTACTGCATGGTTGATTATCTTTCAGCTGGCAACAAGTTATTTAACCCCAACTGATGCAATGAGTAGCTTCTCATTTCTTAAACAACCATGTCCAAAGACACATCCTGTGGTCGTGGGAAAGATGTTAGTCTGTTTGACAAGGGTCAAATCATTGGCATGCATCAAGCAGAGAAAACATCTAAGGAGATTGTAGAAACTACTAAAATTGAGTTAAGAACTGTCCAACACATTATTAAAAACTGGAAGGATAATGATTAATCAGCGCATCAGGGTAAGAAGAGAGGCAGATGAAGTGATGCACCCATCATGCCTAGTGTCTACTGTACAAGCCTGTGGGGGCAGTGCTATGATCTGGGGTTGCTGCAGTTGCTCAGGTCTAGGTTCAGCAACATTATGTGTCCAAAGAATGAGGTCAGCTGACTACCTGAATATACTGAATGACCAGGTTATTCCATCAATGGATGTTTTCTTCCCTGATGTTCACGGACATATTCCAAGATGACAATGACAGGATTCATGGGGCTCAGATTGTGAAAGAGTGGTTCAGGGAGCATGAGACATTATTTTCATATATGGATTGTCCACCACAGAGTCCAGACCTTAACCCCATTGAGAACCTTTGGGATGTGCTGGAGAAGGCTTTGCTCAGTGGTCAGACTCTCCCATCATCAATACAAGATCTTGGTGAAAAATGAATGCAGCACTGGATGGAAATAAATCTTGTGATGTTGCAGAAGCTTCTTGAAACAATGCCATAGCGAACGTGTGTTGTAATCAAAGCTAAAGGCGGTCCAACAAAATATTAGAGTGTATGACCTTTTTTTTGTCCAGGCAGCGTATTTCAATTAGTTCACTACTAAATCTACTAAATCACTACTAAATAACATCTGCAATCTTAGAAAATGGCGCTCCCTTTTCATATTTTTTGCATTGGTATAGTTTTAAGAGCAAAGAGTTACGGTTAAAGTTATGGTGTATTTTATGATAAAGAAGTAGATTTAATTGATTAATGGTCCCAACGCAGTGTTAAATTTGACAGCATGTTGATTTAGTCTTCATCTTCAGACAAAAATGCTCATTAGTCCTAGTCACATTTTAGTCATTACAAACATAATTTTCTGTAACTGCTTGTTGTCAGGAGAGTCGCAGGGGGGCTGGAGCCTATCCCAGCAGGTCATTGGGCAAGAGGTGGGGTACACCCTGGACAGGTCTCCAGTCTATCACAGGGCTAACACAGAGGCTGCGTTCAGACTGCCAGCCAAAATCCGATTTTTAGCCCATTCAGATTTGAATCGGATCTCGATTTTGAAGTCTGAACAGTGACAGATCACATGAAATCCGATTTTTGCCAAACGGTTGCAAACCACATCCAGAGGTAGTTTCATATCGCATTCGTATCAGATATGGACAGATGCGTCTCAGTCTGAACACCTCCCAACACTCAGATGGGTTTTGACTGTCCGTGACGTCACTTACGCGACGCCAGGCCAGAACCAATGCGCCAGACCGCGTGCCTATTTCCGTTGTGGAGGAGCCACGTTACGGCCACGGACAGTGATATTACAGCTATCACAATGGAGGAGGACTTTGAAAACAATTCGCCTTGGACAGAGGAAGAAACTGCATGCCTTATAAATCTTTACACTGACGTGACGTACATCCATCGTGTTGTTTGTTGTTGTTTTGCTTGTCGCTGTCGCAATTATATGACGTCTGACAAATACACGTGCTGAATGACGCTTCCGCTCGTTTCTACAGCAACCTATCAGACCGGTGAAGAATGTGGCCCAGTCTGAACAGAACCATATCCGATTTGGACACTTGCTAAAGGCAGTGTGAACAGTCAGCCCTAAAAATCGGATATGAGAAGGAATCAGATTTGAATCAGATCCGTCTGCAGTCTGAACGCAGCCAGAGAGACAGACAACCACTCACACTCACACCTATGGCCAATTTACAATCACCAATCAACCTAACGAGCATGTCTTTGGACGTAACAAACACAGAAAGGCCCCAGTCAGCCGATGGATTCAAACCCAGAACCTTGCTAACCACCACACCACTGTGCCGCACTAGGGTGTACACACTTTGAGGCAAAATTACATTTCAAATCTTAAACAACAAATTGCCACCTTGCAACTGGAATGGTATACTGCATTACTTTGTATTCAGACTTATACACAAGAAGGATTCATTCCAGGAATTACATTTATGGACATTTTTAGTTTGCTAAAATGCTAATCCAATCCACACGGCAATAATTTCATGTAGTGCAAAACAGGAACTTGAAAAGTCCTTAGTTGAGATTTATTTAATTTCATGGTTAGCTTACTGACTGTGATGGAGGCTGCATAAACAGCTGGATGATGGGCCTTCAAATGTTGTGTTCTTCCACCTAATTTGTTGCCACAAGGCTTGTGGCAGCTTGTTCGATCAGATAGGCAAATGCCCCAATTCAGTGACATGGACGCACATTTTGAAACACAGCCAGCCCGTATGAAGAGATCGTGTATTTTAAATGTCCGATATTCATATCACATCTTGTTATATGAACGTTGCCCCAAGGAACCACTGGATAAGTTGAGTGAAAGAAAACCGATCTGCAGTAATTTTGCTAACTGATGTTTTGTTGAAGTCATTTGTGTGTCAGTTCTTGGCTTACAGTCTATGTAGCATTGCCTAGCATAGTTTTAATTTATCCCAGTCACCCTTTACTTAAATGTAAACCTACTAAAAAAAAAAAAAACTTCTAACCAGAGAGGTAAAGCCACGTTTCTCTTTCAGGCAGTGACAGTCCAAGCCTGTCGATGCTTTTGAACCACAGAGGAAAGAGTGCTCTCCATGATGATGATGAGTATTTCTGATCGGAACTGATTATTATTGAGTCTTGGGATCCATTATCTAATCATGCACTATTAGCCTCAAGGGAGGGAAAAAGACTGTAAATACTGTGACAGGACATGACCAGATGTTGTGTTGTAGCTGCCTACACTGTTCCTGCCTGCACGCCTACTTATGTCAATGTTTACTAAATCAACATGCTCTGAATATTGTCATTTGACCACATCTGATAGTATTTAGATAATTACAGATATGTAAACCAACATAAACCGGGGCTGGCTAACATTGTTGAAGTCACTGTTGCAGTAATCAGTAATTTTTGTTTGTCAGAATTATTTATTTGGACCAGAACTGTGTCGACTGATCTAAATTTATTGTAGTCTATTTTTTTTTTTTGATCAAATTGGAGTGCAGATACATTCACAGAAGCCACATTGATTAAAATTCATCAGAAACTTGTAGAAAATGTCACTTCTCATAGTCAAACAGCAGGCGGTGGGCTCGCATTACGCTCTCGTTTAAAAAAAAACGTATAATTCCCACGTTGCTGCAAGCACTTGAACGCCCCCCCCCCCCCCCCCCCCCCCCCCCCCCCCCTCTAGACCACATGACCGGGGCCAGCTCTCTCTCTCTACCGTTAGCAAGGTGGCTAACAGGATTTAGCTAACTTGAGCTACGTTGCATCGCAAGCGCTGAGAAATTCCCCACTGGCTGAAACGACGAGCACGCACTCTTCGCAGTGTAGTTGCAGCAACTTTGTGTAACGTTACACGTCGAGGCACCGAGAGCGAACAATGCCAGGTAAATTGTAAACCGAAATGTTATAACCGTTGGCGGCGTGTGTGTTTGTGTGTTAAAAGAAAAGAAGAAGAAGAGCTGTGGTAATCCTCGGAGCGGAGGCTTGTTTTGTTGACCTGCTTCAGTGATGCTGCCATGCTTGTAGCAACGTGCTAGCTGCGATAGCGGACTTTGTTTGGCCTCCACAGCATTCAAATGTGTCCTCGATGCGTGGCTTGAGCGTTTTTAAATAACCTAACACGGTCGATTTAATTTATTTGTATGGCGTTATTTGCGTTTGAGTCGTGTTACGCAAATGCGCTTCACGACATTGATTAAAAAATAACATTTTTTTTTTTTTTTCCTCCTCCGCTAGCTAGCTAGCCTTCTACCCTTTGTTGTTGCTGGGATAGCTTTCACCTCAAGGCCCGCTCGTTGACAGCGCAGCTATCCCGTGTTTTTCCAACCACCATCGTGAGCTAGCCACTTAGCATTACCCTCGGCTAAAACCCGTCCAATCCTTTTTAAACCGACTCCTCAGGTAGGCCTGGACACCT